>NC_133122.1:44084215-44440715 GCF_033568475.1 Henckelia pumila
ATGACTATAACCACTCCTTGGTTATTTCAGAATCTCTATTATAACCAATAGGGCCCTCAAGTGTATATCTCACACTATATAACTGAAGAAGGAACCTCGGGAATTCGTATTTCAAAATGAAATCGAATGAGCCCTATTTATAGGAAATGTTTCGAACGAGTTCGGGCCCTCCGAACCTGAGTTCGGATCGTCCGATCCAACTCACTGTCTGCATGCGAGACACGTCGAGTTCGGATCGTCCGATCTCTACTTCGGGTCGTCCGAAGTGCTCTAAGTCCGACACTTGTCAAAATTCATTGCTGAGTAATCCTACCTACTTGGCACAAACAAGTTCGGGCCGTCCGAACTTGAGTTCGGATCGTCCGTACCAGCCTTAACTCCAAAGTCAACAAGCTCACCTTCGGAGCCCCCGGTGGTCAAGTTCGGGCCGTCCGAAGTCCTCTTCGGATCGTCCGAACTGGCTCAGACAATGAAATTTCATTTCTTTCTTCTGAAGTCCGATTAAATCCCGGAAATTGGTTAATTACCAACCCTTAATCATGTTTAACATATTATTATCTTAAAATGAGTTCTGGGTTAGTACATTCTCCCCATCTTTAGATATTTCGTCTGCGAAATAACATCTAAAGACAAATCAAGATAACAATATGAAATATCAAACCACGTTTTATTACAACAACTGTAATTACAACTACATGGTAATCAAAAATACAAAGCAAACAACTCAGGATATTCTGCTTGCATACGACTCTCAGTTTTCCAAGTTGCTTCTTCAATGCCTCGGCGCTGCCACTGTACCATCACAAGTGGTATAGTCTTATTCCGAAGAACTTTCTCCTTTCTGTCTAAGATACGGATTGGTCGTTCAACAAAAGACAAATCTGGCTCTAGCTGAATATCAGTAGACTGAATCACATGAGATTCATCAGCTATATACTGTCGAAGTAACGACACATGAAAAACATTATGTATACTGGAAAGATTTGGCGGTAAAGCCAAACAATATGCAGCATCTCCGATCTTCTCCAGTATCTGGAAAGGCCCAATAAAACGAGGAGATAACTTGCCTTTCACGCCGAATCTCATCACCTTCCTGAAAGGTGATACTCGTAGAAACACATATTCACCAGGCTCAAAATAAAGTGGACTGCGACGAATATTAGCATAACTGGCTTGTCTATCTTGAGCAACTTTGATCCTATGCTTGATCAAATCTACCTTGTCTACAATCTGCTGCACCAATTCAGGACCCTCGACTTGTCGTTCCCCGACTTCATCCCAGAATAACTGTAACACCCGAAAATTTTAATACGTAAATTTGCATGCATAATTAAGGAAAATAATTATTTAAAATTTATATTTGGGTTAAATGACATTTATGTGGTTTATTATGTGAATTATATGCAAGATTTAATTTAGTTTTAGCATTTAACCCGCTATTTTAGAATTATTAGGATTTTTTAAGGAATTATTGGTTTTGATCGCGTAGACGGTACCGTGGACGTACGAGAATACCAAAAATTCTAGCCAAAAATATTTTTATGCGTTATTATGAGCCTTACAAATATTATTTTAAGATATTTTTGTCAAGAAAATTTTAGTATTTAATTATATATTTATTTTAAAGATTTATTTTTAGCCAAAAAAATATCATTTTAAAAATGACTTTTATTAATATTTAAAAATTTCCTAAATTATTATTTCGGAATTTTTGTTTTGAATTTTTATCAGACTTTTAAATAATATAGTAGCTTAAAACTTTTATATTTAAGGTATAATATTTATATATTAATTTATTGAAGATTTTTTTTTAAGATATTATTCTACCATAATTTAAACCTAAACCTACCCCCAAACCCCACCACCATCTCCTTAGCCACAACTGACCACCATCTCTTCCCACATTTCTCATCAGCCTCCTCCATCCATTTTTTGACATAAAAGAAACTTCCAAGCCCCATAGCCGATCAAAGAGCTTCTAGTTTTGAAGGTTTTTGGTCCGAGTATCGTCGTCCCGGAAAACCCGTAAACGCTATCAACCTCCGTTCTAAAAATTTAAAGGCATGTCATTTTTCCTTCGTTTGAACACCATATAAGGCTATGTATTTCATTGCATGGACAGATTTTGAAAGATATTTTTACGATCATGTTATCTGATATATATTGCTAGAAAATAATGAATTTTCCTTGCGTTATATGTAATTCGATGGTTTAGAATGCACATTTTAAATCACGTATTTCTCTCATGGAGTGGTGCATGGCTGCTGGTCCATGCCGTCATGGGTGCGTAAGGGTCTTGGGAGATGGAGTCTGTGTTGGTTTTTGGTTAGAGGCCTAGGTTCACCGGGTGGCAAGGCAGGAAACAAATTGGTTCACGGGTGGCTCACAGCAATGGTTTTCTTTCTGGAAGTGTAGGGGGTTCGGTCTAGGGCTAGTAGGACCATGGCTCGGGCTGAGCCGAAGGTGGGTTATCACCAGCCATCAGACGTGGGCTAGAATACGTCCTAGGCGGGTGGTCGCTCCGGCCAGGGTTGGCCCCCCCCGGAGCTCACCCTTTTCAGGCCCGGCGGCAACAAGGCCAAGAAGGCCTGCTGCTCACGGCCGAGAGGTGAATAAAAGCCGAGGGGATTTGGGGGAATGGTTCGGGTTATGGGCTGGGGCTGGGTTTGGGCCGGGTCACTGGGGGTTCGGGTTGGGTCTGAGGTCATAGTGGTTGGGTCACGGTGGTCCGGGTTCGGGTTAGGTTGGGTCGGGCTCGGGGTATTTTAATTGGTTAAGTATTTAACAGTTTAAGTGTATTTTGGGCTCTAATAATTAATTAAAAAATTATTTGGGCCTCCAAATAATTTTTATTTTTGGCCTTAAATAATTTATTTAAGTTAGGCTAATAATTTTTTTATGGTTTGGGAGCCCATGAATAATTTTTGGAGAACTCAGTCAAGTGGATTTCTTTGGGCCAGTCTAGAATTTTATAATTGAGTTTAATAAATTAATGGGATTAAATAATTTTATTTAGGCCCAGTTAAATAAATCAAGATTATTTGTGGGGCTAAGATATGATTATTGGATTTTATTTACTTTTAATGGTCTTAGAGTTAGTGATCAGCAGTCTGGACGCAACCCCATAAAAAATAAAAATAAGTATATATAATTTAATTATTTTTATGCATGAAGTCTATTTTAAGTATATTAATGAAAAATTAATTAAATATTTATATTACGGACATATTTTTCATTGCATGCATTCATGAAATTATCTTATGTATATAATTAAATGTAATACATGAATGAGCAGATAAAATATTGTTGGGTAGAAATTGAAAGTATGTAGTAGACGATAGGGGTGGTTTTTTTTCCCAACCATATGATTCGTAGTTATTTAACTACCATATATGGGGTGGGTTATCCACCATATGATTCGGTATGTATTACGTACCATGGGAGGAGTGATTTTATCAACCGCCAATCGTAGCGTTGGTTCAAGAGGACTGATCAGTCGACACATGAGCGTCACACTTATTAGGATAGGTACCATCTTCAGGTTTCAAAAGCATTGCTCAATTATGTTATATATGATGAAGAAATAATATGTTTATGGTTATGGTTATGATTCAATTTATGATTTCAACAGTTTTATTATGGTGATGAAAAGATTTCCATGCATGCTCATGTACATGTATATGTATTAGTAATTATGTGATGCATTATTTTTAACCTTGTTATAAAGTATTAGACATTGTTGAGCCCCTAGGCTCACTACGTTTATATGGTGCAAGTGAGCATGATGACGTTTATGTAGCTCCTAACCGGTGGTGAGGACTTATGAGCTCACGGATCAGTGGACCCCGGTGACCGTCGCAGCTTATTTAGTTTATTATGTTGAATTTTGAAACATGTTTTATTTTATTATTATTTCCGCATATGAGATTTTTCAGCAGCATTGTTTATTATTTTAAATTGATGCATGAAATATTTTTAAGGATTTATTTATTTAATATTTTTCAGGTTATTTAAGAAAAAGTATGTTATTTTTATATACATATATGTATGGGCATGTATGTATAGTAGTATTATTTTAAAAAAAAAATTCGCATTTATTAGTAGTAGGTATTTCATTTGGTATCAAAGCGCGGTCCTTGGAGGATGTCTACTGTCATGTGAAGCTCAGAAATCTCACTATCGGTCTGTAAGTTTTAAATGCTTTAATAAGATTTAGAAGGAGCTTATTATTAAGTTTAAGTATTTCATGTTCAGTAAGAACTTTTGAAACCCTTAGTTATGCATTGCGATTTACGTTAAAGAAAAATATTTGGTGGTGCAGAATGCCTCCGAGACAGATGAATAGGCGAGGGGGACCTCCACCTCAAGATCCGCAGAACCCTCTCTCAGCATTGGATCAGGCCAATGCTAACATGATGGCGGGGATTACTGCTCTGTTGGAGCAGCAAGCGGCACATCCTAGGCTCACACATGATAAGGATGTTGCCGAGCGGTTCCAGAATAAGGGACCTAAGGAGTTTGTCGGCACCACTGATCCACTCAATTGCTGAGGGGTGGATTCGATCACTGGAGTCCATATTTGACTACATGGGGATCACTGATGCTGACAGGGTGAAGTGTGCAGTGTATATGATGAGAGGTGATGCAGCCTCTTGGTGGGAAGGTGTGGTTCGAGGTGTGAATCTACCTACATTGACTTGGATAGAGTTCAGACGCATGTCCAATGCCAAGTATTTCACTGAGGATGTGCGCGAGTCGCAAAGATCCTGGAGTTTATGAATCTCCGCCAGGGAGACAAGTCTATGGTGGAATTACATCACCCAATTCGATGAGAGGGTGTCCGATTCGTGCCTCTTTATTGGCTGACAGTGCGCGGATAAGTTGAGGCAATTTGTGGAATGTATTGCGGTGCTGACATTCAAGCATGAACGTTCGCCATGTTGGATGTCCACTACTTTATGAGGCGGGGGCAGTTAGCAGAAGGTGCATTACGGTTCTGAGGAAGGGAGGCGAGAGATGCAGTGAGAGCAGCAGAGTAAAGAGACAGTTTTCAGCCGGGTTTTCAGAGGGCGACTTTGCAGTCTCCTGCGAAGAAGCCGTATACTAGGCCGTCTAAGGGCCCGAATCAGCAAGGACAGCAGCAGAGGCCTCAGGGGCGTCAGCCACAGCAGCAGCAAAGGGGCAGGGCCCCTAATACTGGAGGAGTTCCGATCTGCCCGCAGCGTCAGAAGCCGCACACCGGGGAGTGTCTAGTGGGGTCCAATGTATGCTATGTTTCAAGGATCCAGGGCATGTTTCATATAACTGCCCGAAGAGGAAGAACACCACTGGGCGGGTGTTCGTCATGCAGACTGAGGAGGCAGACCCAGATACCTCCTTAATCACCGGTATTTCCTAAACTTCTTCTTTTAAGAAATTTTTGGGAATTTATTTCATGATTTTAAATTGCATGAATTATCTGTTTGTTTGGTTAGGGTAGGATGTTCATTTTATTCGTGTTTAATTAAGAGAAATATTTTGTAACTTGTATTGGGAGAAAAGTAAGTTTAGTATGCGATTGTTGGGATTTTCTGCGTGCAGGGAGAATTTTAGTGGGAGGAAATTCCACGTTTGCGTTGCTAGATTCAGGAGCCACGCATTCGTTCATCTTCCTAGAGTTTATCAGGCGGGTAGGCATCAAGCCTGAGGTTGCTGTTACAGGTTACGATGTCACTATGCTGTCTGGTCAGATTCTTACTACCACTAGCGTCTGCAGAGATTTGGAGATGGAGTTACAGGTACATACTTATCAGAGCAGATTTTGTGGTTTTTCACGTTGACTGGATTCGATCTAATTTTGGGTATGGATTGGTTGTCAGTCAACGGAGCAGTGATTGATTTTCGGCAGAGGACAGTGGCAGTGAAACCAGTGGTAGGCGACCAGTTTGTTTTCTATGCATCTTCGAGCAGTGAGATCTCGCCTGTTATCTCTTATACACGTGTGTTACGCCTTAAAAGCATATAAATATCGAATTATGTGATTAATGTTTTTAATGCATTAACAAGTCTTATTTCTCTATGTTTTGATGATTAACAAAACTAGGTTAAAATGTTACTAATATTTACATTGAGCTTATTACAGAGTTGAAATTTTCAAAGATGAATTAATACTAAAATCATACTCAAGATCAGAAACAAAATTCGAAAAAGTTTACTACTACGGGATCGGAAGCTCCGATTGGCGATCGGAACCTCCGATCATGATCAGAAGCATCTTCGGAAGCTAAGGGTAGATCGGAAGCTCCGATCTTGGTTCAGGAAGCTCCGATCTATTGTCAGGGATTTTTTTTATATTGGTCGGAATGAGGAAAGAAAGCTACGAAGAACAGGTTCGGACAGCTACGATCGTGGTTCGGAAGGTCCGATCAGTTTCTATGTAAAATTATATTGTTCGGAAGCAGATCGGAGGCAACGAAGTGAAGCAGATCGGAAGCTCCGAACAGGATCGAACGTTCGATCCTGAACGGCCGCCTGATAATCTTGTCCGGAAGACTTTTGCCCGACATCATATTTATTGCGCGATCGGAAGCTCCGAAGTGGATCGGACGTTCAGATCCAGTACACCCGCGTGTCTCAGAATTCAAATTTCGGAAGCTCCGATGCAGGGATCGGAAGTTCGATCGGTGTCATAATTTCAGCTATAAAAGGAGGCATTCCGAGGCCATTCAAATTATCCCAACTCTTCAAGTCTCTCAATCCTCTCAAGCATCATTCAAGTCATTTGTTGAGCAATTTGTAGCCCCTTTTGAGTGTTCAAAATATATTCACATATCGAGTTGTATTCGGGGTTGTAATATCGAGGGTTGTTAGTTTGTGAGTTGGTTGCTCGGATTTATAAACACTTGTGTGTGAAGCCAAGTGTATTTTACGAGTGTTGAGGCTATCCTTGGAGCCCTAAAGGCCAAGAGTTTTGAGTTGTATCGGCGCGGTGATCGTGTCAAGTTGTAAGGTACCCTTGGAGCCATCAAGGCCAAGACGTTCGAAGTGCTAGTGGATCCTTGGTTAATCGACTTAACCAAGAAGGGGAGACGTAGACGATGTATCGTTCGAACTTCCATAAACATCTCTTATCCCTTTTACTGCTTTATTTACATTACGCATTTATTTACCGCACTTATTATTTGATTTCTTAAGTCTTCCGCTTGCGTACTTGCATAATCGCTTTAAATTGCTAAAGTTGCCAAATAGAACCTAAATCCCCCCCCATTAGGTTCTAACAACGTGCGAGGAAGTTATTGAGACGTGGTTGCCAGGGGTTTCTCGCCAGTGTAGTCACGTAATCAGAACCACCTAGCAGATCATTGTCAGATATAGAGGTGGTTTGTAACTTTTCAGATGTCTTTCCGGAGGACGTTTCAGGAGTCCCACCAGCTAGAGAGGTGGAGTTTAGTATTGATCTGATACCAGGTACTGTGCTATCTCTAAGGCACCGTATCGAATTGCTCCTACTGAGATGAAAGAGTTGAAGGAGCAAATTCAAGAGATGTTGGAGACGGGCTTTATTCGTCCTAGCTTTTCTCCTTGGGGAGCTCCAGTGTTGTTTGTGAAGAAAAAGGATGATAGCATGAGACTTTATATCGATTACCGAGAGCTCAAACAGGGTCACTGTGAAGAACAAGTATCCACTGCCGAGGATTGGGGATTTGTTCGATCAGTTGCTGGGAGCTTCGGTTTTCTCTAAGATCGATCTGCGATCTGGCTATCATCAGTTGAGGATCAGAGATGCAGATGTGTCCAAGACTGCTTTCGGACACGCTATGGGCATTACGAGTTCTTAGTGATGCCGTTTGGAATTGACCAATGCTCCAACGGTCTTCATGGATCTCATGAACCGCGTATTTCAGCCGTACTTAGATCAGTTTATCATAGTCTTTATTGATGATATCTTGATCTACTCGAGGAGCATTGAGAAGCATAGACAGCACTTGCAGACAGCATTGCAGACTTTGAGGGAGCATCGAAGTATGCGTAACTCAGTAAGTGGCGAGTTTTGGCTAGAGCAGGTGGCATTTCTTGGCCATATAGTTTTGAAAGATGGGATAGCGGTGGATCAGACGAAAGTGCAGGCAGTGCAGGATTGGGGAATTCTGAAGAATGCTTCAGAGATTCGCAGTTTCTTGGGTTTAGCAGGCTACTACCGGAAGTTCATCAAGGGTTTTTCTTCTATTGCAGTACCCTTGACTTCCTTGACCAAGAAAAATGCGAAGTTTATATGGAGTTCAGACTGTCAGAGTGCAGCTTTAATCGACTTAAAGAAGCACTCATATCTGCGTCAGTGTTGGCGATGCCTGTTCCACACGAGGAGTTAGTGGTTTACACGGACGCGTCTAAGCTTGGGTTGGGCACGTATTGATGCAGAGTGAC
This sequence comes from Henckelia pumila, assembly GCF_033568475.1. NCBI lineage: Eukaryota > Viridiplantae > Streptophyta > Magnoliopsida > Lamiales > Gesneriaceae > Henckelia > Henckelia pumila. The sequence continues at coordinate 44,092,619 of NC_133122.1, forward strand.
CGAGTCATTGCCTATGCTAGAGACAGTTGAAGATTCATGAGAAGAACTATCGGACGCATGACTTGGAAGCTAGCAAGCAGTGGTTTTTGCTTTGAAAATCTGGAGGCACTATCTGTATGGTGAGAAGTGCAAGATTTTCACAGACACAAGAGTCTCAAGTACTTCTTCAACAGAAGGAGTTGAACTTGAGACAGCGCCGATGGTTGGAATTAGTTAAGGATTATGACTGTGACATTATCTACCATCCGGGTAAGGCTAATGTAGTGGCTGATGCGTTGAGTCGGAAGACTTCAGTGGTATCTTGTGTGGACAGTTCAGTTGCCACTTCAAGAGGAGATTCAAAGATTCGAGCTGGAGTTGTACTCGAGCGGTCAGGGCACCGAGTTTGGCAAGTGTTAGTGGTACAGCCGAATCTTCGGAATCGTATCAGAGTTGGACAGCCTGCAGATGAGGAGTTGCAGCGATTGAGGCAGAGAGAGGAAGCCAAGGGCGGGCTTCTTTATACAGTTGTTGATGGTATCGTTCCGTTACCGTGGTCATATGTGGGTATCGAACGTTGATCAGTTGAGGATTGAGATCTTGATAGAGGCTCATACATCTCCGTATTCCATTCACCCGGAAGTACGAAGATGTATAGGAGATTTGCAGTCATTGTATTGGTGGCCCGGCATGAAGAGAGATATTGGCCGATTTGTATCAGAGTGCTTGACTTGTCAGCAGGTCAAGGCAGAGCATCAGCGTCCTGTAGGGTTACTTAACCCTCTACCCATTTCGGAGTGGAAGTGGGAGAACATCACGATGGACTTTTGTAGTTGGCATTCGATGAGTATTAGAGGATGTACAGCTATTTGGGTGATCGTAGATAGACTCACCAAGTCAGCTCATTTCTTTGCCGGTGAGGACTACTTACTCATTGACGCAGTATGCAGAGCTTTACATCAAGGAGATTGTTAGATTTGCATGGCCATTACCAAGTGTCGATAGTATCGGACAGAGATCCGAGATTTACGTCTGCATTCTAGAAGTGTTTGCACACAGCTTTGGGGACTCGGCTATTATTCAGTACAGCGTTCCATCCCCAGACAGATGGTCAGTCGGAGATGGTGATCCAGATTCTTGTGGATCTACTGATGAGCTTGTGTCATTGATTTTCAGGGTTCTTGGGAGGACTAGACTGCCATTAGTGGAGTTTACCTATAACAACAGTTTTCAGTCGTCTATAGGTATGGCTCCTTATGCAGCTCTCTACGGGAGGAGATGTAGATCGCCAGTGCATTGGGGTGAGGTTGGCGAGAGGATTTTACTTGGTCCCGAGATTGTACAGCAGACTGTCGATATTGTGACACAGATACGGGATGTATGAGGACAGCTCAGAGTCGTCAGAAGAGTTATGCTGATACTCGACGACGAGATCTTGGGTTTTGTAGTAGGTGATCATGTTTTTTTGAAAGTATCACCTATGAAAGGGGTGATGAGATTTGGTCGCAGAGGCAAGTTGAATCGAGATATATTGGGCCATTTGAGATCTTGGAGAGAGTTGGCACTTTGGCATACCGTTTAGCACTATCGCCAGGGCTTGCAGCAGTGCACAACGTTTTCCATGTATCCATGCTTCGAAAATACATCTCTAATCCGACGCATGTGTTGGATTACGAGCCTTTGCAGGTTAGCACCAGATCTAGCATATGAGGAGAGGCCTGTTCGTATCTTAGCCAGAGATGAGGGGAGATTGAGGACGCGGGTCATACCGATGGTCAAAGTCCAGTGGCAGAATCATTCCGAGGAGGAAGCCACTTGGGAGGGGGCAGACATGAGGACTAGCTACCGGAGTTATTCGAGTAAGCACTTTAATTTTGAGGATGAAATTCAATTTAAGGGGGGAAGAATTGTAACACCCGAAAATTTTAATACGTAAATTTGCATGCATAATTAAGGAAAATAATTATTTAAATTTATATTTGGGTTAAATGACATTTATATGTCATTATGTGAATTATATGCATGATTTAATTTATTTTTGCATTTAACCCGCTATTTTATAATTTTTAGATTTTTAAGGAATTATTGGTTTTGATCGAGTAGACGGGACCGTGGACGGACGAGATACCAAAATTCTTAGCCAAAAATATTTTATGAGTTTTATGAGCCTTAAAATATTATTTTAAGATATTTTTGTCAAGAAAATTTTAGTATTTAATTTTATATTTATTTAAGGATTTATTTTTGGCCAAAATAAGTCATTTTAATGACTTTTATTAATATTTAAAAATTTCTTAAATTATTATTTCGGAATTTTTTTGAATTGTTATCAGACTTTTAAATATTTTAGGAGCTTAAAACTTTTATATTTAAGGTATAATTTATATATTAATTTATTGAGATTTTTTTAAGATATTATTACCATTATTTAAACCTAAACCTACCCAAACCCCACCACCATCTACTTAGCCGACACCATCTCTTCCCACACGTTCATCAGCCTCCTCCACCATTTTTGACAGAAAACTTCAAGCCCCATAGCCGATCAAGCTCTAGTTTTGAAGGTTTTTGGTCGTTCGTCGTCCCGGAAACCAGTAAACGCATAGACCTCCGTTCTAAAAATTTAAAGGCATGTCTTTTTCCTTCGTTTGAACACCATATTAGCTATGTATGCATTCATGGACAGATTTTGAAAGATTTTTACGTTCATGTTTTTGATTTATGCTAGAAAATAATGATTTTTCCTTGCGTTATATGTATTCGATGGTTTAGATGCACATTTATCATGTTTTCTCTCATGGAGTTGGTGCATGGCTGCTGGTCCATCGCCGAGTCATGGGTGGTAAAGGGTCTTGGGAGATGGGTGGTTGGTTGGTTAGAGGATAGGTTCACCGGTGTGCAAGGCTGGAGAAACAAGTTGGGTTTCAAGGGTGGCTCACAGCCAAATAGGTTTCTAGAAGGAGGGTTCGGTCTAGGGTTAGGGACCATGGCTCGTGGCTGAGCCATGGTGGGTTAGCACCGCCCAGATGTGGGCTACATCTGGGCAAATAGGAGCAGCGCTCCGGCAAGGGGTGGCCGGAGCCTGGCCGGGCAACAGGCCAAGAAGGCATGCTGCGCACGGCCGAGAGGTGAATAGATTGAGGGGATGGGGGATGGTAAGGGTTTTGGGCTGGGGTATGGTTTGGGCTGGGTCCTGGGGGTACGGGTTTGGGTATATGTCATAGCTGGGTCGGGTAGGGTGGTCTGGGTCCGGGTTAGGTGGGCCGGGCCTTGGGTATTTTAATTGTTAAGTATTTAACAGTTTACCGTGTATTTTGGGCTCTGAATAATTTATTAGAAAAGTTATTTGGGTCTCCAAATAATTTTATTTGGGCCTTAAATAATTTATTTCAGATAGGCTAATGATTTTAGTATGGGCTAGTGGGTAGCCCTTGAATATTCTTGGACCAGTCAGTTGGATTTTAGGGGTATAGTCTAAGATTTTTTGTATTGGGTGTAATTAAATTAATGGGCTCTAATATTTTTATTTAGGCCCAGTTAAGGTTAATCAAGTTATTTGGGCTAAGATATGATTATTGGATTTTTATTACAGTTTAATTGGGCTATAGAGTGATTGTGATCAGCAGTCTTGTCTAACCTATGAAAAATAAATGAAGTCTCGAAAAATAAATATTTAATTATTTTTATGCATGAAGTCTATTTTAAGTATATTTCTGAAAAATTAACTTAATATTATATTTCGGACATATTTTTGTGCATGCTTTCATGAAATTTTCTTATGTATATAATTATGTAAATATAGAGCAATAAAATATTTTGGATGGAAATTGAAGTATGTGTGACATAGGGGGTGATTTTTTTACATATGATTCGTTAGTTTTACTACCATTTAGGGGTGGTTATCCACCATATGCTTCGGTAGTTTACTACCATAGGCGGTGATTTTTCACCGCCATCGTAAGTTGGTTTCTGGAGACTGATCAGTCGACAAATGAGCGTTCACACTTATGGATAGGACCCTCTTCAGGTTTCAAAAGCATTGCTCAATTATGTTATATATGGAATGAAGAAAATAATATGTATATGATTATGGTTGGGGGTGTTGGTGACAGTCTCAGATATTATGATTCAGCAGTTAATATTTATGTGGATGAAAATATTTCCATGCATTGTCATGGACATGTATAATGTATTGGTAATTATGTGATGCATTATTTTTAACCTTGTTATTAAAGGATATTAGACATGTTGAGACCTAGGCTCACTTCGCTTATATGGTGCAGGTGAGCCATGAGGACGTTTATTTAGCTCCTACCGGTGGTGAGGACTTATGAGCTCACGGAGCAGTGGAAACCGTGGACCGTCGCAGCTATTTAGTTTATTATGTAAAATTTTGAAACATGTTTTATTTTATTATTGTTTCCGCATATGAGATTTTTCGAGCAGGTTTGTTTTTTATTTTAAATTGATCCATGAAACATTTTTAAGGATTTATTTTATTAATATTTTTCAGGTTATTTAAGAAATAAAGTTTGTTATTTTTATATACATATATGTATGGGCATGTATGTATAGTAGTATTTTTTTTAAACATAAAAAATTCCGCATTTATTGAAGTAGTATGTTGTTTCACTAACGGAGTACGACACCGACTGACCGTCTATTGCCTTCGAAAGGTGCCATATCAATATTATGATGATAAAGTTATTGTAGGCCATTCGATCAAAGGTAATTGATCCTGCCACGATAAGCTAAAGTTCATGACAGAAGAACGTAGGCATATCCTCCAATGTACGAATCTTAGTCCGCTTAGATTGTCCGACTGTCTCCGGATGATATGCAGTGCTCAAACTCAGAGTGGTACCAAATCCACTGAAAACTACCCCAAAAACGTGAGCTACAATCGCGGTGGTCACTATCACTGACTATGCTCACTGGAATCCCATGCAATCGCACTATCTCTGATGTATAAACGTGTCATGCGATCATAAGAATACTCCCGGTTATAAGGAATAAAGTGTGCTGATTTTGTCAAATGGTCAACAACGACCCAGATAGCATCACACTGACGTGAAGTCATAGGTAAGTGGGTAACAAAATCCATAGTTACGTGCTCCCACTTCCATTCGGGAATCTCAAGATTCTGCAATAATCCACCTGGTCGTCGATGTTCAGCTTGACCTGTTGACAAACCAAACATCTCGAAACAAATTGATACACACTCCTCTTCATCCCTTTCACCAGAATCTAGTTCGCAAGTCCTTATACATTTTCATGCTTCCAGGATGAACTGATAATCGACTCCTGTGAGCTTGAGATAGAATATCGTTCCTGAGCTGCAACATTAGGTACAACCACTCGATTAGATAAGCACAATAAACCATCTGCCTGAAAATGAAATCCAGATGTATTAACTCCATTGGCTAAACGTGCCAAACTGAGTCTTAACATCAGATATCTGAGCATCTCTGATCCGAGAATACAATGCTGGCTCAGACAAAATAGTATACAATCGAATCCCATTTTCCTTTCTTGTGCTTGAGCGTAAAACTCAATGAACAGCACTCTTGAATCATATGAGATACTTCACTAGTCTGAAGTGCAGAAAGTCTCACCTGCCGACTCAAGGCATCAGCAGTAAGATTAACAGAACCTGGATGATATTTGATTTCACAATCATAATCCTTCAGAAGATCCATCCAGCGTCTCTGTCGCATATTCAACTCCGCCTGAGTGAATAAATACTTCAAACTCTTGTGATCCGTGAATATCTCAAATTTCTCGCCATAAAGATAATGCCTCCAGATCTTGAGTGCAAATACAATGGCGGCTAACTCGAGATCATGTACTGGATAATTACTCTCATGCATCTTCAACTGTCGAGAAGCATAGGCAATAACATGTCCATGCTGTGTCAGAACACATCCTAACCCCTGACCAGAGGCATCAGTATAGACAATAACCTCCTGATCCAGAAGGTAGAGCTACACAGGTGCAGTAGTAAGACGTCCATGCAGCTCGTGAAATGACTCCTCACAATCCGAGGACCATATGAAGGCAACATCTTTCCGGGTAAGCTGTGTCAAAGGTCTGGCCAACTGTGCAAAATTCTCGATGAACCGACGGTAATATCCAGCTAGACCCAAGAAACTACGAATCTCAGCAACCGTTCGGACGAGACCAGTTCAGCACTGCCTCTATCTTACTAGGATCAACAGATATCCCTTCATTAGAAATCACATGACCCGAGAAACACTACCCGATCAAGCGAAAATCACTCATGGCTCAATTTTGCATACAGCTGCTTATCTCGTAATGTCTGTAAAAACTTCCTCAAATATTGTGCATGCTCATCCTTGTCATGAGAAATAGACAAGTATATATCATCAATGAAGACGATGACTAATCTATCCAGATATTCGCGAAATACCTGAAATTCATCTGATTCATAAAGACTGCCGGTTGCATTCGTACAATCCGAAAATGGCATAACCAGAAATTCATAATGCCCGTATCTGGTCCTTAAAAGCAGTCGTAGAATTATCTGAGTCTCGTACCCGCAATCTGGTGGTTATCCAGATCTCAGATCTTTCTTGGAGGGTAAATGAAGTTCCCTGTTCGTTGATCGAACAGATCATCAATCCGCGGCAAAGGTTACTTCTCTTGAGGGCCGACACGATTCAACTGCCTGTAATCAATACACAATCGACTCGATCCTTCTTTTCTTCTTGACGAACAAATCTAGGTGCTCCCCACGGAGAAACACTCGGAACGAATATATCCCTTATCAAGCAGATAATATAACTGTTGTTTCAATTTCCCTCATCTCTGTTGGTGTGCTAGACGATAAGGCGCTCGGGATATAGGCGTTAGGTTCCTGGGTACTAAATCAATACCAATTTCATCCTCTCGCACCGGAGGAAAACCCAGGAAATCTCATCAGGGAAATACATAAGGAAAATCACTGACTACGGTTGCTGATCAAGACCCGTTACTACTCATGGACATATCAACTTGCATTGATAAGGTAGCCCTCCCCACCTGACTCCAAGGACATGACATGCCTTCTGGAGCCAAAACAAGTGGGCCCTCGGACGGTCTCGCACCCTCACCATTAAAAATACCAGCTATATCACCCTTCTTAGCTGGATGAAACTCGTACCAGAAGCTGTTATCAATCCAAAGTAGCGTGATACAAAAGTCAGTCTATATCTATTCCGCAAAATACTATCAAAAATCTGTCATCGCTACTATCATCAGATTAGCTGACAATACATTACCTTCCAACTCTAGAAGGCAACCCATCACTAGACGCTTAGTTACTAATCTCCTGCTCCAGCGCGAGTAGGTACAACTAAATCCATATCTAATGATACCATAAGGTAAATCTATGTCTCTTATCAAAGCGACTAGAAATTAAGGAATGCGCTGCCTTCCAGAGTACCAATTAAAAACAAGTGCGTAAATACCACATAACAGAAAGGGTACCTGCCAACATGCGATCACTTCCCTCAGTAGCATGTTCTTGAGACAAAAGCAAATACCCTGCCCTTGAGTCTGGGGACTCGGAAAGGGTAACCAGAAGAAATCTGAGGTTGCCTGGCTGCTGTCGTGGAAAAGTAGAAGCCTGAGATCCAACCCTGTGATCCTCAACTCACTAGCAGAACCCATGCGCTGAGGACCAATCTCTCCGCAGGATGTCCCTGCTGACCGCTAATTCTATAACAAGCATCCAGTTGCTCTTTCGACAGGAAAGCATGCAGGTTGCTTCCATCCACCAGTGACTATAACAAAAACTCCTTCTTCTTCTTATTCTTCCCAAAACGGAAACATACCTCGTGAACCACGAGGATCCAGCATGTAAGTTGTCAGGAGTATGAAGAGGACGTTCAGGTCCAGATTGCACAACAGATTGAGAGCTTGGCCTCAAAAATGATTCCAATAAAAGCTTGTGCTGGCATCAAACTAAGTGTGCCCGGGCCTGGTTGATGGTTCTCCACAAGACGTCAACGGTTCACCAAAGTCTCATAAGATACTGGTTCATCACAGACAAATAACCTGTGAGTAGATATCTTGGTTCAGGCCTTGTAGAAAGAGACCATACTATTGATGCATCACTCTCATTAATATGAGGACTGAAAGGTATCAGATCAAGAAATCGTTGTTGATATTGATCAATAGTCATTGACTCCTTGCCTCAGAGTAAGCAACTCCATCGATCGTGACTTGAGCGAACAGCTGGAGGGGAAAATACAGTTTCTGGAACTGCTGACAGAAAGGGAAATCTCTCCAAGTCACCTGTCCTCTCTCAGTTACGTGGCTGTGCAGCTTTGGACTCCACACCAAAAACACGGTGCTCGATCCTCTAGAACAAATTCTATAACTTCCAATTTCTGATCCACAGCCACAATCAAAAGCTAGAAAAGTACTTTCGAGAATTTAGATATCAATCTTCTTGCTTGTTCAGGATTCTTGCCTCCCACCAAAGGTTTCGGTCCTACTTGCATGAATTTATTGATAGGAGATACAGCGAAGTCTCCCATCATGATGACGATGTTGATCATCATGATGGCGGTGATGACGATGATGATGTCCTCCTCCAGGGCCAACACTACCATGACTCTCGGCAGCCATATCCTGAAAAGGAAATTGCACATTAAATTCCCCAATAGCGCAAGAATTACTAATTCTAAATCCCAAGTACTTAATCCCAAAATCTAAGCATGCTCTGATACAAAAATATTGTGACCCTGCATGGTATCACCTACTAACTGGCAACTAATAGCATGCATTTAACTTATTACAGCAAACTAACTTAACAGTGTAAAGTACTCGTGCGGACGGAAAAAATATCCAAAAATTACATATCCAAGCTTAGTATAAACGAATGTCAAGCTTATTATTCACAGGTAGTGATACAACCATATTATCGAAATACTCTTTAAATCAAACATTATACAGCCTATATACGAATCCTGCTGTATAATTAACTCCTCAAGGCCTGCTCCATAATCCCTGCCTTGAACCACCAGCTCCGTCCATCCTGCGCCCTGCCCCATGGAATCTAGCGGTTAAAAGGTGTATGTCCAAGATAACAAACTAGGACGTCGAGCGCTCTAACGCTCAGTACATAAACATGAGTACGCGTATAAATATGATGGCATGAAAACATGTTGATTGGTAAAGGGTCATCTGAAAAGTCATGCTTAGTACCGGCGCCACATGAGTGCTGCCACCGCACGGATCAACCTCTGGGTGCAACCACATCTCGTCAAGTACACCAGAGTAGTCAGATTTAAATGTTCACGTGTCGCGTGGCGTTACTCTCAGTAGACAGACTATCGCAGTATAGAGCTGAGCCGGGCTCTATTATCGATATATCAAGGTTATAGGCTCAACGTGTATAATGCACATGACAATATGAATATAGTAAAGTGTAAAATCATATATCATGCCATATAATAAAATTCCAAATAAAATGCAAAAAAACATATAAGTATGTATACTCGCTGGAAATCTCATAATCAAATGTGAACAGTACCTCTAGGCTAGTTCAAGATATAGTAGGGATCCTAGGTTCCAAGCCTATATTTCAAAGTTCACCGTATCACTACATAAATTCTATAAGCCTTAACTAAGCTAATAAGTACTCCCAAAACTTAAATAGATTCCCGGACCATACCTTCGTCCGTAGAATTAGCCCTTTGAATGACTCCCCGGATGTCTATAACCACTCCTTGGTTATTCCCAGAACCTCTATTATAACCGACTAGGGCCCTCAAGTGTATATCTCACACTATATAAACCTGAAGAAAGAAAACTCGGAATTCGTATATTTCAAAATAAAATCAAATGAGCCCTAATTATAGGAAAATTTTCGGATCGATGTTCTGGGCCCTCCGAACCTGAGTTTCGGATCGTCCGATCACTAACTCACTGTCTGCATGCGAGGACAACGTCGAGTTACGGATCGTTACGTATCTCTACTTCGGGGTTGTCCAAAGTGCTCTAAGACCGACACTATGTCAAAATTCATTAGCTGAGTAATCATGCCTACTCGGCACCAAACAAGTCTCGGGCCTTCCGAACTTGAGTTTCGGAATCGTCCGTGACCAGCCTTAACCCACGAAGATCAACAAGCTCACACTTCGGAGACCCAACCGGTGGTCAAGTTCGGGCCGTCCGAAGTCCTCTTCGGATCGTCCGAACTGTCACAGACAATGAAATTTCATTTCTTGCTTCTGAAGTCCGATTAAATCCCTGAATTGGTTAATTACCAACCCTTAATCATGTTTAACATATTATTATCTTAAAATGAGTTCTGGGTTACTACATGGGGTAAAGCTGTTAGTTGAGAAATACAGGGCAAAAAAAGACTTTCTTAATGATGTAGCTAGTGGATTCGTGGCCGGTGCTACTCTTGCAGGTTTGAGATGTAAAGTTCTTGTTTCTATTGATTAAATCTATGTCATCCTAGATCATGATACTGCATCCTCTCTTGACTTACTGAAAGTTGGTGAAATTTTTTCTGTTTTTGGCTTTGCTTATTATTAACTCTAGATTTATGCATCTCTATGTTAATCACTAAGGAGTCCTAGGAGAGTGTGCATCTAGAGGTCGTGAATCGGGCTAATTCTCCTTTGATAATGTGGTTCAATGGCTATGAAATGATCTATGGAATTGATGATATTCACTCGCATGTATGCATGCTTCTGGATGCCCTTCATGTTCATTGTTTGTGTAAAAGGATGCATCCCAAATATCATGAAAGACCATAGCATCTTAGGTGTGAAAATTGACTAAGGTGGATGCTAATATAGTAGAATTATTCTTGTCACTTAGGCTCCGCATGGATAGAAGTATTTCAAATCCATGTATTTCAAATACATTTTTGTTGTTTAGAGAAATAGTATCACAAACATAAAATCACTTTTTTATGTTTATATGGTAATTCATGGTAGTTAGGATGAATTTTAAGTTCATTCAATAAAGTGATGATTTAAAATTCTTTTTTATTCATATAATTAAGTTATGAATTTGAGATTTCTCTATGTTTCATTGTTAACACTAAAATTATAATCGAAATCCATGGATTTGAAATACTAATACTTCAATCCAAGCGCAAGCTTAGATTTTCGACATTTGCTTTAAACTCATGTTGTGTTTCTTGATATTCTTGTATATAAGTATATGCACATATATATGCACATAGAGAGTGACAGGGTTGGCCTTGTATGGATGAATGACATATCGAGGAATTGAAGGGGATTGGAAGAATGGTGGTGGGGTGCAGAAGTAGACCACAAGCTTGGAGGATGCGATGTGTACCGGAGATTGAGCTACCGGGTTTAAAGCAGGAAGTTGATGGAGGTTTCACTTTCACCATCCCGGCGGGCTGGAATTCTTCAACCCCAACCCAACCCAATTTAAGGTGGGTTGCGGGTTAGACGGGTCGACCCGCGGGTTGGCTCACTACAAATAAAAATAAATAAAAATTATTATAATTAATTATAAATTTCATTTCATAAATAAATATTAATATGAACATATTAATAAAATGTTTAATTATTGATTTCATACGTGTAAATTTTATATAAAGTAATTAAGGGCATCTCCATATGATGAACCCAAAAAATGGGTTCATTTTTGCCATCTATAGTGACACTTCAAAAGTTTTAAACTTATTATTGTTTAAATCTTTCATCCTCAATCATAAACCCAAAAAAATACAACTACTGGGGTCCTCGCTATTCAATCATATACATACATTCCTTCATTTTAATTTACTGACTTTTATTTATAAATTTTAGTATTTTACACATACATATTTACCTAAATACATATTTAACGTAATAATTTTTATTCATGTAGTTAGTTAATTTACAAACTTTTTCAAGTTAAAAATTCGTACTTTTGATAATAAAAATAATATTTTAACTAAATGTTAATTAAAATAATTTAAATTTGATACTAGAGTATTATGTTATATTTTCAAAATTTAGTTAAAAAAATTACTTAAATGAAAAGGACATGTTACTAAGTATAGTAGCATGCACATATAACAAAAAACACTACACACTTCAAATTACAAGTTAAAAAAATCACATTGAATTGTTTATAGAATAATTTTAAATTATATAACTAAATAAATAATTATGATAATAATTTTATTAATATAATTTAATTAATCATATACCATTTTTTTAATAATGAGTCAATTTTATTCTCATAAATAATTTTAATAAAATTTTAAAAATTTTAAAACAAAAAATATGATGATAACGTAAGTTTCAATTGTGAACAAAATTTTACAAAAAAAAATTGTGTTTTTTTAAAAAAGAAAGTATTAAAAAAAAGAAAAAGAAAAAAGAAAAGAGAATGCATTTCCGTGTGCACTTCCCCAAAAAATTTCAGAAAGTATAATTTTGAACATGGTTCATATCTTTTTTTAAAAAAAAAATTTGAACCATCAATTTTGAACCTCCATCGAAGATGCTCTAATACAAAAAAAATTCAAAACTTTTATTAAAAAATATATATATATCACAATAAAAGTAAAAAAATAATAATACTTCTCCAGGCACGCGGGCCAACCCAGGCCCACAACAGGCTAACCCACGCAAGTCGCGGCCCTAGCGGGTCAGCCCACTTAAATTGTGTGACCCTGGGGACCGACCCGGCGAGCCTCCACCTTAACGGCTCCAGTTAGTGCACGCACCGCAGAAACAGAAAGGAAACAAAGACCAATATAGCACCCAATAATTTGTCCTGCCTAAGATAAAGCACTCGCCAGCTGATTCAAATATCTAAATTTTACTCAAGGCGTCAATGATCTATCATAAAGTATCTAGACCTCACATCCACAGAGGCGAGCCTTCCCGTGGTTCAAGTATTAATTATGCCATTCATATGGTGGCAAAAAGTTCAAATACATGCCCTTAATTCATAACTAAACAGCAAAATACAAATGCTCCGAGTATGATAAAATGATTCTCACAACCCCAAAATCATTACGAAATTCAGTTCACTGGCATCCAGCTCTTCCCTAAATCACAATTAAACAAAACAAAAATTGTCATGAGAAACTTAACCTATGGATTCTAAAAACACGCAACTTATTCTGGTGCATAAAATTTCAGTCGCATAAAAATCAACATGGCAAATTTACAGGCGACACCGAGCAAATCAAGATACACAGAGAGAAAACCAGAAAGTTCTCTGTATGAAAGAGGATGTTTTAAAGTTATTTCAGTACTTAGAGGGCTATGTTCTAATCATTGCTATTTCAATTTAGCAACACATAAAATGGAAGAAATCAGAAACTGGAATCTATTAGTGATTTAGTACATTCGGTTTCTAGCATCCTCTCCAAAGCCTGCAGATGAAACATCTTCGTTGCTTGGCCAACTGCAAAAATTAAAAGAAGAAAAAAAAGTTAAAATTATTTCAACAAAAGTATAAAAATTAAAATCTAATCTACCAGATATGCTCTGAAATCATCCTCCATCCTTCTGGCACTCTCCATCAATTGCACATCAATTTCACGCTGCTGATCCAAAAGAGAGACATCTGTTTCTGAAGTTTCTCTCTAGACTCATTGTTCTCCAAAATTGATTCAATCGACTCATGTTGTTTGTCTGTCTTAAACCCCAAAAGGCTTATCAAAAGAGATCACGTTATCAAAGCTAAAACAGATTGCGCTCCCAACAAAGGTAGTGCCAGCCACCGTAAGACCATATACAGCCGGGGATATGTTCATCAGCCGGTCTTTGAGCTGCGGAGACAAAAGAACTACTTAGAAGTGGTCTCTATGAAATCAAGATAAAATTAGAACAAAACACAGGGAGTTATCTAACAGAGGAAAAACAGACCAAACGTGACTGCATTTTCAATAGATCCACAAATCAACGAAACGTTCAAGGGTTTTAGCATTAGATTGACAAAAGAACTACTAGAAGTGGTCTCTATGAAATCAAGATAAAATTAGAACAAAACACGGGGATTATCTAAAATAGGATTGACAAAAAAGAAAGCCAAAAAACAGACCAAACGTGACTGCATTTTCAATAGATCCACAAATTAACGAAACGTTCAAGGGTTTTAGCATTAGTGTTAGGATCAACCCAAGCCCAGTATCAAGTTTGTTTATACTAGAAGGCATAAAAAGCACATTTAGTTAACACATGGGATAGGGGAAATATAAAAGTCAGAATGAGGAAAGCGTTGGGTAGTTAGTTATCAAATATTTTCTTTGTACTACTAGCTTGGCTAGGGGGTTACAGATTCCAAAATCTGGGAGTTCTTTGTTCTTCCGAATTATTTTAGCTAATACAATCTTTCATTATCGCTCCATCTCTTTTCTTTATTGTTATTGTTGAAATCAGGAGTACCAGCCTAACAATTAGATTGACAAAAAAACTACTAGAAGCGGTTTCTATGAAATCAAGATAAAATTAGAACATAACACGGGGATTATCTAACAGAGGATATTGACAAAAGAACTACTAGAAGTGGTCTCTATGAAATCAAGATAAAATTAGAACATAACACGGGGATTATCTAACAGAGGGTTGACAAAAAAGAAAGCAAAAACAGACCAAATTTTCAATAGATCCACAAAATGTTCAAGGGTTTTAGCATTAGATTGACAAACGAACTACTAGAAGTGGTCTATGAATAAAATTAGAACAAAACACAATCAAGATAAAATTAGAACAAAACACAGGGAATTGTCTAACAGAGGATTGACAAAAAAGAAAGCAAAAAAACAAACCAAACGTGACTGCATTTTCAAGGGTTTTAGCATTAGATTGACAAAAGAACTACTAGAAGTGGTCTCTATGAAATCAAGATAAAATTAGAACAAAACACGGATTATCTAACAGAGGATTGACAAAAAAGAAATCAAAAAACAGACTGCATTTTCAGATCCACAAATTAAGGATCAGTAGGGTAGGGTTTTATCATTAGATTGACAAAAGAAAAAAAAACAGCAAAGAGTTTTTACCAATCTGAAACGTGACATCTTCAATGGAGCTAGTGGATCAGGAACTGCCGCTATTAGGAATGCCGATCACTATCTGACGATTAGTAGCTCTAGGGCTTTAGCGCTCAGTTTTTACCCTAAAATTAAATACCTTAAATGTTTATATTTCCTATGGCATTGTTTGATTTGATAAATTATTAATCTATGTATAACTTATCCCAATTAATTTTGCCTTATTTTTGTCATATTATTTATCTATTTATTAATTAATAATTTTACATCAATTAAATCAAATAAATTATAATCTATCCATCAAATCAAATAATTTATTAACTATTTTTTCTAATTATTTTTAATTTACATTATATTACTTATCTATGGATTACTTATCCTATCACTCAAACCAAACGGTGTCATAATGTAGTGTCAAACCTTGTAGGGTTTGTAGACGCCTACGCAACCGTCATCTCTCACATACGGGCGACGACGACTCTCAGTGCTAGGCCAATTCCCCTTTTTTGATTGTGGATGTGGATTGTTGACATACATCCATGACTCTGTGACTCTCTATGGCAAATATTGGAAATGGCATCATTTCATATTAATTCATGTAATAAAATCCTATCAGAGATGAGATAATTATATTGGCAGAAAATGGATCCAGTGGATCTACTGTATGCAGTCTCACATACATACATATTCTAATAGCAGTGGAGCAATAAGAAGTTTCAACAGGATCATGATTTGACTGATGTTAAATATTCGCAGCAGGTATCATACATACTAACTCACAATTGTTGTATCATGATTTGACTGATGTTAAATTTTCGCAGCAGGTATCATACATACTAACTCACAATTGTTGTATATAATATAATCACTTTATTTATTTTAACCATAAATTCCACGAAAGCTTCTCTTCTATGTCCATTATTCAATGAACTCAATTTCAATAAAAAAGCCAGAACAATCCCAATCATAATGGTTATATGCAAATGCTGATGAACATGAAGACACAAGTATTTACTAGCAATGTATGTATAACAAAATCACAACCTCAAATAAACAAGAAGAAGAAGAGGAAATATAAGCATTTAAGGTATTTAGACGCGGTAGCAGGGTAATCGGAGATCACACCATTAACAACGCATATAAGAAACATATTGGTTAGTCTCCACATATGCATCAGAGAAGAAGTCCCATGGCTGAGATACAAACTCGTTTCGGAACAATCGAACTTAGACGGGTAGATCAAAAGCCTGCAATGTTGGAACAACATTTGTTTCACCCACGAGGAAGGCCAGATCAGTTGGAAAGACAGATCTTTTACTAATGACCACAGAGCTAGCAAATTTCTTTATCTCCAAAATGGTTGAGTTAAAATCTCGCGAACGTCCTCTTCAACTTGGTAAACAAGTTCATAATCACTGCTGCTATTGAACTTCTTCAGCACTGGACTATCGCTAGCTTGTATCATAATCCTCTTTCCTGTCTGATTCCTGTAACCAGATTTGCTCAAAGTATCCAAAACTGCATCGGTTACACTTAGTCCATGGTTTCTGAGCTAGATCTGCAGCATTCTGCTGGAAGGTACAAAAATGAAATGCCTTCTTTCTCAGAATTATTGTCAAATAGAAAAGTTTTGTACTTAAGAGTGGAGAGTCGGGGTGATATATTAAATAAGAGAATAGTAAAAACAAATGCCATCATTCAACCCCTCCAAATAAGTCAAGTTATAAACTGTTGGGATCGGTTCAGAGGGTAGAGGGGGTGAATACACTCTGAAACTTATTTTCTTTCTTTTCAAAATGATCAAGTGAAGTTTAGTTCACTTAATCTGTTTTCTCAACTTCCAAAACGGTTTGAACAACTTAAATAGGGCGAAAATAGTTCAGAGGTTTTAGTGATGCAAAGTACCACGATGTATGAGCAATATATTTAGATAAATATGCAATAAAGACTAAGGCCGATTTATGGAAGTTCGAAGGCTTAATCCTTCTACGTCTCCCCTTCTTCCACTTAGGAAGGAATTCACTAGAAGACTTTTGTTATTACAACGTCTTGCAATACACCCACTTCAGACTTAGGACTTATCCAATGCCTAATCCGAAACTCCTAGATTTACACAGATAAGATTCTCATTTTCTTATCAGACTGGTGGAAGCTTTCAGAGTAGCTTCAAGTCTCTTCAATAATGAATACAGTCCGGTTGAGCTTCTCAAACTGCAGAGCGGTCGAGAGGCTTGGAAACCCTAGGATGATCCTTGAAGATCAGATATGTAAACTGTAGGCGAGGGTTTATTTGAGCAGCCAAGTGAATGATCTTGTAAGTGTGCTCAAGTATTGCTTCAGTATATCAGATTGAGGACTTCTGATAGTATTCAAGTGATTGAGTTGATTGAGATTTTTCGTGTTTCTTGTCTTCTTTTCACTTCTTGAGCAATCTTCCCTTTATATAGGTCAATCATCAACGTCTTTATTTTGAACGTTCTGATGCTGCATTGAATGCACATTTAATGCTTCATAAATGCATTGATGATTCTGCATGAAGATCGTACACTTCTTTAAATGCAGACAACTTCCAGGATCCAAAACTGGTATAAACGGTCGAATGCTTTATCTGTAGCCATTCTGCGTTTTTGCCATTTTAGTGCAACCTGTTGTCTCGATGCAAGAGTCAACAGATCTTCTGATACTCCGGTTCTGCTTTTGATAAAAGATCTTGTAATGAACGTCTTGTCTCAAGTATTTGTCTTGAGATATCTTGATAAGCAGTTGGCATTCTACCGGTAGATAGATTTATCCTCTGCTGGTTTGAATAACCAGTCGATAGGCTTGTGACTGCAACCGGTCGAGAGACAAAGGCGGTTGACAAGCTTCCGGTAGATAACTTGAAGGGTTTATACGGTTGCGGTAGGAGTTGTAGTAGATTTCTGAAATACAAAAGATTGGCAGCACATTCCTATACAATGAGTTGTTGTTTGTTATCACCAAAATGTCGGATTCAACAATTTCCCCCTTTTTGGTGATGACAAAACTTAAGTGCTCCGAAAACAATATGAAAGCATTAAAATGAACTTCATTGAGAGAATGAATTTCATTAATTACAATAAGCATTCTTATTACACCTACTGAAGAAAAACAAAATGAGAAACAGTTGCGATAAGTAAAGAAGAGACAAGTTGTTCATCTTTTGAACCAACTGGCTCCTCCTGACCTATCGCCTTCTCTTCTTCTTCTGTCGGCTTCTTCCTTTCTTCTGGATTCTTCTTCACGTCTTCTTGCCTCTGCTGCTCTTCGTTGCTCTTCTTCCCCCTTTTTGGCATCACCTTGGTTGAGTCGAAGGACGATCTCAGTGAGTTGAGTGCCAAGGTAGTCTTGCATAGTATCAATTTTTGCATCTAGTTGAGCAATTAGAGTAGCTTGCATAGTGTCCATCCGATCATTCAACTGCCTATGAAGGCGGTTTTCGGATCTGACAACTTGTTCGGAGACGGTAGAGAGCGTTTTGATTTGAGTGCGATGATGTGCAGTGATCTCTTTGGACAGATGAGCAAGATCTCTAGACACGGTCTCAAAATGCCGAATCATCGTCTTGCGTGAATTGTCAACCCTTGAGGATGTGTTTGTGATGTCTTGTGAAAAGGATCGAACTGTTTGCAGGAGCTCATGAAGCCTATTCATCAATGTGTGATCCAGAGTTGCTGCCATGGCTTCAATATATGAGTCATCAGTCTGAAGCATTTGACTCTGTGTGTCATTCCTTGGTGAAGCCGGGCCAGACTCAAGATGATGTGATGCTGGTGATCTGGCTGGTGAGCTAGCTGATGTACCTTCCAATAGTGGTACATTTGGAGATGTAGGGGTCTCGACTGCAGCCAAGATGGTTGGTGGAGTAGCAGGATCAGCACTCGGTTCATCCATTAGGAGATCTTCCACAAACTTTTCAGTAGATGGAGACGGTTAAAGTGCTGGGTCAGCATCAGTCACTGGCTGTTCTGGAGGTGCAAGTGATACAATAGTGCTTGGTATCTCTGTTGGGGGCACTACTGCTTCACTGCTGCAAGGAGCCTCTGTCACAGAGGTGACATGAATTTCTTGTTCAATCACTTCTAAAAAATCTTGTAGACGACTGGGAGAGGTGTGAGCGGTCGCCGCTGGAGATGAGTGAGCAGTCACAGCTGCTTCCGGTTGAATTACAGCTTGGACTGCGGTTGAGGCGGGGTCGACCGATGAAGATGCTGCCACAATCGATCCTAGAGCGGATGACTGAAACAGGTCAGCAGTGATGAGACCGGTCATAATCCCATCTGAAAGAGTAATAGCAGAGACGTCTTCTTCACCCTGATCTTGGGTAAGAAAAGTCTTCATCATCACCTGTGCTTCCAGTCCATAAGCCTGTATACAAGCTGCTGAAGCTGTCGTCTTTACGTTGTTAATAGCTTGGAAGTGCTGAAGTAGTTGAGTGATTTGACGTAGAATATTCTGTAGTCCAGTCAAAATCACAAAGTCATCGGTGGCGGTAGGACTCTTGGATTTGAAGTTATTGACATGCTCAGTAATCAACAGAGATATCAGGCTTCCTCGAAGCTTCAAGTCCATGAGCTGTCTTCTTCCCAGAGCCTCCACGATGTCTCAGTGTCAGCAAAAATAAGCATCTTCTGCTCAATAACGTTCAGAGCTTTCCACTTAGGAAATATTTGAGCAAGCGTCAGGTGAGTACGGGAATGATGTCATCTGTCAAAGCGCTGTAGGTGACGCTTGACAGTGCGGAGAACGTGAGAGATGATCAAGTTGAGCTCTACAGTAGCTGCTGGTTGAGCCTTAGGTGAGTAGATCATCACACCTTTCCCTTTGTCCTTGGGATCAGCGAGAGTGACCTTTGGAGTTGATGAGGCACCTTCCATGATTATC
Organism: Henckelia pumila; assembly: GCF_033568475.1. Classification (NCBI taxonomy): domain Eukaryota; kingdom Viridiplantae; phylum Streptophyta; class Magnoliopsida; order Lamiales; family Gesneriaceae; genus Henckelia; species Henckelia pumila. The sequence goes on from NC_133122.1 coordinate 44,112,498, forward strand.
ACACCCTTGGTAGGACGTGGAGCAGTGGTAGCAGTAGTGGTAGTAGTCTCGACCGTTGGCAGAATTGGTGTTGGAACGGTAGGAGCAAGTCCAGAAAGGGACTTTAACTTTTTGTGCTGCCTCTTCTTCTCGCCTGCAGGCGTGGATGGCACAGCTGCTTTGGAGACAGAAGGAGATGACTTGCTGAAGGCTTGAATCAGTGGAACGTTCTCACATGATTCTTCTTCAGAGTCAGACTCTATGATAAGTTGACACTTGGCAGATTTCTTGGTATGGGCTGGTTTGGCCGCTACCGGGACTGTTGAAAGCGGTTGAGTGACAGCAACAACACTTGCGGTTGAAGGCAGAGTGTCGACCGCAACCTCTGTCTTGTTCAGAAACTTGAAGATTGTAGACTTGTTGAGCCATTTGGTGGGATGCAGAGGCTCAGTCTTGGAGAAGTCAACTCCAAGGACGCTCAAGGTGTGACAAATTTGCAGAGCAAATCCCTCGGATTGCCCTTTTTCCCTGATCATTTCACATAAAGTAGTGAACAATATGTCTGACCAGTTGATGTTGATTTTGGAGGCGATACAAGCCATGTATTGGAATTTCTCCATCGTCACCTTGTCGTACGATCCAGCCTTGGCAAGAAGATTCTTGGCCACGATGTTGGTCAATAGCCTGAATGGAGCTTTAAGAGATGTCTTCTGATCCGGCAGTTTGATCGGAGCATCAGTGGTTGAGAATTCCTTCAACCAGTATGAGCAGTTACCATCGGAAAGATTCGAGCATTTTGTCAAACCCCTGGAGGGCAGATCAAATGTGCTGGCGAAGAACTTTTGATTGAAGGAGTAGGACTCTTTCCGGATCAAGCATTTGACAGTCCCATGCTCGATTTGAGCGGTTGCAAAGAACTCCTTCAAGACAGGCAGATCGCAGATGGCGCTGCTTCCCAAAAACTTCTTCAGTCCAGAGGCTTCAAGCATGGTGAAGACCTCAGTGATTCCTGCATTGTTTGCATCAATAACGGAATCAAAGTTGATTGCAAGGCAAGTTTTCTGGATCGACATGATAGCTGTAGATAAGAACTCGAGCAGAGAGTAAGCAAAAGCTTGATAGTAATACGATAGAACTTTTAATGCAATATGAAAGCTTTAGCAACGGTGAAAGGTTGATATACCAGTGTAAAGAAGTATATATAGGAACCTATGGGCCATATGGTGATGTCATGAAAAATATTTTTGAAATTCAAAAAGTTTTGAAGAGTATAATCACCGCACCCAATCAATGTCATTTGGTTCAAAGCACAAAGCTGCTAGTACGGAGCCTGTCAGAGACTAGCTAAAGGCGGATGATATGCCAACATTTATGGCAATGTAACAGCTAAGATATTAACGTCATACTAGCAATCATTCCCCCTAAAAGCATGCATACTAAATTAGATCTACTAAGCCAAGAATATTTCGAAAATATGAAAACTTAGCGTCAGGTAAAGGCTTGGTGAATATGTCTGCTGCTTGCTGATCGATAGAGATGTATTCCAGCCTGATTTCCTTCTTTAAGACATGATCTCGGATAAAGTGATGCCTGACATCAATGTGCTTTGTCCTAGAATGCATCACTGGATTGTGAGTGATGGCTATGGCACTTGTATTGTCACAGTAGATTGGAGCTTCACTCGACCGGATTCCATAATCATTAAGCTGTTGTTGAATCCAGAGTATTTGAGCACAACAGCTGCCAGCAGCAAGGTATTCTGCTTCGACGGTCGAGGTAGCAATTGATGTCTGCTTCTTACTTGACCACGAAATTATTCTATCTCCAAGGAATTGACATGTGCCACTTGTACTTTTGCGATCAATTCTACAACCTGCATAATCTACATCTGAATAGCCAATAAGATTAAGATTTGAATCTTTGGGATACCAAAGACCCACATTAGTAGTTCCTTTAATATATTTAATTATTCGTTTGGCGGCAATGAAATGAGATTGCTTAGGTGCTGCTTGAAATCTAGCACATAAACAAACTGAATACATGATATCCGGTCGACTGGCAGTCAAATAAAGCAATGAGCCAATAAGGCCTCGATACATTGTTACCTCGACCGGGATTCCCCCTTCATCTTTATCAAGCTTGATTGATGCACTCATGGGGGTAGATACAGTTGAGCACTGTTCCATTCCAAACTTCTTTACCAATTCCTTGGCATACTTGGATTGATTGATAAATATTCCAGTTTCAAGTTGCTTCACTTGCAATCCAAGAAAGAAATTTAGCTCGCCCATCATGCTCATTTCAAATTTCTCCTGCATCATCTTAGAGAACTTTGAGCACAACTTGGGGTTAGTTGACCCAAATATAATGTCATCAACATAAATTCGTACTAGTAACACATGATCACCTTTTACAAATTTAAACAAGGTCTTATCGACCGTTCCAATTTGGAAATCATGTTCCAGTAAAAATTTTAGTAATGTATCATACCATGCACGCGGTGCTTGTTTTAATCCATAGAGGGCTTTGTCAAGTTTATAGATATATTGAGGATGAGTAGGATTGACAAAACCTGGTGGTTGTTCAACGTACACCTCTTCTTGAAGTAGACCATTGAGGAATGCAGACTTGACATCCATTTGATAAACTTAAAAGTCCTTGAAAGCTGTATAGGCAAGAAAGATGCGGATTGCTTCTATTCTTGCAACTGGCGCGAAGGATTCCTCAAAGTCTATGCCTTCTTCTTGTCTGAATCCTTGTGCAACAAGCCGAGCTTTGTTACGCACAACAGTGCCATGTTCATCGAGCTTGTTACGAAACACCCATCTAGTTCCAATCACATTTTGATTTTCCGGTCGAGGAACTAGATGCCAAACATTGTTGCGAGTGAATTGATTCAACTCTTCTTGCATAGCTTCAATCCAGCTGGCATCTGATAGAGCTTCATCTATCTTCTTGGGCTCTACATGAGATATGAAAGCTGCATGCAAGAATTCATTAATCATTTGACCACGTGTTTTTCGAGGAGCAGAAGGGTCACCTATGACCAACCCAGGTGGATGATCTTTGTTCCACCTAAAATAATTCCCTAAAGGGTTGTCATCAATTGGTTGACGAACGTCCTCGTTTACTGGATCATCATTGGCAGGAGGATCGTTATCAACCGGTGGATCCTCTTCTGGCCTTGTTTGATCACACACGGTAGAGGGAACTGGATCATCCTTCTTTGAAGGATATGGATCACTGTCACTCTCTTCCTGTAGATTTGTGTTTTCCAGTCTATGACTCAGATCATTTATGCTCCCTTGAGTTTGTTCTGTACAAAGAGTAGATTCATCAAAAACAACATGAATGGTTTCCTCGACCGTTAGTGATCTTTGATTGAACACTCGATAAGCTCTGCTAACGGCTGAGTAACCAATAAAAGTTCCTTCGTCTGCTTTGGCATCGAAGGCTGTCAAATGATTTTTGCCATTGTTGTGGATAAAGCATTTGCACCCAAAAATTTTGAAGTATGAAATATCAGGTTTTGTGCCATTCCAGATCTCATATGGAGTTTTGTTAAATCGTTTATTAATCATAGATCTGTTTTGAGTATAGCAAGCTGTGTTAACTGCTTCTGCCCAAAGCCTTTGAGAAACATTTGAATCAGCAATCATAGTTCTGGCTGCTTCTTTTAAAGTACGGTTCCTTCTTTCAGCCACCCCATTTTGCTGTGGGGATCTAGCAGCTGACAACTCATGCTTGATTCCCTGATCATCTAGATAAGTCATAAGAGTGGTGTTTAAAAATTCAGTCCCTCTATCACTCCTGATTCTATCTATCACAGTAGATTGTTCATTTTGCAAGCGTTTAAAAAGCTTAATCAAGTGAGGTGCAGTTTGATCTTTTGAAGAGAGAAAGATGACCCAAGTAAATCGAGAAAAGTCATCTATAACAACAAGAGCATATCTCATTCCCCCTATGCTTCTTACTGGTATAGGACCAAATAGGTCCATGTGAAGTAAATCTAAGCATTTGGAAGAAGACATACACCCTTTATTTTTAAAGGTTGCTCTCACCTGCTTTCCTAGTTGACAAGCATGACAAACTTTGTCTTTTATAAAATCTCCTTCAGGCAGACCAGAAACCAAATCATGCTTCCTCAAGTTAGAAATGGACTTAAAATTTAGATGATTTAACCGCTTATGCCACAACCAATGTTTATCATGATGAGCAGTAAGACAAGTAGGTGAAGAAATATGTGAGCAAGACCAGTTTACCTTGTAGGTGTTTAGGTCTCTTACACCGGTCATAAGAGTCTCACCTTTGTCATTTTTGATGATGCAAGTGTGTTTGTGAAACTCGACCGAATGATCATTGTCACATAGTTGACTAATACTTATCAAATTATAGCACAGTTTGTCAACAAGCAACACATCTTTAATAATGATGTTACCATGGATAATCTTACCCTTACCCACGGTTTTACCTTTGGAGTTGTCTCCAAAGCTGATCTTTGGTCCTTTGCACAGCACAACTTCTGTTAGAAGTTCTGGATTCCCTGTCATGTGCCGTGAGCAACCACTATCTAAGTACCAGGTAGTGTCCTTGATAGAAGTGGTCTTCTCGCCCGTTTGGACTTTTAGTACCTCCTCAGCTTCTTCTTCGATGTCAGCCATAAGGCATTCCACCTTTTCATCATCGCTGTCATCTGAAGAGCTTCCGGTATTGGGGTTGTCAGAGTCAGACTCAGCCCACTTGCTTTTGCTTTCATCTGCTACTAGAACCCTTTGGTCTCTTCCTTTTCTAAACGCCCTCTTGTCCTCCTTGCCCCTTCTTCTTTTGAAGGATTGCTTCTGATCATTGCTCTTAGGCTTGGTGCAATCTGCAATGAAGTGGCCTGGCTTGCCACAGTTAAAACAAGTAGGACCATCGTCTGTATGGTCCGATTTATGATAATTTTTAAATTTAGAATTGTTTTTACGCATAAATCTACCAAATTTCTTGACAAAGAGTGTCATGGCTTCGTTGCTGATTTGCTCAGCTGATCTCTTTGAAGTTTCCTCGACCGGTGGACGCATCACCGTTGAGGTTAAGGCCTTGGTTGGTTGAGAGGTAGATAGTTCATATTCTGTCCTCATGTTGAGCTCGAACTCGTAGGCTTTGAGATCTGCAAAGAGATCATGCAGTTCAACCTTGCTTAAGTCTTTTGACTCCCTCATGGCCACTGTCTTGATCTCCCATTCTTTGGGCAAAGCTCTCATAACCTTCACAGCAATTTCACGGTTAGTATAAGTTTTTCCTAAAGCAATAAGATCACAAATGATACTACTGAACCGTTCATCAAATTCAGCCATTCCCCTGGCTTCATTTTGGCATTGTCATATTTTTGAATGGCCATGGTGAGCTTGTTTTCCTTGGTCTGGTCATTTCCTTCACACAGCTGAGTGAGCTTCTCCCAAATCTCCTTTGCTGTGGAGCATGACTTGATTTTGCTGAACATGTTCTTGTCCAGTGTTTTGTATAGGATGTCCCGGGCCACATTGTCAAGATTGGCCTTCTTTTTGTCCTCAGTAGTCCACTCAGCTCTTGGTTTCTCAATCATTTGTCCTGCACCAACGGTTAGAGCTGGGTTGACCTTCATGATTTTGATAGGACCGTCTGTTATGACATATAGCATGTCATCGTCCTGTGCTGCAAGATGTGCCTGCATGCGAATTTTCCAGTCATCATAATCTTCTTTAGAAAACATAGGAATTTTGTTGAAAGAAGTCATGATTTTAAAACTTTAGATCAGCAGTTGAGAAAGGAACCCGCTCTGATACCACTTGTTGGGATCGGTTCAGAGGGTAGAGGGGGGTGAATACACTCTGAAACTTATTTTATTTCTTTTCAAAATGATCAAGTGAAGTTTAGTTCACTTAATCTGTTTTCTCAACTTCTAAAACGGTTTGAACAACTTAAATAGTGCGGAAATAGTTCAGAGGTTTTAGTGATGCAAAGACAAGTTATAACACGATGTATGAGCAATATATAAGATAAATATGCAGTAAAGACTAAGGCACGATTTATGGAAGTTCGAAGGCTTAATCCTTCTACGTCTCCCCTTCTTCCACTTAGGAAGGAATTCACTAGAAGACTTTGGTTATTACAACGTCTTTCAATACACCCACTTCAGACTTAGGACTTATCCAATGCCTAATCCGAAACTCCTAGATTTACACAGATAAGATTCTCAGTTCTTATCAGACTGGTGGAAGCTTTCAGAGTAGCTTCAAGTCTCTTCAATAATGAATACAGTCCGGTTGAGCTTCTCAAACTGCAGAGCGGTCGAGAGGCTTGGAAACCCTAGGATGATCCTTGGAGATCAGATATGTAAACTGTAGGCGAGGGTTTATTTGAGCAGCAAGTGAATGATCTTGTAAGTATGCTCAAGTATTGCTTTAGTATATCAGATGAGGACTTCTGATAGTATTCAAGTGATTGAGTTGATTGGGATTTTTCGTGTTGCTTGTCTTCTTTTCACTTCTTGAGCAATCTTCCCTTTATATAGGTCAATCATCAACGTCTTTATTTTGAACGTTCTGATGCTGCATTGAATGCACATTTAATGCTTCATAAATGCATTGATGATTCTGCATGAAGATCGTACACTTCTTTAAATGCAGACAACTTCCAGGATCCAAAACTGGTATAAACGGTCGAATGCTTTATCTGTAGCCATTCTGCGTTTTTGCCATTTTAGTGCAACCTGTTGTCTCGATGCAAGAGTCAACAGATCTTCTGATACTCCGGTTCTACTTTTGATAAAAGATCTTGTAATGAACGTCTTGTCTCAAGTATTTGTCTTGAGATATCTTGATAAGTAGTTGGCATTCTACCGGTAGATAGATTTATCCTCTGCTGGTTTGAATAACCAGTCGATAGGCTTGTGACTGCAACCGGTCGAGAGACAAAGGCGGTTGACAAGCTTTCGGTAGATAACTTGAAGGGTTTATACGGTTGCGGTAGGAGTTGTAGTAGATTCCTGAAATACAAAAGATTGGCAGAACATTCCTATACAATGAGTTGTTGTTTGTTATCACCAAAATGTCGGATTCAACAGATACATTAAGAAAAAATTGTAAATTTAGTCATGTATGTTTGTCGCTTTGCGATTTTAGTCCTCTATATTTTCACATTTCAGTTTTAGTCCTGCATGTTTTGATTTTTGGCAATTTCGGTCCTTTTTATTCAAAAATGCTTACGTGGCATTGTACACGTCAGCTCCACATCAGCACTGAATTGGTGCCACGTCAGCGCCACATCGGAAAAAGGACTAAAATTGCCAAAAAAATAAAGTTAGCGGAGTAAAACTGAAATCTAAAAATATAAAGGACTAAAATCGCAAAGTGACAAACATACAGGACCAAAAACGCAATTTTCCCATACATTAATTTATAATATACACAAGGACATGAAGGAATTGTACACACGTTATATGTGCATTAAATATTCTATTTTTTATATAATTTTTTTAAATAAATTTTGAAGTATTTAAAAAAATTGATCAGCTTCTATATATTTTATTTTGCTTGCGCAAAAAAAGAAAGATGATATTTTTCACGTACATGTAGTAGTTCCTAAAAGTATAAGTTCATCTAATCTTGTATATATGTAAAAAAAAATGTTTAACTAAACTTATATTATATACAAACATATAATACATAATCAAGGACAGATAAAAATAAACTCGAGATCAATCGAGTCAATTTGAGCCTAACAAAATAATATATTTATGCTTATTTAATACAAAATTGATCGATAAAAATTCATTACAAGTTCAAAAACTTGAAACCATCCTCCTTAATTATCGAAAATCTGCTCCATGTATTCCTTCTGCACTCATGGATATTGGCAATCACCGTGGGCTGCACATAAGAAAACGCAAGCACAAGCCGTTAATTAATTAGGAGTACTAAACAATTAATTTGTTTGTTACATTATATTATTCTATAAATTAAAAATGAATTAGAAGAATATATCTAGAGATAGGAAGATGATTAATTACATGGATCACGAGGGGTTCTCCATCCGATCGAGCCATCGCACCGGCCAGTGCGACGAAAATCTAGGGTAAGGGCATAGAAAGCATGGTTGTACACCGTGTTGGGTTCGAAACACGATGCACCGGGTTGGATTGGTCCGCAATCCGCCAAGCCACAAGCATAGTCTATAAACCCTTGGAGCTTCTCGTGTGGAATCATAAATTGAGGCTCGCACCAATCTTTAGGCCACTATATTCATAAAAATATATATGTGTATATTTGTTATACATAAAAAAAATATTATAAGAAGATTGAAGGTTTATATTTTTGATAGCCAACTTACTATTGTGCCATCGGTTTCAAATTTGGGACGAGATGCAAGTACAACTCCGATCAAACAAGAAGCAAGAAACAAAGTTAGTACAATCTTTGTCATGACTACTTTAGTTTTTGACAGAGAAATTATTCTTTTTTTTTTTCTCGTTTTTAAATTGAAATTTTTTTCCAAATTTATAGGAAAAACTGCAATTTTGGTCCTATATTTTTGTCACTTTGCGATTTTGGTCCTTTATGTTTTCATATTTTTGTTTTAGTCCTGCATGTTCCAATTTTTTGCAATTTTGGTTTTTTTTATTTGAAAATGCTTACGTGACACTGTACACGTCAGCTCCACATCAGCACTGAATTGGTGCCACATCAGCGCTACGTCGAAAAAAAGAGTAAAATTGCCAAAAAAATAAAGATAGCGGACTAAAACTGAATTAAAAATATAAATGACTGAAATCGCAAAGTGACAAACATATAGGACCAAAAAAACAATTTTTCTGAATTTATATAGTGTTTGGTCGAATATTGCTTAAACCGTGCAAGTCAAATTCTAATTACCTTATGTTTGGCAAACCTAGGATTTGGTAGGGATTTGGAATTCTGATTAGTACCATATTATTTGGAAAGATTGGATTTTAAAAAGTTTGTATTTGGAAAGATTTCATAAAATTTCCAGTAAATTAGTTTTAAAAAAAAATTGAAAAATAAAACGCAATAAATATTACTTTATTCAAAATTACAAAATATTATATTAATTAACTCGACTACTTTCTTTCAATTTAAACATACTAATTAATGCTTCAGAATCTGCTAGTGACTTTTTGGATTTACTTTCCGATATTTTTCATGATTATATAGGGAAATTGTGTTAACCGTTGAATGGGATGAAAATACTCCTCTTTCTCTTCAATAATCAATTCTGCTAATTGTTACGTCTGCTTTAGTATTACATATGATTTAGTGGAATAACGTAAAATGTTGAAAATGTACGTACATTTTGATCACATAAATAAATTGTGTCAACCAAATTATAATGAATTTTTACAAGGTCGGATAATTATACGAAAAAACCGTTCAAATGTCATTAAATTGACACTCAACATCGAGACTTAAAATCCGAAGTCGTGTCGAAAAAGGTCATTTCAATTGGTTTTTTTAAAATAATAAAACCGACCCCACGTTTAATTTGTCATCACTATTATATATATGAAAATATTAAAATTTAACATCCACCTATTTCATATTTTTTTTCAAGGAACTTGTCATTGTGTCTGAAATTTGTGTTACTCTCACTCGTTTTTTGTTTTTGTTTCCAAATCTGCTTTTGCTTCAAGAATCATAAAATTAGTAAGTTTATGATCTGTTTTTATCTGTCAGCAAAGGTGGCTCAATATTAGTCAAAGATGGTGGGTGGTTTGAATGAAGGAAACGTGCATGTTTTTCATTTGGTCAATCATGTGCAGCTAAAGGAAATTCATTATGAATTTTCTGGCCTGCACGCGTTCACAACCCAGGGGGAGCTCTATAAATAGAGCTCTCCTCCAGCATTCTATATATCCCATCTCGAGTTCAATCATTTAAGCTTGAGTTTCTTCATCTTCCTTATTTATTTCTATATGTATTTGTGAGATAGGTTTTTTCCTGTATAAGAGAGTGAGTGTTTCTTTGGAAACAAAGAGAGAGGTTGCAATTCTCCAAATATTATAGTGGAATCTTTTGATCTTGCCCGTGGTTTTTACCCTAATCATTTTTGGGGGTTTTCCACGTAAATCTTGGTGTCTATTTATTCTTCAATTTCCATAGTTTCTATTTCATTATGCCGCACCTGGGATCAACAAGTGGTATCAGAGTCTTGGCATAAAATTTCTTAAAATTCTGAGTATGCTCTGTGGTTGCAGCTTTGACTGATCTTCCACATCAGAAAAGATTTTTTGAAGATTTTATAAGGCAGGATTCTTGTAGTCAAGATGACGGCAAAATACGAAATAGAAAAGTTCAACGGGAGCAATTTTTTGCTGTGAAAATTGAAGGTGCAAGCAATTCTAACAAAAGAGTGTTGCTTGGCAGCTATTGGAGATAGACCGGCGGACGTCACAGACGATCAAAAGTGGAATGAGATGAATCACAATGCTATTGCCAATTTTCACTTGGCTATAGCGGATGAAGTTTTGTCAAGTATCTCTAAAATAAAAAGTGCAAAAGTTATTTGGGATACTCTGGCAAAACTGTACGAGGTCAAGTCACTACACAACAAAATTTTCCTAAAGAGAAAGCTTTATACTCTTCGGATGGCGGAATCCTCATCAATGACCGACCATATCAATACACTGAATACTCTACTTTCCCGGCTCACGTCTATGGGGCATAAAATAGAGGAAAAAAGAACGTGCGGAGCTTCTACTTCAGAGTCTACCGGATTCATACGATCAGCTCACCATCAATATTACCAACAATGTTCTTTCGGATAATTTAAATTTTGACGACGTCTTAACTGCGGTTCTTGGAGAAGAGAGTCGTCGAAAGAACAAGGAAGATAGGTTGGCAATGTCGAAGCAAGCAGAGGCTTTACCGATGACGAGAGGAAGATTGACCAAGCGTGACTCCAGTGGGAGTCACAGATATGGTAGATCCAATTCAAGAAGTAAGAAGAAGAATATTTACTGCTTTAAATGTGGCGGTAAAGGGCACTTCAAGAGAGAGTGTACGAAGAGCATCGAGAAGGGATCTCAAGGAAATGTGGCCAGTACTTCAGGCAGTGGTGAAATATTATTCAGCAAAGCAGCAACAGTTGCGGAAGGCAGACACAGGTTTTGTGATGCATGGATTATGGATTCAGGAGCGACATGGCACATGACGTCAAGGAGAGAATGGTTCGATCAGTATGAACCAGTCTCAGGAAGATCTGTATTCATGGGAAATGATCATGCCTTAGAAATCGCTGGGGTTGGTACCATTAAAATCAAAATGTTTGATGGTACTATTTGCACCATATAGGAGGTACGACATGTGAAGGGACTGACAAAGAATCTTTTGTCTTTGGGGCAATTGGATGATATTGGATGCAAAACCCGTATCGAGAAAGGGATCATGAAGATTGTGAAAGGCGCGCTTGTGGTTATGAAGGCGGAAAAAGTTGCTGCAAATCTGTATGTATTGTTGGGGGAAACACACAAAGAGGCAGAACTAGCTGTTGCATCAATTGGTTCGGGAGAAAAATCAACAGTGTTGTGGCATAGAAAGCTTGAGCATATGTCAGAACGAGGAATGAAGATTCTCTCAGAACGGAAGCTGTTGCCGGGGCTTACAAAAGTGATTCTACCCTTTTGTGAGCATTGTATTACCAGTAAACAACACAGATTAAAGTTTGGCACATCTACTGCCAAAAGCAAAGGCATATTGGAGCTGATTCATTCTGATGTTTGGCAAGCACCGGTGGTATCCCTAGGAGGAGCGAGATATTTTGCCTCGTTTATTGATGATTTCTCTAGGAGATGTTGGATGTATCCAATCAAGAAGAAGTCAGATATTTTCGAAGTCTTCAAAGTTTTCAAAGCGCGGGTTGAACTTGATTCTGATAAGAAAATCAAGTGTTTGAGGACTGACAATGGAGGAGAATATACCAGTGATGAATTTGATGCATTCTGTCAGCATGAGGGCATCAAAAGACAGTTCACGACGGCTTACACGCCTCAAAAGAATGGAGTGGCAGAGCTGATGAACAGAACTTTGTTGGACAGAACAAGGGCCATGTTGAGTACTGCGGGTCTAGCAAAGTCATTTTGGGCAGAAGCAGTCAAAATCGCTTCTTATATCATCAATCGTTCTCATTCAGTGGCGATTGATTTGAAGACTCCGATGGAGATGTGGACTGGCAAGCCAGCTGATTATTCTCGGTTACATACATTTGGAAGTCCGTTGTACGTTTTGTACAAAGAGCAAGAAAGATCAAAATTGAATTTCAAATCCAGAAAGTGTATCTTCTTGGGTTATGCTGATGGAGTAAAGAGGTTTCGCTTGTGGGATCCTACTGTCCACAAGCTTATCATCAGCAGAGATGTTATCTTCGAGGAAGATAAAGTGAAGGGAGACAAAGGCACACTGAATTCAAAAACTACTATCATTCAGGTGGAAAATAATACAGACGAAGATCAAGTTTCTTGTGAAACAGTATAGGAGCACGAGGAACAAGAACCAGTTGAGTCAGAGGTTTCTAAAGTGAGGCAGTCAACTCGAGATAGAAGACCACCGGGTTGGCTTTCAGATTATGTCACTGAAAGCAACATTGCATATTGTCTGTTAACAGAGGATGGTGAGCCATCGAGTTTCCATGAGGCTACTCAAAGCTCGGATGTATCCCTGTGGATGACAGCGATGCAAGAAGAATTGGAAGCATTGGACAGAAACAAAACTTGGGTTCTTGTTACACTACCACGAGGGAGGAAAGCTATCGGTAACAGATGGGTCTATAAGATCAAGCGTGATGACAATAACCAAGTGGAGCGGTATCGTGCGAGATTGGTTGCCAAAGGCTATGCTAAAAAAGAAGGTATTGACTTCAATGAGATATTTTTTCCTGTGGTTCGACTTTCAACAGTCAGAGTAGTACTGACATTGTGTGCGGTGTTTGACCTACATCTGGAACAGCTAGATGTGAAAACAACATTTCTTCATGGAGATCTTGAAGAAGAAATCTATATGCTCCAGCCAGAAGGTTTTGCAGAAAAAAGGCAAAGAGAACTTGGTTTGCAGGTTGAACAAATCTTTGTACGGTCTCAAACAGGCGCCGAGGTATTGGTACAAGAGATTTGATTCCTATATCATGAGCCTTGGGTACAACAGACTCAGTGCAGACCCTTGTACGTATTTCAAGAGATTTGGTGATGATGATTATATCATTTTGCTGTTGTACATGGACGACATATTGGTAGCAGGCCCCAACAAAGATCGAGTCCAAGAATTGAAGGCACAGTTGGCTAGGGAATTTGATATGAAGGACTTGGGACCAGCAAACAAGATTCTAGGGATGCAAGTTCACCGAGACAGAAGCAACAGGAAGATTTGGCTTTCCCAAAAAAATTATTTGAAGAAAGTCTTGCAACGCTTCAACATGCAAGATAGTAAGCCAGTTTCAACCCCTCTTCCTATTAACTTCAAGTTATCTTCTGAGATGTGTCCTAGCAGTGAAGCAGAGAAGATGGAGATGTCTCGAGTACCGTATGCATCAGCAGTGGAAAGTTTAATGTTCGCTATGATCTGTACTAGATCAGACATTGCACAAGCAGTGGGAGCAGTTAGTCGGTATATGGCGAATCCTGGACAAGAGCATTGGAGCACGGTTAAGAGGATCTTTAGATACATTAAGGGTGCCTCGAATGCTGCATTATGTTTTGGAGGATCTGATTTTACACTCAGGGGCTATGTGGATTCAGATTACGCAGGTGATCCAGATAAAAGAAAATCTACTACAGGTTATGTGTTTACAGTTGCAGGAGGTGCAGTCAGCTGAGTTTCAAAACTGCAAATAGTTGTAGCGTTATCTACAATGGAGGCAGAATACATGACAACTACTCAAGCTTGCAAGGAGGCAATATGGATTAAAAGGTTATTGGAGGAGCTTGGGCACAAACAAGAAAAGATTCCTCTATTTTGTGACAGTCAGAGTGCCTTGCACATTGCAAGGAATCCAACCTTTCATTCTAGGACTAAACACATTGGAGTTCAATTTCACTTTGTACGAGAGGTAGTAGAGGAAGGAAGTGTGGATATGCAAAAAATCCATACGAATGATAACATTGCAAATATTCTGACCAAGCCAGTGAACACGGAGAAGTTTGAATGGTGTAGATCCTCAAGTGGCCTCGCAGGAACGTAAGCAGCAGGAATGGCAAGTTTGAAAGGATGTGTGGAGATGTGTTTGATTCTCAATCAAGTCTCCAAGTGGGAGAATGTCAGCAAAGGTGGCTCAATATTGGTCAAAGATGGTGGGTGGTTTGAATGAAGGAAACGTGCATGTTTTTCATTTGGTCAATCATGTGCATCTAAAGGAAATTTATTATGAATTTCCTGGCCTTCACGCGTTCACAACCCAGGGGGAGCTCTATAAATAGAGCTCTCATCCAGCATTCTATATATCCCATCTCGAGTTCAATCATCTAAGCTTGAGTTTCTTCATCTCCCTTATTTATTTCTATATGTATTTGTGAGATAGATTTTCTCCTGTATAAGAGAGTGAGTGTTTCTTTGGAAATTCTTTGGAAATACAGAGAGAGGTTGTAATTCTCCAAATATTATAGTGGAATCTTTTGGTCTTGCCCGTGGTTTTACCCTAATAATTTTTGGGGGTTTTTCATGTAAATCTTGGTGTCTATTTATTCTTCAATTTCCATAGTTTCTATCTCGTGATGCCGCACCTGGGATCAACATTATCTTCAATGATTGTAAAATTAGTGATACGAGAATTATGAATATTGGATATTTAGTTATTCAAAATTATAATATTACATTAATTCTTTCATAATTTACTCTTTTTTATGTGAGAATCCACATATGTTAATTATGTTTCGTTGCACACCAGGTAATTAAATCAATTTACTAATTATATAATAGTTTGTAAACCATTTTAGCTCAGGTACCACTGATCAAATGTACGTAACTACATAAATATAAAAAGAAAGATAAACCGTAGACTTGGACAAATAATATATACTCATGTTTACAATCACGTAAAATATTAATTTATTTATTTAATAAAAAATTTATTATAGTAATTAAATACTCTCTAGTCTCTTTCTCTTCAATAATTAATTCTTCTCATCGTTACGTATGCTTCAGCATTTCATATGATTTATTGAATAAAGTAAATGTTTGAAAATATAAAGTTTATCTGTTTTTTTTCTTTCAATTCAATTATTGTAAAATTAGCGATACGAGAATTATGAATATTGGATATATATTTAGTTTTTCAACATTTTAATTTTACATTAATTCCTTCATAATTTAATTACTTTTATTTTTTTATATCGCCTGAAAATCCGTATCAGCTATATAGCACACTAATACACTATGTAAATCTTTCTGCTAATGTAATAGCTTGTATAAAGTATAAACCACGTTTGTCCGGTAAACTACATTGAGCGAAACATGTGCAATAGGCTCGCCCGAGAAGGTGTTGGAAGGAGAATCGAACTCTTAACCGCTGATCAAACGTATATCTACTCTACCAACCAGAAAACCACACTGAGAGCAATTCTAATTTACTCTTTATCTTATATTAATTAACACATGATATATATATATATATGTATGTGTTTATAACAGTAACATTTAAAGTTTTTTTTTTCTGATCATAAAAAAAGACAATATTATGTCTAATAATCAAATGCTTCTGGTTCTCCTTGACAAATTCTCTGCTGGAAGTACACCAATATAATCGATTGCGCTACTCATGTATAGCGACAATTACCATAAGCTGTACATAATAAACGTAAGATAAGTTAATAGGGTACTAATCAATCAATGACACCAATATACTCGACAAATTAAACACACAAACATAAAGATAGGAAGAAGATCATTTACATGGATCAACGGTGGTCTTAGTTCCAATATCGCGATTGCAAATACCAGTACGACGATACTCTTGGTTGAGAGCGAATGACGAATGATCATATAAGTTGTTGGGATTGAAGCACGCCGCACCTGGTTGGATAAGTTTGCAATCGTTCACCCCACAAGAATAATCTATAAATCCTTGCATCTTAGGAGGTGGAGCACCAGTTTGTATCACACACCACTCTTTAGGCAAATGCTGCATACGAAACACGTACGAGTTATAAATAAGTTCGTTCAATATTTAAATGGCACATGCAACTTGCAAGAATTTTGTTAAAGATATCGACAGAAAATGTCAAATTTTTTCAAAAAAATCATTTAATAACAAAGTTGACGTACCTGGCCAGAATTGCTGTGAAAATTGGGACGAGAGGAGAGTACGGCTCCGATAAGACAACTAGCAAGAAACAAAGTTAGGACAATCTTTGTCATTACTACTTCGTTTCTTTGATTTTTTTGATAAATAAAAATCTTACTTCTTTTTGGATAGAAAAAATGTCACGTATCTGTGGACTTTAAATAGTTGATGGAAAATTTTGAATTTCTATTGGTCAAATTCGAAATATTCTGATTTTGTACATATGACGAAAATCAAGTTAATTTTCAAAAATTTTATTTGACCTTATAAACCACTAACCATATATACTCACAAGTCACAAACATGCGCATTCTGAAATACATATATACATGCATACATACAATTTGGTTGAAATATTGAAAATTTCTTAACATGTCAAAACGATGTGTCATGTGAGGGAGCCAAACTAAATCCAAAATTGGTTTGACCCAGCAAACTAACTTATAACCGTGCCATATAAATATATGTGAGTTGAGTTGTAAATGTCACGCCCCAAAACCGGGCCTAGTTGACATCGGCATTGTTTAACAATTTAACATTGAAACAACAAGCCTCATAGTACAAGTCTTGCCAAAAACCAGTCTATTTCATAAACCATAACTGTTTTTACAGAGAACAAAACACAAGTGCAACAATGCGAAAGCGAAACTGAAATTTAAAGTAAAAATATTTCTTCAACTTGAACTGATCCATCCTCAACAACCTCAGAACTTATTATGTTCTTCGTCATCTAACTCATCTTCATTCTTATATGGGGAGCAAAGTAAGGGGGTGAGTGTTTTGGGAAACACTCAGCAAGTGGGAGCCGATCGAGCACGATAAACACCAAAATATATTTACATGTACTCATGTATATTTTATAATCTCGAAACAAAATAAGCATGCTGAATTCGAACAAATACGAAGCAAATATTGCACTGTTAATTATCTTATTTTTCGTGGTTCTACTGATCAGTCCCTTATATGTTACTCCTCTAAGGGGCGAGACCAAAGGAACGGTTATTATAACTCACCGCATCAGGACCATATCAAATCAAATCAAATCAAATCGTCGGAAATTCCTTAACCATTTCTAAATCGACTCTTAACAGTGCATCTCAAATATTTCCAAATAATTCTAACATGCTTCAAATAATATCACGAATAGCCAACAAATAATATATATATCAAAGTGAAATGAATATTATCATGCCGATCGAATTTTCAAAAGTATAAGTATTTATGTTATAAAACTTAACTCACACGCAAAAATAAATATAAATGTAGAAACTTATATCACACAAAAGAAAGATAGAAGCCCACTTACTTCGATCTCAAATTCGTATAGCGGAAAACTACTGTGGATCATCATCTATGATCAACCTCATGACATAACTTAAGAATTATATACCTCAAGCATCCTTAACTTCCACAAAATGCAAAATTGCATATATCTCTTAGACATACGGATATTTCCCATGGCCAAAAATATGTAGAAGGCTTTTTCCAAATTCTCTAAATTGTGTTTCAAAAATGAAAGTGGTTTTGAGATTTTATAGAGCAACCAAAATAAATAATAATAAACAAAAAAAAACGTAAGTTAGTGGGTAGAGGAAAAGTTAGGGAAATTAATGACTATTTACGATATAATTAAATTATGATTTGAAGACTAACTAATAATTCTAATAAATGTGAATTTAACTATATATATAAATAATTTGTTAAAAATTATAAAGATACGTTAATATAAATAAGCTAATAATAATATATATATATATATGTATATATATGTATATATTCCCACAAGTTAATGTGTTTTCTTGTAATTAAATGTATAAAAGAAGAATGAGGTTTTTACTTTATTTTGTGCAATAATTTATACCCAAAACATGAATAAAAGCTTTCAATTAAAAATAAGAAATTAATATCATAATGAATATGAATTTACAAAACTGGTTACAAATTTTAAACACTAATAACTCCACATTAGTATGACAATTAAGATAAATCATTATTTTTAAAATAATACAAATCAAAAAATAATAAGTTTCTTTAAATGTAAAATTCATTTAAAAATTCTAATTATATGTTAAGACGATAACTGAAATTTAGAATAAAACTAAAATTAAAAATCTTAATTTTATTTCGCTAGTAGATAAACTAAATTTACAAAGATATTTTTATTACAAAGATATTTTTATTTATTATATCGTAGATTTGGTCACGGGTATCACAGTAAATTTATCGGTCGTCAAAACAGACTGTTGGCAAAATCCTATTAGACATTTTTTAAATGTCTAGTTGCATGTTGTTCAATAGATTTTAACTTTTAATGGATTTTGGTTTATGGAGTATAGATAATATATATATATATATATATATATATATATATAATGGAAGGTTAAATTCAAAATTGGTAAGAATAATTTAGTCAAAACTATGAATAATCTCTCGCGAAGTTTTGACTAAATTATTCTTACCAATTTTGAATTTAACCTTCCATCGGTATTATAATTATCAATCTTTTTGCATTACTTTTGAAATACATTTAAAAAAAACAAGGATAAATCATAGACAATTTGATTGGAAATATGATATACACATGTTTACAATCACATAAAGCTATTAATTAATCTATTAGTTGAATAAAATCCATTAATATCTAGAATACTATCTTTCTCTTCCATAATTAGTTCTGATAATTGTTCCGCCTGATATAATTCAAGCATTTCATATGACTTGTGGAATATGGATCGGATAATATTAGTGGCAACTACCATAGCACTACATGACATGCAAGATGAGTTTTTGGCGACCGATCGATACCAATTACATATTTTATGACGACACATATGAATGAAAGGCATCGAAATTGATATTTACACTTTACTTTTTTTGTTTGAGTTATTTTGTAAGTAAATTTTACACACGAAATAGAGTGTAGATAACACAATAATTTTTTGAAGACAATTTTTTTTTTGGTTGGCTCATCCTATTAGACATTTTTGGTTGGCTCATCCTATTAGGAATTTTTGAAATGTCTAGTTTTATGTTGTTCAATAAATTTTTTTAATGGATTTTGGAGTAAAGACAATTTTTTAATTTTTTTAATATATAAAACCATGATAATCAAGCCGAAAATCTCTCTCGAAGTTTTGACTGAATTTTTCTTACCAATTTTGAATTCAACCTTCATCGTTATTATTATTTCTTTATTTGCATTACTTTTGAAATTAAAAAGAAAACAAGGATAAATCGTAGGTACATTGATTGGAAATATAGGATAGTATACTCATGTTTACAATCACATGAATCTATTAATTTAATAAAATCTATTAATACGTCGAATACTACTATTTCTTATATCTTCCTCTTCAATAATAAATTATGATAATTGTTGTGCCCGCTTCAATCGATTTTATATGACTTGTGAATATGCATGGATTATATTATTGACAACTACCACAATATGCATGCACATATATATTAGCCTTTCTTCGATTATGGGAAAACTGCACAATTCCACTGTAATCAATTAGACGTCGAACCGATTGAGCATCAACACCAGCATAGCTCAGGTAAATCGTGGGAAATAACTAATATAATCCGTTATATTTTTTTAAATAAGCTATTATCTTTTAACTACTCCTTATAGTTAATATTTTAATCCAAATAATATTCATTTTTTTGTTCTCATATATTAATTAGATTTTTTTCAAAATTAATTTTAATAAAAAAACCAAATTTTGTTTGACGTGAGAACCCGCAACCACTATCTTTGATGTGCATTGGTAAACCTTCGGACTAACGCAATAGCCTGCAAACTACGTTAGTCGGGTAAACTTCACTAAGCAAGTCTTGTGTGACAGGCTAGTCCAAGAAGATGTTGGTAGGAAGAATCGAACTTCTAACCTCTGGCCAAAAGTTTACCTACTCCACCAATTTGGAACTCCCTTAGGGGAAAAAGAAAAGAATATATTAGAATCAGTGTTCTAAAAGGCGCCTCCATTTATAGAAAGACGGTGTCTCTAAAAGGAATTATTGGAAAAATATGAAGATGAACAAAAAGAATTAGATATTTAGACTAAAAAAACCATATAGACACCGCCTAAACATTTAGGCGCTAGGTGGTCGTTCGTCTACCTCTTTTAGAACACTGAGGAATTGGATGTAATTTTTTTTGTGAATATAATAAAATCGAATGTTTCTTCACTCTTTTTTGAGTGAAAATTGCATCAAATAGTCAAATGTATTTAGATACTATTATATAGCATTTAAGTCATGATAATTGATTAGAGGTAGTGAGCAGTATTATAAATGACGATAGGCGATGGTGGGTTGGTTAGTGACCGCCCACGGCCTCATGGCTAGGTGGTTGAATTCTTTTAAACTAGTTTTTATGGATAATTATACATGATCATCAATCATTCAATACATGCATAAATTAAATGTTGTTTGTACGTACATAAGCTTCATACAATGTAATGCAATTCATACAAATGCAACTAGCTAAATAATTAATAAAGATGCATGACCATATTAATACTAAATAAGTAATATATATACTAATATCTAACCTAATGGGCAGTATTGGCGGTTTGAGACAGTGTAGTGGGCAAAGGGCTTGCGAAACTTCTAGCCTCTAGGTGAATGAATTGGATCTAAATATTATATTTTGAAATGCTAAGAGTTTTTTAAAATTTCAATTTTGTTGACTGACTCATTGACTTCCTGATTAATTCACCTAAGCCGTCTTAGCGCGAGGCACCTTGGACCACCTATATGGCCACCCGCCTTAGGCAAAAACAGTGCGCCGAGGACTAATGGAGCGAAGTATAAATTTTTGAATCTGATAATATACATAATTATAGATTTACTTTGTATTTATAATGTTATTTATTATTCGATATAATATAATGTTGAATCTATTGAATGTTTCATTAAATAATCTATATATACACAATTTACAAACCTAAATAACGTGAAATAAAACCCATATATATATATAAAAGATCTTATTGAAACAATTTGATATTTTGGTATGGCCACACAAAATTAATAACAATTTCTATAGATTATATATTTATCTATTTTTAAATTCTAAATTATTTGAAAAAACTAATGGAGCGAAAAATACCTAAATAAAGCAATGATGATTTAACTACTTCTTATGGTTATCATTTTAACCGGGAGACGTATATTTTTGGTCATGTAATTTGCACATTTTTTTATTTTTGATCCTGTTAAAAGTAAATTCGCAATTTTAGACATGTAACTTGCATTTTTTTTTATTTTTGGTCATATTAACAATGAATTCGTATTTTTAGTCCTGTACTTACATGATTTTTTCATTTTAAGTCCTGTTAACATTGAATTTTTATTTTTTTTATCTTGCAACTTCCGTATATTTTTTTAGTCATATTAAAGGTGAATTTTCATTTTTAATATTATTATTTATAGTTTTATTTATATTATGTATTTTATAAGATGATATTTAGTTTAAAAATATTTTGAATAATATTTAGTTGATTGTTTTTTATTTAATTCATTTAAATTTTAAAAGCTTTAAAATATGAAAATCATAATATATTATGATTAAAAATATAAAAAAAGTATGCAATTTATGAAATTAATAATGTAAATTCATCGATAATATGACTAAAAATAAAAATAAAAATACATGAAAATTACAGGATAAAAAAATGAAAAATCAGTGTTAACATGATTAAAACGTTGCTGATCTACCGAGTTCCTCATCTCAAGGTGAACCAGTGCAAATCTTTATGTTAGATGCAATTTTCATGCATCATATTGTTTCATTTGTTTGTCTGATTCTCCTAGATTTGTTGTGAGCCTTGCCTTTTTTTTTAGATGACTAATTCCTTGGTTCTGCTTGATTCCTGGATGCAGAGTCATCTCCGAAGACGAATAAGTGCCTACATCCTGGCATTTATGCGGGAATGTGCATGAAATGCGGTGTTAAAATGGATGACGAATCTGGTGTTCCATTTGGGTACATACACAAGGTTAATTTTTTGAAAAATATTATTATATCCTGCAATATTTTATCCCTAGAAAATATATTTTGAAAATGGTGCCACTTTGTGTGTCTGTTGCTCTCAACACCAATCAAAATGCCCTATTTCAGCTCCCAGTTCCCTCTAGGAGTAAAAAGGACACGAAAAATCCTTTAATCAAAATAAAAGCTTTATGTTTTCAGTACAATTTAACCCTCAATTAAGAAACTTAGCTCAAGTGAAGTGAAACAATTAGCACCACCAAAATTAAGTAAATACATTATACATGGAATGTGTTGGGAAAGATAGCCTAAATTAATTGACTTTTATGTAGCGGAATCATTTAGATAAATTTTAGTATGCTCTGTGGTTGCGGCGATGTCCGATCTTCCACATCAGAAAGAATTTTCTATGTGATTTGATTTGTGTGAGTTTCACTTGTAAAGTGAGATTGAGTGTGTCATCCAAGAATTATTATTCTTGAAGTACTTGGTATCCCCTAAGTTGTTCTAGGGAGCGTTGTTGTTATCTCCTATTATTCTAGGAATGTGTTGTACTCATTATTGATATAGTGGAGATTTTCTTGGTGGACTTAGGTCCCGTGGTTTTTTTCTAATTTGGGTTTTCCACGTAAAAATCCTTGTGTCGTTTTCTTCGTGCTTATTATCTTGATTGATATTGATATCATGGAAACACTTTGATCCGATAGTATCACTAAAGGTAAAAAGAATCAAAAGCTTCCGCAACATAAAAGTCAATTAATTTAGGCTATCTTTCCCAACAGAATGAAATGTATTTCTTCATTCCAGAGCTGCTCAGGTTGTTGCCCGAATTCGCATTCATGTATGGCATTGGATCAGTTTTCATAATGCTGTGATACAGAATTGAGAAATGGTTGTTTTGAGTGAATGAAAAGAATAAATTCGAAAAATGTATTTTGTTAGTTTCATGCCACCACATGTAAACAGTTAATTCCAACTGCTGCTTATTTTAATATTCTCATTCTTGTTTGATTACATTTGAGAAATTGCATTATTGAACACAATTTCCCTTTCTAAATTGCTGTTTTCCAATTTTCAAATTAACTTCATGTTTCATGCAGAACTTAAGGCTTGCCAATGATGAAATCTCCCGTTTACGTGAGAAGGACTTGAAGAAGTTGTTACATCATAAAAAGCTTTACTTGGTTCTTGATTTAGATCATACATTGCTTAATTCAACTCGGCTTGCGGATGTGACAGCAGAAGAGGGATACTTAATTGACCAAAGAGATGCTTTGCCAGGTTAATTTTACCTCAACCTATTGTGGTCTTGATTTGGTCATCTTTTTTTAGGTCCAAATTCTTGCAGTTATATCTGAGGCAATAGCTGTTACTAACGATAGAAATAGTGTAGCAGTGACATGTTTTAATTGATTACTTTTTGCTCACCAACAATCCTCTTCCAAAATCTGTTCAACTTGTAACTTGGTGGAATTGAACTTGTGACCCATCGTCTTGATACTAATTGTAGAATCAAGCAGTAGATTATTTCTCATGCTGTGCTGTGTACTTGATATGACAGTTTCTTTGAGAATCCCCGGCTTCCGTGGAAAATTCAGACTTTCTTTTTTTCGAGCTAGTGTTCATTTTGATACTAGACACAAGAAAAGACTCTGTTTCAAGCAAAAAAATATTTATTTAGTACCTACATCTAGTTGAAGATATTTACCCTGGAAATTTGATGCCTGTTAGCTAAAGGGTTTCAAGGAATGTATATTTATTATCTGTCCATGCATCGAATTGCCCATGTTGAAATTTCTCTCTTATATTATAATGATAAAAGATGAATCCTTATACTGGACCACATTCTTTCAATAACTAATAATCGGTTTTGACTAGCATGATTTTTTCTCCCAACTATAAGGCATTCCAATTTGTTAATTAACTTAAAACTTGTATCTGTCTTTGCCATCAATCGAGATGGTTTAACACAGTCAGTATGGTATTTTATCCCAGCATTCCTCTAAAACTAGAAATATGATGTGCATTCACCTATCACTTCTTTCCCTTTTAAATGTTTTTACTACTCTAATTTTTTATACCGTGAGAACCATGTTACGCTGCTCATTTTCTGCTTTGAACTCTAAAGTCTAACCTGAGTGTAATTCCCTTTATTTTTAATTTGCAAGATACTTTGAAGAGAGATCTATTTAGACTGGAGTTGTCGCGGATGATGACCAAGTTGAGGCCATTTGTGTTATGGATTATGGCGAAGCGATCATGACGATAATAAATGCGGAATAAAAATAATCAACAAGAACACCAAAGATTTACGTGGTTCACCCAATATAGGCTACGTCCACGGAGCTGCTGCAAATATTTATAACCGGAGAAATATTACAAGTGTATACAAAGCACTATATCTCTCACACGATCCCAACACCCGAGTATTATCGAGAAATAATTTCTCTAACTCACA
Source organism: Henckelia pumila (assembly GCF_033568475.1). Taxonomy (NCBI): domain Eukaryota; kingdom Viridiplantae; phylum Streptophyta; class Magnoliopsida; order Lamiales; family Gesneriaceae; genus Henckelia; species Henckelia pumila. The sequence goes on from NC_133122.1 coordinate 44,137,238, forward strand.
CAAGAGAACACTAAAGAAAATCCAAGAAACTCCTTTCTTTGTTTCTTATTTTCTATGCTCTCTGATTTTGGGATATTTAAAACTGAAGAAATGGAGCTCTATTTATAGAGCTCCCGGTACGCGTGAATTTAATTCACGCGTCCTCACCAGCCATCTGCAGTCCACCATCCAACTAGCATTAAATATGTTTTCCGACAAACCATTTAATATTGACCTAACATTTTGTTAAGGGTGAGGCCCATTAAAGAATCCTACATTGAATGTTTGAAGAAAGAAGAATGAAGGATCTACTATAAATAGAGCTCACTTATTTCAGTTATTGTATCTCATTCTTCTCTTTTGTATTGACAGTAGAGAAGAAAATAAAGAGTAAAAAAAAAGAATTGTTCTTTTTTTCGGTGATCTCTTGTGTGAGTTAGAAAAATATTTTCTCGGTAATACTCGAGGCTTGGGTGTGGAGAGATATAGTGTTTTGTATACACTTGTAATATTTCTCCGGTAATAAAGATTTGCAGCAGCTCCGTGGACGTAGCCTATATTGGGTGAACCACGTAAATCTTTGGTGTTCTTGAAGATTATTTTATTCCGCAATTTCTATTATCGTCATGTTCTCTTCGGTATAATCCACAACAATTGATATCAGAGTTGTTACGGTGTTCGGGAGCCTTGGAGAAAAGATTTTTTGAAATTTTATTAAGGCAGGAGAAGCGATGGTCGAAAATGACGGATCGGGACCTGGAATCAATAAGTTCGACGGTACAGATTTCACGTTCTGGCGGTTACAGATTAAAGACTATTTGTACAGCAAGAAGCTACATCAACCTCTATCCGGGGAGAAGCCAGAAAAGATGGAGGATGATGAGTGGGAGCTCCTTGACCGACATGTGTTAGGTGTAATACGATTGACCCTAACAAAGAACGTGGCACACAACGTGGCGAAGGCAAAAACCACGGAGGAGATGATGTCCATTTTGTCGGACATGTACGAGAAACCATCAGCAAATAATAAAGTGTTCCTCATGAAAAAGTTATTCAACTTGAAGATGGAGGAAGGTGCTTCGGTGGCGGCACACATCAATGAATTCAACACGATTGTTTCCCAGCTAACATCGGTGGAAATCAAGTTTGATGATAAGATCCGTGCACTTATTCTTTTGGCGTCTTTACCAAATGTTTGGGAGCCGATGCGGGCAGAGGTTAGTAATTCTGCTGGCAAAGGAAAATTAAAATTCAATGATGTCAGAGATCGAATTCTTGGTGAAGAAGTTCGCAGGATGGATTCGGGAGAAGCGACATCATCGAGATCTGCTCTTAATCTCGAGAATAGAGGCAGAGGCAGGAGCAGCGAAAAAGGTTCTAACCGATGGCGTGGCAGATCCAAATCAAGAACTGGAAAAGACAAAAATACTTTTGAAAAAAAATTGAAGTTCTAGAGCTGTGGTGAAACTGGTCATATGAAAAAGGACTGCATATCACCCAAGAATAATGCAAATATTGTTATTGAGAATGTACATGATGCCTTAGTACTATCCATGGAAAGCCCGGTTGATTCTTGGGTTATGGATTCGGGAGCTTTGTTTCATACCACTAGTGATCATGAGCTATTCAGTAATTACACTGTTGGTAATTACGAAAAAGTTTTCCTGGCTGATGGAAAACCTTTGGAAATAGCTGTTATGGGTGATGTCAGTTTGAAAATGTCAAACGGATCTATCTGGAAGCTCAACAAAGTGAGGCATGTACCAAAGTTGACCCAAAATCTAATCTCAGTGGGACAGCTCGATGACGAAGGCTATAAAGTGACCTTTGGTGATGGCTCTTGTAAAGTTAGCAAAGGGGCCATGATTATTGCTCGAGGAACAAAAACTGGAACTCTTTATATGACTTTCAGTTGCAGAGAAATGTTAGCAGCTGTGGATGCTGGAGCCAACTCAAGTCTATGGCATTGTAAACTTGGACATATGAGTGAGAAGGGAATGAAGATGCTGATATCAAAAGGAAAGCTATCGGAGTTAAAAACTGTCGAACACAAATTGTGTGAAAGTTGTATTCTTGGAAAACAGAAAAGGGTGAGCTTTTCGAAAGGCGGTAGAGAACCAAAAACAGCAAAGTTGGATTTGATTCATACTGATGTATGGGGACCATCTCCTGTGACATCCCTTGGCGGCTCACGATATTATGTCACATTTATTGATGATTCGAGCAGGAAGGTTTGAGTTTATTTTTTAAAAAATAAATCTGATATTTATGAAACCTTTAAGAGGTGGAAAGTCATGGTGAAAAATGAGACCAACTTAAAGGTGAAGTGCTTACGGTCTGATAACGGAGGAGAATATGAAGATTTTGAGTTCAAGAAGTATTGTGCACAAAACGGGATCAAGATGGAAAAAATCATTCCTGGTACACCTCAACAAAATGGTGTGGCTGAAAGAATGAACAGAACCCTGAATGAACGTGCCAGGAGCATGAGATTGCACGCAAGACTGCCGAAATCATTCTGGGCTGATGCAGTTAACACTGCAGCGTATCTGATCAACAAAGGACATTCGGTACCACTTGATTGCAGAATACCAGATGAGGTCTGGAGCAGCAAAGGAGTAAACCTTTCGTTCTTGAAAGTGTTTGGTTGTCTCTCATATGTTCACATCGGTTCAGCCAGTAGAACGAAACTTGATCCGAAATCAAAGAAATGTTTCTTTATTGGTTATGGAGATAATGATTTTGGTTATCGGTTCTGGGATGACCAAAATCGAAAGATCATTCGGAGTAGAGATGTCATTTTCAATGAGCAAGTTTTGTACAAGAACAAATCAGAAATTGCAGCAGGAGATAAATGTCCTGAAGTCCAGAAGTCAAATGAAGTGTCATTGATAGATATTCCTATGAATGAGTCGGAGGATAGTAAGCAGGAAGAAGAAACTGCACAAAAAGTTGATCCACAAACTCCGGTGATTGAACTCAGGAGATCGTCAAGAACAATCAGACCACCTCAGAAATACTCCCCTGCACTTCATTATATTTTGCTGACAGATAAAGGTGAACCAGAGACCTTTGATGAAGCGATGCAAAATGAGGACTCAATCAAGTGGGAGTTAGCCATGAAAGACGAGATGGATTCACTGTCATCCAATCAGACTTGGGAGTTAACAGAACTTTCGAAAGACAAAAGGGCATTACACAACAAGTGGGTGTACCGGATCAAAGAAGAAGTTGACGATAGCAAGCGGTACAAGGCGAGACTTGTTGTGAAAGGTTTTCAACAGCGGGAAGGCATTGATTATACCGAGATTTTCTCTCCAGTGGTGAAGTTAACCACTATCAGAACTGTACTTGGACTAGTGGCTAAGGAAGATTTACATCTGGAGCAGTTGGATGTAAAGACGGCGTTTCTTCATGGTGACTTGGATGAAGAAATTTATATGAAGCAGCCACAGGGATTTGAAGTACGAGGGAAGGAGAAAATGGTATGCAAACTTCAGAAGAGCTTGTACGGTCTCAAACAAGCTCCAAGACAGTGGTACAAGAAGTTTGATGGATTCATGAATAACAACGGTTTCCTGAGGTGTCAGGCGGATCACTGTTGTTATATGAAGAAGATTAATGGTTCTTATATCATTCTAATATTCTTAAATTGAAAAGGATTGAAATTGAATTAAATCATTTTTCTGGGGACTGAATTGCAAATAGCCAAAAGTTCAGGGACTAAACTACAATTTGGCTAATATATATCTCAACTTACCTTTAATATTTCTGATTCCAATGTGTGTTATCAGAAAAGAAAAGAAGAAAAGGTCAGAACACGGCTGAACCAAACCCCACTCCATTTTTGCTCTGAAAAAGCTTTGATAACTTGCGCTCCGGTTGTCAGAAATTCTGAATAAATATATATCTCCGATCACCGCTCCGAGACCTTCGTTTTGGTACAAGTTTCATTCATCTTTCTCAGACTTTATTTGTATGTTGAAGATGGAAATTTATGATTTTAAGATATAAGCATTTATGAGCTGTACCGATTACGTATTTGCAGACGGTTCGGAAAAAGACTATCGTTCGGATTTTATATGATTTTAGCAAGCAAAATTCGAACCCTATCATATCTGATTATGATGATTTTCGAGTTATGTGTGAGGATAAGTTAGAGATAATGATTTATATGGATTGTTGGATCGATTGTGATATTGTTTGGATTGCCGGTTTGTAGCCGTTACGCCGTCGATTCGCAAAATGTCAAGACTTTGATATTATTGATTAAAAGGAGCATGGTTTGAGTTGCATCTGATCTTGTTAGTTATTTGATATGTTATTTCTCAGCTTTCATTTGAAGATTGACAACTCGAGAATCCCGATTCGAACCGAGAAGGAGTTGAAGCAAGGTTTGCTAGCATTGTATTTGAAATGAAGTTGAGAAGATGAGCAGATTTTGACATGTTGTTGTTGATTGTATTTTCAGATTTGAAGTACTTTCAGACTCGACATCGAAAGGTATAAATGACAGCGAATCCAGATGGGATAGAACACTCGAAATAGCTATTGTTTCGAGTATTTCCTTGTTAATCACATACTTGGTTGATTATGTATTTTATGTGATTAGATGCTTTGATTGCTTTACATGCTTATGTGATTAGTTGTTCAAGATGTTTTATAGCATTTAATGCATACAGAACATGTTGCATTCATCTTGAACTCCAGCCTGAAAAGCACAGAGGGTTGAAAGGCCTAGAGTGCATATGACGTTTGGAGGGCTGTAGTTGAGTGGCACGGATTGTAGACTTACTTCCAGAGCCAGAAGACTCACTATAGTTGCACCAAAGTCAGAGGAAATAAAGTATTTGACTTCACCTCGATTGGTGAGTTGGTGTTCGTTAAAGATTTTATTTCCTCGGGATCCCAAAGAACTTATATTCGATTGATATCAGCTTGATAGCCTCTTTTGCCATATGCATTGCATTCACGTTTATTATCTCGCGCTTTATGTTGTTTATACTGGGATTTTATTCTCACCGGAGGTATTCGGATATTGCTTTGTTTTGTATGTGTGCATGGCAATAGGTGGGGCAGGAGCTGGTCAGAAAAGATAAGGATAGCTCGAGATAGAGTCTTAGCATGTGAGGATACGGGTTGTATCAGCAAGACATGTACTTTGAGTAGATAAACATGTTAGAAAAGAATACAAGAATGTTGTATAAGTTGTTAACTACATGTGTAACTTGTGTAGGAAAGCTTATCAGATGTTATTAGATTGCATGTTTATTATTTTGAAGCTTGTATCAGAGTATGTGTTTGTATGTTTCAAGTTTGGATAGCAAAAATCTTTCCTGCATTTTCTGGAAAATGTAGCCCGCTCGATCGGTAGAAATTCACCGATCGAGCGAGGCCCTTATTTTGCAAGGCAGAGAAATCAAGTTTTGTTGCCCGCTCGATCGGTAGAAATTCACCGATCGAGCGAGGCCAAGAATTCCCTGGACCGAGAGCTTCTAGTTTGAGCTCGCTCGATCGGGCAACTTTCGCCGATCGAGCGAGACACTGTAACTTTTTAAAAAAAAAAAAATTTGGCTCTTGGTTCTTTAATTATTTTAAGTACTTCATTAATTTTTAATTATAATAAATTGCCCTAAGATAAGATTAGCAACCCGGGTCCCCACAACAGGAGGTATCAAAGCATAAGTTTCTGGATTTAGATAGAAGTTGATGAGCGGGGTAGATTGAGTCTGTCTGATTGTTTGATATCACATGAGTTTGCATGTTGTATCTGATTATGTGCATTATATGCTAGCATGCTTTATATTGCAATAATTACGTGACTGCATGATTATGTGCTTTCATTGCTACTGCATGCTATATATGCAATTGTATTCCAGAGTATCCTCAGTCAGAACCTGAATTCTCATGAGAATGCATGAGAATGCTTATCAGAGAAGGATGGAATAAATTGCTGCATATGATATTGTTTATGCACTAATCTGTTTGACAATCAGATATGCCTCCCCGTAAAGCACCGGCCATTAGACAGCCAATAGTGGTTCCTCCAGCTGAACCAGCACCAGTACCACCGCCAGCTATTGAACCCCAGAATGCACAGGGTAGTACATCTGCTGACCCTATGGATCCTACTGCTACTCCAATTGAGACTTTGCTGAAGCGATTTCAATCATTCAAACCGCCAAAATTGAAAGGAACAGAAAACTCAATGGATTGTGAAAATTGGCTGGAAGATATAGAACAGCTGTTTGAATCACTCGACTATACCGATGATCGTCGTATTCGACTGGTAATACATCAACTTCATGAAGTTGCCAAAAGTTGGTGGATTACTACAAAACGGGCATTGGAACAACGAGGTACGATTATCACCTGGACTATCTTTAAAACTGAGTTCTATCAACGTTTCTTTCCAGTCTCCTACAGGAAGGATAAGGGTGCTGAATTTGCCAATCTAAGGCAAGGTAATTTGAATATTGAAGAGAATGTGGCCAAATTTTCAAGTCTTTTGAAGTTTGCACGACATATAGCAGCTACTGATGAAGCAATGGCAGATCAGTTTATCAATGGCCTTAATCCCGATGTGCTTACTTTGGTGAATAGTGGACGACCTAATACTTTTGCTGACGCCTTGAATAAAGCTAAGGGAGCAGAAGCGGGGTTATTGCGACAAAGAGGAGCACCGTTCATTCCACAGCCATTACCACAGTCTGTATCAGCATCACTTCCACAGAATCCGCCACAGTTTCAGCAACCATCTCCCCGATTTGAGGGAGGAAGTAGTGGCAGAAAGGATTCTCGTTTCAAGCCTAAAGGGAAACAGTTTAAGCGGGCAGGTAGTAGTTCTTCTAGTTCTAGTGGACAGAGATAGTTTGGTACAGGTCAGAGAACTGGTGAATCAGGCGTGTTTTGTGGTAAGTGTGGTGGACGACATGCTATCGATCAGTGCAAAGGTGTGTTAGGTAATTGCAATATTTGTCGCCAACCAGGTCACTATGCCAAAGTATGTCCCCAACGAGCTATGGGTGAAAGTTCTTCTCGACTAGAACCTCAGGCAGAAAGGCAATCAGTGCATTCATTCCAGCCTCAGCAACAGCCCAGAGCAGGAGGAAGCCAGACTGTGACTCAACCTCCTAGACAACAGGCTCGAGTCTTTGCACTTACTGAGGAACAGGCTCAGGCAGCACCTGACGATGTCATAGCAGGTAACTGCTCTATTTATGGTTATCCTGCCTATGTTTTGATAGATACAGGTGCATCACATACATTCATCTCTGAAAAATTTGTTATGATGCATTCTTTATCGTCTGAGCCATTGCCTACTGTTGTCTCTATTTCTTCACCTTTGGGTGAAGGTATTATCTCTGTTCGAATGATTCGAAATTGTGCGTTACAATATGACGGGAATGTGATTGATATAGATTATATAGTACTTGGATTATCAGATTTTGATTGTATTGTTGGTATAGACATGTTAACCAAGTACAGGGCAACTGTAGATTGTTTCTAGAAAGTGGTTCGATTTAGACCAGAAATGGCATCTGAATGGAAATTCTACGGTAAGAGTTCTCGAGCCAAGATCCCTTTGATATCTGTGTTATCTATGACCCATTTATTGCAGAGAGGGGCGAAAGGATTTCTGATTTATGCAGTTGATGTATTGGTCCAGTCCCGGTGTACTGTGACAACACGGGTGTCGTTGCTCAGGCAAAGGAACCAAGGTCTCATCAGAAGTCCAAACACGTACTGAGGAAATACCACATCATCCAGGAGATCGTGGAAAGAGGAGACATCAGTGTCGAGAGAGTGGCCTCTACAGACAATATCGCTGATCCGCTTACTAAGCTCTTGCCAGGACCATTGTTTGACAAACATCGCGAAGCAATGGGATTACGTAGTATGACTAGTTGGCTTTAGGGCAAGTGGGAGATTGAAAGAGTGGGTGCCCGGTTAGCCAACTTGTGGCTAAGGGCTTTTATGACTCTATGTAAAACAATCTTTTGTTTAATATAATTTACACTTTTATAATGGCATTGACTTTATCTTTCTTCATATTGTTATATTATGATATACTATTGTTGTTTTGATAAAGACCTTGAATATACTATAGTGTATGTAAGATGTGGTAGCACATGGGGATGACTATCATGAAACACATCTTATAGTCACTGTATATTCTAAACTGTTCCTAGTCAATTGAGTCGTCCGCAAATAAGGATAAGGATCGCTCGAGATTGAGACTAGCATTTGCGATGCCGAGTACCACGTTTCATTGGTATGTAACATAGAGATGTTCAAAGCATGCAAATGGATATTCATATGATGAATGATCGAACTACCCTATTCGGACTTTTCAAGTGGTTATCACTTATCGAGTGGATAAAGTCCGCGGTTTTGGTTGTACACCATTAGTCCTTATTACTTGAAACATCATTGAGACTCTATATGCTAGTACTGTACTTTGACTCGTTTACCGACTCTATTGGGGTCATCAGGTATCGGGATTGGGTACAGTTACGACACATATAGGAGTCGATGCTTTGTTGTCAAGGATTCACCACATACTTGCGAGTGTGAATATCCTATGCGATCTGAGGAGATATTAGTGTGACGAATCTCTGGCCAGAGTACATGATGTGTTTTAGGTTACTTGGTGTTCCTAGTAACACATGCGATGTCACTAATAGATCTCCAAGATGTTATGCATAGTTATCGAATCTCGAACGACTCTCGATGCACCAATGGTTGTTGATTCGATCGGGATATTTGGTTGAAGGGACCGTACTGTACTCTAACCAAAATCTACTGGTTCTTGCAGGCACTATCAGTAATACCTAGGGAATTATGGGGCGATGTTGCTAGGCGCTCTTACCATGATTCTATGGGTAAGTCGGAAATTGTTGTTTCGAGTCACAAGGAGTTGTGAGCCCATGGCTAGCTGTATTCCTGAACCATTGAGGGTTACACAAGTAATGGATTACTAAAACCCCATAGAGATAGTTAAATTTAAAGAGTTAAATTTAATGAAAGAGAAGTTGGACTTCTTAACTAAATGGAGTGTGATTTCCTAAAATGACATAGGGATGGACATTTTTAGAAATCACTGAATTCGGATTCAGAAAAATTATCTTGACTCTAAAAGATGCAGAAATGGTTTCTGTGCACATTGGTAAAATCAGTTTATCAATCGGAGTCACGATGAATTTTATATTAATTTCTAGAACAACGGGCTTGGCTTATTGGGCTTAAGTTATGGATTGTGGGCCCTAAGGAGTTAGAGTCCTAATGCAATTATAACTTAATCTAGTCTAGAAATTATCTATAAATATATGTACTGTGTTCGAAAATTACATGAGATTTCAGTCTAGCAATTTTCGAAATTTCAGTCTATATTATTCAAGAGGATTTTCGAATTCTCTGTCCCTTTCGAAGAAAATTCGGTCTTGTGATTTTTGTGAAAAATTACAATCCGGATTAACAGATCATATCTGTTTATTCTCTACGTAAAACTTCTGATTGATTTCTAGTGCAATCAATCAGAGGGTTTCTGTTTTTCGTTCGTGGACCTAATTCCGGAGATAGATCGTGATATTCATCGGTTCCCGGGATTTACAAGAAGAGCAGATTAAATTTTCTTGGAGTCCACAATCAAGCCTTTGCTTGACAAGGTAAAATATTTAATAGTGATTATTTGTTTTACTTACACAAATTTAATCGTAAAAGTTTTGATACCCAGATATGGAATCGTTCCATATTAATAAAATAAATTTTTAAACTTCCGCTGCACCGGGTATCAATTCTAATTGATCTGAACACAGTTTTCCAACAGTGGTATCAGAGCCAGGTTGCTCAGATCAAACGATTAAATTAATCGATTGTACAAAATTTTTAAGCCTCGGTTTTTTGAAACAAAACGAAAATTTAAAATTAAATTTTAATGGGCAAATCGGGCAGCGATCGTCGCTGCCCGGGGCAGCGATTGGGCAGCGACGGGCTGCCCAGCCCGGGCCCTTTTTGGGGCACGGGCTGCCCGGGATTGTCCCGGGCAGCCCGGAAAAATTATTTTTTAATTTTTAATTAAAATTTTAATTTTTTGAAATTCTAGTTTTTGATCCGATCGAAAATTGGTTTTGATTGGTTCATGAGGCATCGGATCGAATTGTTCGAGTTCGAAAATTTTAAAATTGATTTTTGGATAAATTTGAATTTTTGGAAAATTTATAAATTTTATCCGTTAAATTAAATTTTATAAAATTAATTATTTTGGTACAATTGATGATAAGATATGATCTTATGGATGGATAAGATAAAATATGATTTTATCTTTTAAATTATGATGTCTTTGCATGTTTATCCAATTATTTAATTATTGAATTAATTAATGGATAAAGGATGATCGATTGCCATGACCAATGTTTTAGGTGTATGTTAGGTGATTTACATTTGTCTTATTGTTGTTGGTGTTTATTAATGGGCTTGGTTTATAGCCCAATATGATTGTCATATGTAATAAAAGTGGGCCTGGTTTATGGCCCGTTCCCACCCCTAAAATGTATCTCATATTTGTCATCGAAATTTATTGTAAATTTATTAGACTTAGTGGGAGACACAGATTTGAAGAAAAGGTGGGCCCAGCAGACAATGAAGACCGAAGAAATGTAAATTGGAGGCTCAATGTAATAGGATTGCATTGCATACTTGCATATCACCTAGGATTGGACTTAGACTCGTGATTGGCAACCACGGGTCGATTAGTAAATGGGATCGATCATCCTTAAATAATATATGATATTATTGATGTATGCATGTTTAGACTAAATTGTATGAATCCCGCAATCATACATAAATTTGCATGATGAGACAAATTTTCAAAAATAAAATCCCTCATTTTAAATATGATTTAAAACTGATATCAAGATAAAAAAAAAAAGGAATTTTAAATATTGTTTAAATATTCCTACCTTCCATCAACGATCAATGTATGTGATGCTACCCGCGGATACGGTCCGGCTCATATTATTGGGGGGGGCCGTTCGTCGGAAAGCTGTATATTGGATCGACACATGTTGTAAGTTGGGTGGAACTCACATGGGATTGGCTCATATTATTGGGGATCCACATGGCGACCGTCCATCACAACTTAATATTGATGGGTCATCTTGACATGTCACAATAAACGGCGTCATATTATTGGGCCCTTATTGGACATGAGGTAAAAACATGGGGGTTACTTTGGAAGTAATTGGGTTCTACCTTTTGAAAATTATGGTTGGCTGATATTATTCGGGACTATGATTTGTCAATTGGACTCCATGTTCCCACTAAGGAAAGGAGTTTCCCGTTTTCACTACAGGGTAGTGAAATCGTTAAAATAGTGGGAGTGTAATTCATAAAATTAAAATTCGCCATATTTTATGTCTTAGTAAATTAATTAAACAATCATCGATTATTGTCTGTTTCATCTCAGTATATCATTATGATGAATCTTCGTAATCCACATGTTTCAATTCTCGAACAAAACAAACTTTATGGCGCAACTATACGGAATGGTTCAATAAGTTAAGATTGTCCAGAGTTCGGAAAAAGATTTTCTAAGTGTTAGAAAAGGCTTCTCCGAAAACAGCCTCGACTGATGTAACTGCCAAAAGGTTGGCCGAACTAGAGAAATGGTTGGACCATGATCTCAAGGCCAAATGTTACATGCAAAATTGGACAAGTCTAAACAAGTTTGCCATCACTGCAAGAAACCCGGTTACTAGAAGCGCAACTGCAAAGAATGTATATCGAGTAGTTACGAACTACAAAGGATATATTTTATAAATGTTTCATTTAATACTATTTCTTGGGTATTGGATACCAGATGTAGATCTCACATTTGCAATGAGTTGCAGATGATGACAAGAAGTCGTAAGCTTAGGATGGGTGAGACCCAGTTAAGGCTCGGGAATGGTTCCAGAGTTGAATCCAAAAGTTATGGGAAACATTTGTTTAATTTTGCAAAAACAATTTTAAGCTATATTTTGAGAGAGATGTTTTTATTTGTACCAAGATTTCATTAAAACATTATTTCTTTTTCTATTCTTGATAGAGAAGATATTTCTTGAAAATTTGCGAATGAGATTTGCAATATTTATAAGAATGAATGTTTGATTTGAAATGGACAAATTAAAAACGATCTATATAACTTAAAATTAAAAGACATTCCAGTTGATTATGTTGATAAACCGGTAACAACAAATAAAAGAAAAACGATAGTCAAAACCCGGCAAACCTTTGGCATGCTAGGCTAGGTCATATTTCCTCAAGGAGGATGAACAAGCTAGTGGGAGAGGGCATGCTTGATATGTCTGATATTAACTCTCTACCTACTTGTGAGTCCTGCCTAAAGGGAAAAATGACTAAATCTCCTTTCAAAGGGAAACCTGAGCGTAGTCAAAATCTGTTGGAATTGATCCATACAGATGTTTGCGGTCCATTTAGGATTGGTACTAAATGTGGCAACACCTACTTCATTACCTTTACTGATGATCATTCTAGGTATGGTTATTTATATTTAATGAAATATAAGTCTGAAGCATTTGAAAGGTTCAAAGAATTCAAGGCTGAAGTAGAAAACAAACTAGGTAAAAGTATTAAGGCACTTCGATCGGATCGAGGTGGAGAATACTTAAGTACCGAGTTTTTGGACTATCTAAAAGAGAATGGGATTCTCTCTCAGTGGACTCCTCCTATGACACCTCAGCTTAATGGTGTTTCGGAGCGTCGCAATCGAACTTTGTTGGACATGGTTTGATCCATGATGAGCTTCACTGAGCTCCCACCTTCGTTTTGGGGCTACGCACTTGAAACGGCGGTATTGTTGTTAAACAACGTCCACACTAAAGCAGTAAATAAAACACCATACGAGTTATGGAATGGCAAAGCTCCTAAGTATTCATACTTGAGGATTTGGGGATGTCCTGCTTACGTGAAGTAGACAGTGGGAGATAAATTGGATAGTCGATCCACTTTATGTTATTTTGTAGGGTATCCGAAGAATTCAATCGGATATTATTTCTATCATCCTGCTGAAACAAAAGTGTTTGTTTCAAGGAATGCCACCTTCTTGGAGAAGGAGTTCTTATTGGATAAGAAAGGCAAGATGATGGAACTCGAAAAAATTCGAGAAGAACCCGAGATACAAAATAGCGATCCTACACCTCAAGAATCATCACAATAAACGCCTATTACTAGGAGATCCGAGAGGACTTCTAGGCCTCCTATTAGATATGGTCTTCTTCTTGAAGGGGATCAAAGTGAACCCGTCATTGGATTTGATCCAAGAAACTTCAAGGAAGCAATTTCTGATGCTGATTCGAATTTATGGCTTGAAGCTATGCAATCGAAAATAGACTCGATGCATTCTAACCAAGTTTGGTCTTTAGTAGATCCTCCCGATGGAATTGTTCCAATTGGGTGCAAATGGATCTACAAGAGAAAGCTTGGGCCTGATGGAAAGGTATTGACCTACAAGGCACGATTGGTGGCAAAAGGTTATACTCAAAGACAAGGAGTTGACTATGATGAAACCTTTTCACCAGTCGCAATGTTCAAGTCCATAAGAATCCTTATTGCCATAGCAGCATGGTATGACTATGAGATATGGCAAATGGATGTAAAGACTGCATTTCTTAATGGAAACATTAAGGAAGAGATCTATATGACGCAGCCTGAGGGATACACATCCATGGGAAGCGAGCATAAGGTATGCAAGCTTCAGAGATCAATATATGTTCTCAAACAAGCATCAAGAAGTTGGAACCAGAAATTTGATGAAACAATAAAGGATTTTGGTTTCATCAAGAACCCGGAGGAACCATGCGTGTACAAGAAAGTAGTTAAGAATGCGGTAACATTCTTAGTACTTTATGTTGATGACATCCTAATCATGGGGAATGATGTAGGGATGTTGCAGTCAACAAAGATATGGTTATCAGGTAGATTCTCGATGAAGGATATAGGTGAGGCATCCTATATTCTAGGAATTGAGATCTATAGAGATAGATCTAAAAGAATGATAGGACTCACTCAATCAACCTACATCGACACCATATTGAAAAGGTTTTCTATGGATGAGTCCAAGAGAGGACATCTACCTATGTGTCATGGAGTTTCTCTATCCAAGTCTATGTGTCCCAAGACTGACGAAGAGATAGAGAAGATGACACACGTGCCATATGCGTCAGCCATAGGTAGTATCATGTATGGGATGATATCTACCAGACCGGATGTGGCCTATGCTCTGAGCGTCACGAGCAGATACCAAGTCAATCCCGGTCAAATGCATTGGAAAGCCGTGAAGGATATTCTTAAGTACTTGCGAAGGACTAAGAATTTGTTCATGGTTTATGGAGGGAGAGAATTGAAGTTGGAAGGCTATACCGACTCTAGCTTCCAATGTGACGTGGATGACTCGAAATCAACCTCTGGATTTGTATTCGTGCTCAATGGCGGTGCTGTCTCTTGGAAGAGTTCCAAGCAGGACACCACAGCGGATTTCACCACTGAGGCAGAATACATTGCAGCATCAGCTGCTGCTAAAGAGGCGGTTTGGATAAGGAAATTCATCCAAGAGTTGGGTGTAATTCCTGAAGCTGTTGGTCCAGTCCCGGTGTACTGTGACAACACGGGTGTCGTTGCTCAGGCAAAGGAACCAAGGTCTCATCAGAAGTCCAAACACGTACTGAGGAAATACCACATCATCCGGGAGATCGTGGAAAGAGGAGACATCAGTGTCGAGAGAGTGGCCTCTACAGACAATATCGATGATCCGCTTACTAAGCCCTTGCCAGGACCATTGTTTGACAAACATCGCGAAGCAATGGGATTACGTAGTATGACTAGTTGGCTTTAGGGCAAGTAGGAGATTGAAAGAGTGGGTGTCCGGTTAGCCAACTTGTGGCTAAGGGCTTTTATGACTCTATGTAAAAAAATCTTTTGTTTAATATAATTTACACTTTTATAATGGCATTGACTTTATCTTTCTTCATATTGTTATATTATGATATACTATTGTTGTTTTGATAAAGACCTTGAATATACTATAGTGTATGTAAGATGTGGTAGCACATGGGAATGGCTATCATGAAACACATCTTATAGTCACTGTATATTCTAAATTGTTCCTAGTCAATTGAACCGTCCGCAAATAAGGATAAGGATCGCTCAAGATTGAGACTAGCATTTGCGATGCCGAGTACCACGTTTCATTGGTATGAAACATAGAGATGTTCAAAGTATGCAAATAGATATTCATATGATGAATGATCGAACTACCCTATTCGGACTTTTCAAGTGGTTATCACTTATCGAGTGGATAAAGTCCGCGGTTTTGGTTGTACACCATTAGTCCTTATTACTTGAAACATCATTGAGACTCTATATGCTAGTACTGTACTTTGACTCGTTTACCGACTCTATTGGGGTCATCAGGTGTCGGGATTGGGTACAGTTACGACACATATAGGAGTCAATGCTTTGTTGTCAAGGATTCACCACATACTTGCGAGTGTGGATATCCTATGCGATCTGAGGAGATATTAGTGTGACGAATCTCTGGCAAGAGTACATGATGTGTTTTAGGTTACTTGGTGTTCCTAGTAACACATGCGATGTCACTAATAGATCTCCAAGATGTTATGCATAGTTATCGAATCTCGAACGACTCTCGATGCACCAATGGTTGTTGATTCGATCGGGATATTTGGTTGAAGGGACGTACTGTACGCTAACCAAAATCTACTGGTTCTTGCAGGCACTATCAGTAATACCTAGGGAATTATGGGGCGATGTTGCTAGGCGCTCTTACCATGATTTGATGGGTAAGTCGGAAATTGTTGTTTCGAGTCACAAGGAGTTGTGAGCCCACGGCTATCTGTATTCCTGAACCATTGAGGGTTACACAAGTAATGGATTACTAAAACCCCGTAGAGATAGTTAAATTTAAAGAGTTAAATTTAATGAAAGAGAAGTTGAACTTCTTAACTAAATGGAGTGTGATTTCCTAAAATGACATAGGGATGGACATTTTTAGAAATCACTAAATTCGGATTCAGAAAAATTATCTTGACTCTAAAAGATGCAGAAATGGTTTCTGTGCACATTGGTAAAAATCAGTTTATCAATCGGAGTCACGATGAATTTTATATTAATTTCTAGAACAACGGGCTTGGCTTGTTGGGCTTAAGTTATGGATTGTGGGCCCTAAGAAGTTAGAGTCCTAATGCAATTATAACTTAATCTAGTCTAAAAATTATCTATAAATATATGTATTGTGTTCGAAAATTACATGAGATTTCAGTCTAGCAATTTTCAAAATTTCAGTCTATATTATTCAAGAGGATTTTCGAATTCTCTGTCCCTTTCGGAGAAAATTCGGTCTTGTGATTTTTGTGAAAAATTACAATCCGGATTAACAGATCATATCTGTTTATTCTCTACGTAAAACTTCTGATTGATTTCTAGTGCAATCAATCAGAGGGTTTCTGTTTTTCGTTCGTGGACCTAATTCCGGAGATAGATCGTGATAGTCATCGGTTCCCGGGATTTACAAGAAGAGCAGATTAAATTTTCTTGGAGTCCACAATCAAGCCTTTGCTTGACAAGGTAAAATATTTAATAGTGATTATTTGTTTTACTTACACAAATTTAATCGTAAAAGTTTTGATACCCAGATATGGAATCGTTCCATATTAATAAAATAAATTTTTAAACTTCCGCTGCACCGGGTATCAATTCTAATTGATCTGAACACAGTTTTCCAACAGTGGTATCAGAGCCAGGTTGCTCAGATCAAACGATTAAATTAATCGATTGTACAAAATTTTTGAGCCTCGGTTTTTTGAAACAAAACAAAAATTTAAAATTAAATTTTAATGGGCAAATCGGGCAGCGATCGTCGCTGCCCGGGCAGCGATTGGGCAGCGATGGGCTGCCCAGCCCGGCCCTTTTTGGGGCACGGGCTGCCCGGGATTGTCCCGGGCAGCCCGGAAAAATTATTTTTTAATTTTTTGAAATTCTAGTTTTTGATCCGATCGAAAATTGGTTTTGATTGGTTCACGAGGCATCGGATCGAATTGTTCGAGTTCGAAAATTTTAAAATTGATTTTTGGATAAATTTGAATTTTTGGAAAATTTATAAATTTTATCCGTTAAATTAAATTTTATAAAATTAATTATTTTGGTACAATTGATGATAAGATATGATCTTATGGATGGATAAGATAAAATATGATTTTATCTTTTAAATTATGATGTCTTTGCATGTTTATCCAATTATTTAATTATTGAATTAATTAATGGATAAAGGATGATCGATTGCCATGACCAATGTTTTAGGTGTATGTTAGGTGATTTACATTTGTCTTATTGTTGTTGGTGTTTATTAATGGGCTTGGTTTATAGCCCAATATGATTGTCATATGTAATAAAAGTGGGCCTGGTTTATGGCCCGTTCCCACCCCTAAAATGTATCTCATATTTGTCATCGAAATTTATTGTAAATTTATTAGACTTAGTGGGAGACACAGATTTGAAGAAAAGGTGGGCCCAGCAGACAATGAAGACCGAAGAAATGTAAATTGGAGGCTCAATGTAATAGGATTGCATTGCATACTTGCATATCACCTAGGATTGGACTTAGACTCGTGATTGGCAACCATGGGTCGATTAGTAAATGGGATCGATCATCCTTAAATAATATATGATATTATTGATGTATGCATGTTTAGACTAAATTGTATGAATCCCGCAATCATACATAAATTTGCATGATGAGACAAATTTTCAAAAATAAAATCCCTCATTTTAAATATGATTTAAAACTGATATCAAGATAAAAAAAAAAAGGAATTTTAAATATTGTTTAAATATTCCTACCTTCCATCAACGATCAATGTATGTGATGCTACCCGCGGATACGGTCCGGCTCATATTATTGGGGGGGGCCGTTCGTCGGAAAGCTGTATATTGGATCGACACATGTTGTAAGTTGGGTGGAACTCACATGGGATTGGCTCATATTATTGGGGATCCACATGGCGACCGTCCATCACAACTTAATATTGATGGGTCATCTTGACATGTCACAATAAACGGCGTCATATTATTGGGCCCTTATTGGACATGAGGTAAAAACATGGGGGTTACTTTGGAAGTAATTGGGTTCTACCTTTTGAAAATTATGGTTGGCTGATATTATTCGGGACTATGATTTGTCAATTGGACTCCATGTTCCCACTAAGGAAAGGAGTTTCCCGTTTTCACTACAGGGTAGTGAAATCGTTAAAATAGTGGGAGTGTAATTCATAAAATTAAAATTCGCCATATTTTATGTCTTAGTAAATTAATTAAACAATCATCGATTATTGTCTGTTTCATCTCAGTATATCATTATGATGAATCTTCGTAATCCACATGTTTCAATTCTCGAACAAAACAAACTTTATGGCGCAACTATACGGAATGGTTCAATAAGTTAAGATTGTCCAGAGTTCGGAAAAAGATTTTCTAAGTGTTAGAAAAGGCTTCTCCGAAAACAGCCCCGACTGATGTAACTGCCAAAAGGTTGGCCGAACTAGAGAAATGGTTGGACCATGATCTCAAGGCCAAATGTTACATGCAAAATTGGACAAGTCTAAACAAGTTTGCCATCACTGCAAGAAACCCGGTTACTAGAAGCGCAACTGCAAAGAATGTATATCGAGTAGTTACGAACTACAAAGGATATATTTTATAAATGTTTCATTTAATACTATTTCTTGGGTATTGGATACCAGATGTAGATCTCACATTTGCAATGAGTTGCAGATGATGACAAGAAGTCGTAAGCTTAGGATGGGTGAGACCCAGTTAAGGCTCGGGAATGGTTCCAGAGTTGAATCCAAAAGTTATGGGAAACATTTGTTTAATTTTGCAAAAACAATTTTAAGCTATATTTTGAGAGAGATGTTTTTATTTGTACCAAGATTTCATTAAAACATTATTTCTTTTTCTATTCTTGATAGAGAAGATATTTCTTGAAAATTTGCGAATGAGATTTGCAATATTTATAAGAATGAATGTTTGATTTGAAATGGACAAATTAAAACGATCTATATAACTTAAAATTAAAAGACATTCCAGTTGATTATGTTGATAAACCGGTAACAACAAATAAAAGAAAAACGATAGTCAAAACCCGGCAAACCTTTGGCATGCTAGGCTAGGTCATATTTCCTCAAGGAGGATGAACAAGCTAGTGGGAGAGGGCATGCTTGATATGTCTGATATTAACTCTCTACCTACTTGTGAGTCCTGCCTAAAGGGAAAAATGACTAAATCTCCTTTCAAAGGGAAACCTGAGCGTAGTCAAAATCTGTTGGAATTGATCCATACAGATGTTTGCGGTCCATTTAGGATTGGTACTAAATGTGGCAACACCTACTTCATTACCTTTACTGATGATCATTCTAGGTATGGTTATTTATATTTAATGAAATATAAGTCTGAAGCATTTGAAAGGTTCAAAGAATTCAAGGCTGAAGTAGAAAACAAACTAGGTAAAAGTATTAAGGCACTTCGATCGGATCGAGGTGGAGAATACTTAAGTACCGAGTTTTTGGACTATCTAAAAGAGAATGGGATTCTCTCTCAGTGGACTCCTCCTATGACACCTCAGCTTAATGGTGTTTCGGAGCGTCGCAATCGAACTTTGTTGGACATGGTTTGATCCATGATGAGCTTCACTGAGCTCCCACCTTCGTTTTGGGGCTACGCACTTGAAACGGCGGTATTGTTGTTAAACAACGTCCACACTAAAGCAGTAAATAAAACACCATACGAGTTATGGAATGGCAAAGCTCCTAAGTATTCATACTTGAGGATTTGGGGATGTCCTGCTTACGTGAAGTAGACAGTGGGAGATAAATTGGATAGTCGATCCACTTTATGTTATTTTGTAGGGTATCCGAAGAATTCAATCGGATATTATTTCTATCATCCTGCTGAAACAAAAGTGTTTGTTTCAAGGAATGCCACCTTCTTGGAGAAGGAGTTCTTATTGGATAAGAAAGGCAAGATGATGGAACTCGAAAAAATTCGAGAAGAACCCGAGATACAAAATAGCGATCCTACACCTCAAGAATCATCACAATAAACGCCTATTACTAGGAGATCCGAGAGGACTTCTAGGCCTCCTATTAGATATGGTTGTAACACCCGGTATTTTTAATTACATAAATCCGCCTGCATAATTAGGATATTTAATTATTTAAATTTATGATTTATGGGTTAAATAATTAGGTGAATTATTTATGCATGATTTAATTTATTTTTAAGCATTTAACCCATAATTAGTGATTTTTATGATTTTTAGTATTCTTATTATTTAATCGCGTAGACGGGACCGTGGACGGACGAGATGACAACTTTCCACCCAAATTATTTTATGAGCCTTTTTGGAGCCTTAAAATATTACTTTGAGTTTTATTATCTCAAAATTTTAAGTATTTAATTTTATTTAATTTTAGGGGTCATTTTTATCCAAAATTTGTCAAAATATTGACTTTTTAGTATTTTTAAAATTTCCCTAAATTATTATTTCGAGATTTTATTTAGGTGATCAGATTTTTAAATGTTTATTTAAGAGTTTAAGTTGTATATTATTTATTTAAAACCTTTTTATTTAATTAGTTAACCTATATTTTAATTAACCCTAAAATTAAACTTATTCTACCAAAAACCCTACCTTAGCCGATTGTTTTCTTCTCCCACTAACATCAGCCGTCACCTCCATCTTCTTCCTCACCAAACCAACCTCCAAGAACACCATAGCCTCGGTTTTCAAGGTTCCAAGCAAGCCATCATCGTCCCGTCGTCCCGGAGTCCTTCCTACGCGTGTTAAATCAATATCTACGGTGAAAGGCATGATCTTTTCCTTATTTTTACTCCATATCAGTATATACATCATGTAAATTATGGTAGACATCCAAATCCTTTAAGTATTTTCAGAAAATCGATTTTTATATGGTTGTTTGTGTCTTGTGCTTCGATTTCATGTGCATAACTCACGTTTTTCCTCTCCATGCTTGGTTCGGGGCTGATGGTTCGGTCAGGTAAGGTCCTAGGGTGCCTAAGGATCGAGCCATGGAAGGGTTTGGGGCTGAGAAGGGCTCGGCCGAACAGGGTTGGCTAGAAGGCTGCAGCTGCGCACGGTTTAGGGTTGGGGGAAAAGGGCTGCGGCTTGGGCTTTTCAGGGTGCATGGGGTTGGAACCATCGTATGGTTCGAACCGGCAGGACCCTGGGGAGGTCCTGCCGGCGGCGCTCCGGCCGGCCGTGGCCGGAGCAGGGCGGCAGCAGGCGTTGAAGGCCTGCTGCCCAAGCTTCGGCGGCCGAGAGGGGTAGAATAGTTAGGGTTTCGGGTTTTAGGGTTATGGTGGGTCCGGGTCGGGTCAAGTGGTCCGGGTCGGGTCTAAAATAATATGGGTTAAGTTAAGTGGGTCCGGGTCCGGGTTATTTTAGTTGGGCTCGGGTATTTTTATTTTTAAGTTTTTAAGTTAATTAAGAATTAAATGGGCTAATTAAATTCCCAAAAATTTAATTAGTACCATTTAATTTATTTGGAGTCCATTAAATTATTTTGGGTTATTTTATTTATTTTTTTGGGCTTTTAATAATTTGTATTTAAATTTTTAAGTTGGCCAGAAATTTTTATGGGCTTGGGAGCCCATGAAAGTTATTGGGCCTGTTAATGGGCTTTTGGGCCCATTGGGCCAGGGACAGTGTTATTGGGCCTAAGTTAGTCTTAATGGGCTTTAGTTGATTTATGGGCCAAGTCCTAAGTTAAGTTAATGGGCTTGAGTGTAGGGCCAGCAGTCCAGAACCATCCATGAGAAAATTGCATGTGTCCTGATTATATATTTAATTATTTTTATGCATTTAAGTTATTTTAATATTGATATGTTAGTAAGAAAATTAAATTAAATATATATGAAGGACACACAATTTATTTAAGTACATGCATTCATGAAATCCATTTTTTTTATGCTATGATTTAATTTCTATGGTTGAGCAAATAAAATATTTTAGGTGGAAATTGAAGTAGTGTGGCCATTTATGTATGGGCAGTTTCTGCCATTTATGTATGGGCAGTTTTCTGCCATTTATGTATGGGTGGTTCGCCACCAGCCTCGTACGATGGTTTCTTAGACTGATCAGTCGCACTATGGGTCACACTTACGGATAGGACCATTCGATGTTCAGAAAATAAATGCTCAACAACTTATGTATGTATGATATTATGTATGTTATGTATGTTTATTTATGTAATTTATGTTATTAATTTTTAAGCATGCTCATTCATGTATATGTATGTATTAGTATTAAATTGATTTAAATTATTTTAAACCCTTGTTAGTATGCATGTTGGGCCTCTAGGCTCACTACACTGATATGGTGCAGGTGAGTACGTAGAGGAACAGGTTACTCCTACTGGTGGTGAGGATGTATGAGCCGTGCTGCAGTAGCCCCGTGACCGTGACAGTTTCTGAGTCACCGTGCATGTTGTCATGATACATTTTTTTATATTTTTTGGGTTGATGTTTTTGGATATTTTATTAAATATTTTTAGTGCATGCACACATTTTAATTATTTTATTTATGCAGTATATTTTAAACTATAGGGTTGACTCAGATATTTATTTAATTTAAAGAATGCCTTTTATTTAAGTATTTAATTATTTATTTATTTAGTCTTGTATTTATTTTAAATATTTTATTCTGTGCATATATGTATGGGCATATATGTACATGTTTTATCTAGTAGTAAAAAAAAAAATTTCCGCATATTTATTTAATATAGAGTTAGGGTCGTTTCAGTTGGTATCAGAGCACGGTCCTTGGAGGGGTCACTACTGCTATGCTAGCTCAGAAATCCACGCTACCGGTCTGTAAGTTTTAATGTTTATAGTATGATTTAATTTCTATAATTTAAGTTAGCCTTAAATTTTAAACACTTAGTTATGCAAGGCGATTTACGTAAATAAATATGTGGTGGTGCAGAATGCCTCCCAGACCAGTGAACCGACGTGGGGGACCTCCACCTCCACCTCCACCGCCACCTCAGCAGCACCCCATGACAGCACTGGAGCAGGCCAGTGCCACGATGATGGCAGGTATCACTGCCTTGCTGGAGCAGCAGGCTGCCCGTCCCAGGCTGTCCCACGAGGAGGACGTCGCAGAAAGGTTCCAGAAGAAGGGGCCTAAGGAGTTTGTGGGGACCACCGATCCGTTGGTGGCTGAGGGATGGATTCGCTCTCTTGAGTCCATCTTCGATTATATGGGGATCACAGACACCGACAGGGTGAGCTGTGCGACGTACATGATGCGAGGCGATGCAGCCCTTTGGTGGGAGGGTGCAGTTAGAGGGGTCCATCTACCTACACTGACGTGGGCCGAGTTCAGGCGTATCTTCTACGCCAAGTACTTCACTGAGGATGTGCGCAGTCGCATGATCCGTGAGTTCATGAGTCTCCGTCAGGGGGACAGGTCGGTTGTGGAGTATGTGAGCCAGTTTGAGAGGGGCTGTCACTTTGTGCCCATGATTGCTGATAGTCCGCAGGAGAAGCTGCGGCAGTTTGTGGAGGGCCTGAAGGCTGAGATCAGGCATGACGTACGTATGGCAGACGTCTTTACATATGAGTCTGCAGTCAGTAGGGCCTTGCGTTCCGAGGAGGGACGGAGGGAGATACAGAGAGAGCAGCAGGGTAAGAGGCAGTTTGTGCAGACAGGGTATCAGCGACCATCTTCGCAGCCACCTGCGAAGAAACAGTCTACAGGGCCATCTAAGGGCCCGAATCAGCAGAGGCCTCAGGGGAAGCCACAGCAGCAGACTAGGGGCGGGGCCCCTACTCCAGGGAGATATCCAGTGTGTTCCGAAGTGCCAGAAGATGCATTCCGGGCAGTGTCTATTGGGAGCAGGAGTCTGCTATCGTTGCAAGGAGCCAGGGCATCAGATTGCCAACTGCCCGAAGAGGCAGAATGTCAGTGGGCGAGTTTATGTGATGCAGGCTGAGGAGGCAGACCCAGATACCTCCTTGATCACCGGTATACCTAACCCCTAGAACTTTTTCAATTCTTTGCTTTTGTTTAATTGCGATTATAACTGAATGCCTGTTACATGAGTTTAATTATCAGCATGCTAGAATAAGAATTTTGTTTCTTTGTGATTAGAATTAAGGATTTTAGTGTTTTAACCTTGGGAGCATAGTGGTATGAATTGTTGGGAATCTTCTGCGTGCAGGGAGAATTCTAGTTGGAGGCAACTCCACGTTTGCGTTGCTAGATTCAGGAGCCACGCATTCGTTTATCTCCCGGGATTTTATCAGACGGATAGGCATTACACCAGAGGTTGTAGACAGTGGTTACGATGTTACCATGCCATCCGGACAGATTATCACTACCACTAGTGTCATCAGGGATCTGGAATTGGAGTTGCAGGGACACTCAATTCGAGCAGATCTAGTGGTTTTTCCATTGACTAGGTTTGACTTGATTTTGGGTATGGACTGGCTATCAGTTAATGGAGCATCGATCGATTTCCGGCGTAGGACAGTGACAGTGAAGCCAGCAGGAGGGGAGATGTTTACTTTCTTTTCATCTCAGTCTAGCAGTATTCCTCAGATGATATCACTTGTTCGTGCGAGGAAACTGTTGCGCAGTGGATGTCAGGGTTTTCTGGCTAGTGTGGTCACTACCTCAGATGTTTCTAGCAGATCTTTATCAGATATAGAGGTGGTACGTGACTATCCAGATGTTTTTCCTGACGATGTTGCAGGAGTTCCCCCAGTGAGGGAGGTGGAGTTCAGTATTGAGTTGTTGCCGGATACTGTGCCTATCTCTAAGGCACCGTATCGACTTGCTCCTACAGAGATGAGAGAGTTGAAGGAGCAGATACAGGAGCTGTTGGAGAAGGGCTTTGTTCGCCCTAGCTTTTCTCCATGGGGAGCTCCAGTGTTGTTTGTGAAGAAGAAGGACGGCAGCATGAGATTGTGCATTGACTACCGAGAGCTCAACAGAGTCACAGTGAAGAATAAGTATCCGCTACCGAGGATAGAGGATTTATTCGATCAGTTGCAGGGAGCTTCGGTATTCTCCAAGATCGATCTGCGATCTGGTTACCATCAGTTGAGAGTCAGAGATTCAGACGTGTCTAAGACTGCCTTTAGGACACGATATGGGCACTATGAGTTCTTGGTGATGCCCTTTGGGTTGACCAATGCTCCAGCAGTTTTTATGGATCTCATGCATCGTGTCTTCCAGCCGTATCTAGATCAGTTTGTCATTGTATTCATTGATGACATATTGATCTACTCGAGGAGCATTGAGGAGCATACACAGCATTTGCATACAGCCTTACAGACTTTGAGAGAGCATCGACTGTTTGCAAAGTTCAGTAAGTGTGAGTTTTGGTTGGAGCAGGTGGCGTTTCTAGGCCACATTATTTCTAGGGATGGGATTGCAGTGGATCAGTCCAAGGTGCAGGCAGTGAGGGATTGGGGGATTCCAAAGAATGCTTCGGAGATTCGTAGCTTCTTGGGTTTAGCAGGATACTATAGGAAGTTCATCAAGGGTTTTTCCTCTATTGCAGTACCCTTGACTTCCTTGACCAAGAAGAACGCGAAGTATAGTTGGAGTCCAGATTGTCAGAGGAGCTTTGATCAGCTGAAGGATGCACTTACTTCAGCACCGGTGTTAGCTATGACAGTGCCACATGAGGAGTTAGTGGTGTACACCGACGCGTCCAAGCTTGGGTTGGGCGCAGTACTTATGCAGAGTGGCAGAGTTATCGCATATGCGTCGCGACAGTTGAAGATTCATGAGCAGAACTATCCGACGCATGATTTGGAGCTTGCAGCAGTGGTATTTGTGTTGAAAATCTGGAGGCACTATCTTTACGGCGAGAAGTGCAAGATTTTCACCGACCACAAGAGCCTCAAGTACTTCTTCACCCAGAAGGAGTTGAACATGAGGCAGCGCAGATGGCTTGAGCTTGTTAAGGACTATGACTGTGACATTAGCTACCATCCGGGTAAGGCTAATGTAGTAGCAGATGCTTTGAGTCGAAAGTCGTCAGTGGTATCATGTTTGACTGTACAGTTACCACTACAGACCGAGATTCAGAGGTTTGGTTTGGAGTGCTATCCGAGAGGCTATGCACCGAGCTTGTCAGTGTTGACGGTGCAGTCAGTTTTGAGAGATCGGATTAGAGAGGGACAGTCCACTGATGAGGAGCTACAGCGATGGAGACAGAGAGATGAGGTCAGAGGTAGTCTCTTGTATACAGTGGAGGATGGCATCGTTCAGTACCGTGGGAGGATGTGGGTACCGAACGTTGATCAGTTGAGAGCCGAGATTCTAGCAGAGGCTCACGCATCTCCGTACTCCATTCACCCCGGAAGTACGAAGATGTACCGAGACTTACAGTTATTGTATTGGTGGCCCGGGATGAAGAGTGACATCGGGAGAGTGGTGTCAGAGTGCTTGACTTGTCAGCAAGTCAAAGCAGAGCATCAGCGTCCAGCAGGACTTCTTAGACCTCTTCCCATTCCGGAATGGAAATGGGAGAATATTACGATGGACTTTGTGGTTGGCTTGCCGAGGAGCGCCAGAGGTTGCACAGCGATTTGGGTGATTGTGGATAGACTCACCAAGTCAGCTCATTTCTTGCCGGTGAGGACTAACTATACTTTGACACAGTATGCAGAGCTTTACATTAGAGAGATTGTTAGACTGCATGGCATACCAGTGTCTATTGTGTCAGACAGAGATCCGAGATTCACATCTGCGTTTTGGAAGAGTCTGCACACGGCTATGGGGACTAGGCTTCTGTTCAGTACAGCATTTCATCCCCAGACAGATGGTCAGTCCGAGAGAGTGATCCAGGTTCTCGAGGATCTTTTGAGAGCTTGTGTTATCGATTTTCGAGGATCTTGGGAGACTAGACTGCCATTATTGGAGTTTACCTATAACAACAGCTTTCAGTCGTCTATAGGTATGGCTCCTTATGCAGCACTTTATGGGAGGAGATGCAGATCTCCGGTGCATTGGGATGAGGTAGGTGAGCGAATTTTGTTGGGTCCAGAGATTGTGCAGCAGACAGCTGACATAGTGACGCAAATTCGAGACAGGATGAGGACAGCGCAGAGTCGGCAGAAGAGTTATGCGGATGCCAGACGACGCGATTTGGAGTTCGCGGTAGGTGATCACGTATTCCTGAAGGTGTCACCTATGAAGGGAGTAGCGCGTTTTGGACGGAGAGGCAAGCTGAATCCGAGATACATAGGGCCATTCGAGATCTTGGAGCGAGTTGGCACGTTGGCCTATCGTTTAGCTCTACCTCCAGGGCTAGCGGCAGTGCACAACGTGTTCCATGTATCCATGCTTCGGAGATATGTCTCCAACCCGTCGCATGTATTGGATTTTGAGCCCTTACAGTTGCCACCAGATCTTGTTTACGAGGAGAGACCAGTGCGGATCTTGGCTAGAGAGGAGCGGAGGCTTAGGACGCGGGTCATACCGATGGTCAGAGTCCAGTGGCTGAATCACTCGGAGGAGGAAGCTACTTGGGAGACCGAGGAGGATATGAGGACTCGCTACCCAGAGATGTTCGGGTAAGTACTTTAATTTCGAGGACGAAATTCAATTTAAGGGGAGGAGAATTGTAACACCCGGTATTTTTAATTACATAAATCCGCCTGCATAATTAGGATATTTAATTATTTAAATTTATGATTTATGGGTTAAATAATTAGGTGAATTATTTATGCATGATTTAATTTATTTTTAAGCATTTAAACCCATAATTATTTTTATGATTTTTAGTATTCTTATTATTTAATCGCGTAGACAGGACCGTGGACGGACGAGATGACAACTTTCCACCCAAATTATTTTATGAGCCTTTTTGGAGCCTTAAAATATTACTTTGAGTTTTATTATCTCAAAATTTTAAGTATTTAATTTTATTTAATTTTAGGGGTCATTTTTATCCAAAATTTGTCAAAATATTGACTTTTTAGTATTTTTAAAATTTCCCTAAATTATTATTTCGAGATTTTATTTAGGTGATCAGATTTTTAAATGTTTATTTAAGAGTTTAAGTTGTATATTATTTATTTTAAAACCTTTTTATTTAATTAGTTAACCTATATTTTAATTAACCCTAAAATTAAACTTATTCTACCAAAAACCCTACCTTAGCCGATTGTTTTCTCCCACTAACATCAGCCGTCACCTCCATCTTCTTCCTCACCAAACCAACCTCCAAGAACACCATAGCCTCGGTTTTCAAGGTTCCAAGCAAGCCATCATCGTCCCGTCGTCCCGGAGTCCTTCCTACGCGTGTTAAATCAATATCTACGGTGAAAGGCATGATCTTTTCCTTATTTTTACGCCATATCAGTATATACATCATGTAAATTATGGTAGACATCCAAATCCTTTAAGTATTTTCAGAAAATCGATTTTTATATGGTTGTTTGTGTCTTGTGCTTCGATTTCATGTGCATAACTCACGTTTTTCCTCTCCATGCTTGGTTCGGGGCTGATGGTTTGGTCAGGTAAGGTCCTAGGGTGCCTAAGGATCGAGCCATGGCAGGGTTTGGGGCTGAGAAGGGCTCGGCCGAACAGGGTTGGCTAGAAGGCTGCAGCTGCGCACGGTTTAGGGTTGGGGAAAAGGGCTGCGGCTTGGGCTTTTCAGGGTGCATGGGGTTGGAACCATCGTATGGTTCGAACCGGCAGGACCCTGGGGAGGTCCTGCCGGCGGCGCTCCGGCCGCCGTGGCCGGAGCAGGGCGGCAGCAGGCGTTGAAGGCCTGCTGCCCAAGCTTCGGCGGCCGAGAGGGGTAGAATAGTTAGGGTTTCGGGTTTTAGGGTTATGGTGGGTCCGGGTCGGGTCAAGTGGTCCGGGTCGGGTCTAAAATAATATGGGTTAAGTTAAGTGGGTCCGGGTCCGGGTTATTTTAGTTGGGCTCGGGTATTTTTATTTTTAAGTTTTTAAGTTAATTAAGAATTAAATGGGCTAATTAAATTCCCAAAAATTTAAATTAGTACCATTTAATTTATTTGGAGTCCATTAAATTATTTTGGGTTATTTTATTTATTTTTTTGGGCTTTTAATAATTTGTATTTAAATTTTTAAGTTGGCCAGAAATTTTTATGGGCTTGGGAGCCCATGAAAGTTATTGGGCCTGTTAATGGGCTTTTGGGCCCATTGGGCCAGGGACAGTGTTATTGGGCCTAAGTTAGTCTTAATGGGCTTTAGTTGATTTATGGGCCAAGTCCTAAGTTAAGTTAATGGGCTTGAGTGTAGGGCCAGCAGTCCAGAACCATCCATGAGAAAATTGCATGTGTCCTGATTATATATTTAATTATTTTTATGCATTTAAGTTATTTTAATATTGATATGTTAGTAAGAAAATTAAATTAAATATATATGAAGGACACACAATTTATTTAAGTACATGCATTCATGAAATCCATTTTTTTTATGCTATGATTTAATTTCTATGGTTGAGCAAATAAAATATTTTAGGTGGAAATTGAAGTAGTGTGGCCATTTATGTATGGGCAGTTTCTGCCATTTATGTATGGGCAGTTTTCTGCCATTTATGTATGGGTGGTTCGCCACCAGCCTCGTACGATGGTTTCTTAGACTGATCAGTCGCACTATGGGTCACACTTACGGATAGGACCATTCGATGTTCAGAAAATAAATGCTCAACAACTTATGTATGTATGATATTATGTATGTTATGTATGTTTATTTATGTAATTTATGTTATTAATTTTTAAGCATGCTCATTCATGTATATGTATGTATTAGTATTAAATTGATTTAAATTATTTTAAACCCTTGTTAGTATGCATGTTGGGCCTCTAGGCTCACTACACTGATATGGTGCAGGTGAGTACGTAGAGGAACAGGTTACTCCTACTGGTGGTGAGGATGTATGAGCCGTGCTGCAGTAGCCCCGTGACCGTGACAGTTTCTGAGTCACCGTGCATGTTGTCATGATACATTTTTTTATATTTTTTGGGTTGATGTTTTTGGATATTTTATTAAATATTTTTAGTGCATGCACACATTTTAATTATTTTATTTATGCAGTATATTTTAAACTATAGGGTTGACTCAGATATTTATTTAATTTAAAGAATGCCTTTTATTTAAGTATTTAATTATTTATTTATTTAGTCTTGTATTTATTTTAAATATTTTATTCTGTGCATATATGTATGGGCATATATGTACATGTTTTATCTAGTAGTAAAAAAAAAAATTTCCGCATATTTATTTAATATAGAGTTAGGGTCGTTTCAGTCTTCTTCTTGAAGGGGATCAAAGTGAACCCGTCATTGGATTTGATCCAAGAAACTTCAAGGAAGCAATTTCTGATGCTGATTCGAATTTATGGCTTGAAGCTATGCAATCGAAAATAGACTCGATGCATTCTAACCAAGTTTGGTCTTTAGTAGATCCTCCCGATGGAATTGTTCCAATTGGGTGCAAATGGATCTACAAGAGAAAGCTTGGGCCTGATGGAAAGGTATTGACCTACAAGGCACGATTGGTGGCAAAAGGTTATACTCAAAGACAAGGAGTTGACTATGATGAAACCTTTTCACCAGTCGCAATGTTCAAGTCCATAAGAATCCTTATTGCCATAGCAGCATGGTATGACTATGAGATATGGCAAATGGATGTAAAGACTGCATTTCTTAATGGAAACATTAAGGAAGAGATCTATATGACGCAGCCTGAGGGATACACATCCATGGGAAGCGAGCATAAGGTATGCAAGCTTCAGAGATCAATATATGGTCTCAAACAAGCATCAAGAAGTTGGAACCAGAAATTTGATGAAACAATAAAGGATTTTGGTTTCATCAAGAACCCGGAGGAACCATGCGTGTACAAGAAAGTAGTTAAGAATGCGGTAACATTCTTAGTACTTTATGTTGATGACATCCTAATCATGGGGAATGATGTAGGGATGTTGCAGTCAACAAAGATATGGTTATCAGGTAGATTCTCGATGAAGGATATAGGTGAGGCATCCTATATTCTAGGAATTGAGATCTATAGAGATAGATCTAAAAGAATGATAGGACTCACTCAATCAACCTACATCGACACCATATTGAAAAGGTTTTCTATGGATGAGTCCAAGAGAGGACATCTACCTATGTGTCATGGAGTTTCTCTATCCAAGTCTATGTGTCCCAAGACTGACGAAGAGATAGAGAAGATGACACACGTGCCATATGCGTCAGCCATAGGTAGTATCATGTATGGGATGATATCTACCAGACCGGATGTGGCCTATGCTCTGAGCGTCACGAGCAGATACCAAGTCAATCCCGGTCAAATGCATTGGAAAGCCGTGAAGGATATTCTTAAGTACTTGCGAAGGACTAAGAATTTGTTCATGGTTTATGGAGGAGAGAATTGAAGTTGGAAGGCTATACCGACTCTAGCTTCCAATGTGACGTGGATGACTCGAAATCAACCTCTGGATTTGTATTCGTGCTCAATGGCGGTGCTGTCTCTTGGAAGAGTTCCAAGCAGGACACCACAGCGGATTTCACCACTGAGGCAGAATACATTGCAGCATCAGCTGCTGCTAAAGAGGCGGTTTGGATAAGGAAATTCATCCAAGAGTTGGGTGTAATTCCTGAAGCTGTTGGTCCAGTCCCGGTGTACTGTGACAACACGGGTGTCGTTGCTCAGGCAAAGGAACCAAGGTCTCATCAGAAGTCCAAACACGTACTGAGGAAATACCACATCATCCGGGAGATCGTGGAAAGAGGAGACATCAGTGTCGAGAGAGTGGCCTCTACAGACAATATCGCTGATCCGCTTACTAAGCCCTTGCCAGGACCATTGTTTGACAAACATCGCGAAGCAATGGGATTACGTAGTATGACTAGTCGGCTTTAGGGCAAGTAGGAGATTGAAAGAGTGGGTGTCCGGTTAGCCAACTTGTGGCTAAGGGCTTTTATGACTCTATGTAAAACAATCTTTTGTTTAATATAATTTACACTTTTATAATGGCATTGACTTTATCTTTCTTCATATTGTTATATTATGATATACTATTGTTGTTTTGATAAAGACCTTGAATATACTATAGTGTATGTAAGATGTGGTAGCACATGGGAATGGCTATCATGAAACACATCTTATAGTCACTGTATATTCTAAATTGTTCCTAGTCAATTGAACCGTCCGCAAATAAGGATAAGGATCGCTCAAGATTGAGACTAGCATTTGCGATGCCGAGTACCACGTTTCATTGGTATGGAACATAGAGATGTTCAAAGTATGCAAATAGATATTCATATGATGAATGATCGAACTACCCTATTCGGACTTTTCAAGTGGTTATCACTTATCGAGTGGATAAAGTCCGCGGTTTTGGTTGTACACCATTAGTCCTTATTACTTGAAACATCATTGAGACTCTATATGCTAGTACTGTACTTTGACTCGTTTACCGACTCTATTGGGGTCATCAGGTGTCGGGATTGGGTACAGTTACGACACATATAGGAGTCAATGCTTTGTTGTCAAGGATTCACCACATACTTGCGAGTGTGGATATCCTATGCGATCTGAGGAGATATTAGTGTGACGAATCTCTGGCAAGAGTACATGATGTGTTTTAGGTTACTTGGTGTTCCTAGTAACACATGCGATGTCACTAATAGATCTCCAAGATGTTATGCATAGTTATCGAATCTCGAACGACTCTCGATGCACCAATGGTTGTTGATTCGATCGGGATATTTGGTTGAAGGGACCGTACTGTACGCTAACCAAAATCTACTGGTTCTTGCAGGCACTATCAGTAATACCTAGGGAATTATGGGGCGATGTTGCTAGGCGCTCTTACCATGATTTGATGGGTAAGTCGGAAATTGTTGTTTCGAGTCACAAGGAGTTGTGAGCCCACGGCTATCTGTATTCCTGAACCATTGAGGGTTACACAAGTAATGGATTACTAAAACCCCGTAGAGATAGTTAAATTTAAAGAGTTAAATTTAATGAAAGAGAAGTTGAACTTCTTAACTAAATGGAGTGTGATTTCCTAAAATGACATAGGGATGGACATTTTTAGAAATCACTAAATTCGGATTCAGAAAAATTATCTTGACTCTAAAAGATGCAGAAATGGTTTCTGTGCACATTGGTAAAAATCAGTTTATCAATCGGAGTCACGATGAATTTTATATTAATTTCTAGAACAACGGGCTTGGCTTGTTGGGCTTAAGTTATGGATTGTGGGCCCTAAGAAGTTAGAGTCCTAATGCAATTATAACTTAATCTAGTCTAAAAATTATCTATAAATATATGTACTGTGTTCGAAAATTACATGAGATTTCAGTCTAGCAATTTTCAAAATTTCAGTCTATATTATTCAAGAGGATTTTCGAATTCTCTGTCCCTTTCGGAGAAAATTCGGTCTTGTGATTTTTGTGAAAAATTACAATCCGGATTAACAGATCATATCTGTTTATTCTCTACGTAAAACTTCTGATTGATTTCTAGTGCAATCAATCAGAGGGTTTCTGTTTTTCATTCGTGGACCTAATTCCGGAGATAGATCGTGATAGTCATCGGTTCCCGGGATTTACAAGAAGAGCAGATTAAATTTTGTTGGAGTCCACAATCAAGCCTTTGCTTGACAAGGTAAAATATTTAATAGTGATTATTTGTTTTACTTACACAAATTTAATCGTAAAAGTTTTGATACCCAGATATGGAATCGTTCCATATTAATAAAATAAATTTTTAAACTTCCGCTGCACCGGGTATCAATTCTAATTGATCTGAACACAGTTTTCCAACAGTGGTATCAGAGCCAGGTTGCTCAGATCAAACGATTAAATTAATCGATTGTACAAAATTTTTGAGCCTCGGTTTTTTGAAACAAAACAAAAATTTAAAATTAAATTTTAATGGGCAAATCGGGCAGCGATCGTCGCTGCCCGGGGCAGCGATTGGGCAGCGATGGGCTGCCCAGCCCGGGCCCTTTTTGGGGCACGGGCTGCCCGGGATTGTCCCGGGCAGCCCGGAAAAATTATTTTTTAATTTTTTGAAATTCTAGTTTTTGATCCGATCGAAAATTGGTTTTGATTGGTTCACGAGGCATCGGATCGAATTGTTCGAGTTCGAAAATTTTAAAATTGATTTTTGGATAAATTTGAATTTTTGGAAAATTTATAAATTTTATCCGTTAAATTAAATTTTATAAAATTAATTATTTTGGTACAATTGATGATAAGATATGATCTTATGGATGGATAAGATAAAATATGATTTTATCTTTTAAATTATGATGTCTTTGCATGTTTATCCAATTATTTAATTATTGAATTAATTAATGGATAAAGGATGATCGATTGCCATGACCAATGTTTTAGGTGTATGTTAGGTGATTTACATTTGTCTTATTGTTGTTGGTGTTTATTAATGGGCTTGGTTTATAGCCCAATATGATTGTCATATGTAATAAAAGTGGGCCTGGTTTATGGCCCGTTCCCACCCCTAAAATGTATCTCATATTTGTCATCGAAATTTATTGTAAATTTATTAGACTTAGTGGGAGACACAGATTTGAAGAAAAGGTGGGCCCAGCAGACAATGAAGACCGAAGAAATGTAAATTGGAGGCTCAATGTAATAGGATTGCATTGCATACTTGCATATCACCTAGGATTGGACTTAGACTCGTGATTGGCAACCACGGGTCGATTAGTAAATGGGATCGATCATCCTTAAATAATATATGATATTATTGATGTATGCATGTTTAGACTAAATTGTATGAATCCCGCAATCATACATAAATTTGCATGATGAGACAAATTTTCAAAAATAAAATCCCTCATTTTAAATATGATTTAAAACTGATATCAAGATAAAAAAAAAAAAAGGAATTTTAAATATTGTTTAAATATTCCTACCTTCCATCAACGATCAATGTATGTGATGCTACCCGCGGATACGGTCCGGCTCATATTATTGGGGGGGGCCGTTCGTCGGAAAGCTGTATATTGGATCGACACATGTTGTAAGTTGGGTGGAACTCACATGGGATTGGCTCATATTATTGGGGATCCACATGGCGACCGTCCATCACAACTTAATATTGATGGGTCATCTTGACATGTCACAATAAACGGCGTCATATTATTGGGCCCTTATTGGACATGAGGTAAAAATATGGGGGTTACTTTGGAAGTAATTGGGTTCTACCTTTTGAAAATTATGGTTGGCTGATATTATTCGGGACTATGATTTGTCAATTGGACTCCATGTTCCCACTAAGGAAAGGAGTTTCCCGTTTTCACTAGAGGGTAGTGAAATCGTTAAAATAGTGGGAGTGTAATTCATAAAATTAAAATTTGCCATATTTTATGTCTTAGTAAATTAATTAAACAATCATCGATTATTGTCTGTTTCATCTCAGTATATCATTATGATGAATCTTCGTAATCCACATGTTTCAATTCTCGAACAAAACAAACTTTATGGCGCAACTATACGGAATGGTTCAATAAGTTAAGATTGTCCAGAGTTCGGAAAAAGATTTTCTAAGTGTTAGAAAAGGCTTCTCCGAAAACAGCCCCGACTGATGTAACTGCCGAAAGGTTGGCCGAACTAGAGAAATGGTTGGACCATGATCTCAAGGCCAAATGTTACATGCAAAATTGGACAAGTCTAAACAAGTTTGCCATCACTGCAAGAAACCCGGTTACTAGAAGCGCAACTGCAAAGAATGTATATCGAGTAGTTACGAACTACAAAGGATATATTTTATAAATGTTTCATTTAATACTATTTCTTGGGTATTGGATACCAGATGTAGATCTCACATTTGCAATGAGTTGCAGATGATGACAAGAAGTCGTAAGCTTAGGATGGGTGAGACCCAGTTAAGGCTCGGGAATGGTTCCAGAGTTGAATCCAAAAGTTATGGAAAACATTTGTTTAATTTTGCAAAAACAATTTTAAGCTATATTTTGAGAGAGATGTTTTTATTTGTACCAAGATTTCATTAAAACATTATTTCTTTTTCTATTCTTGATAGAGAAGATATTTCTTGAAAATTTGCGAATGAGATTTGCAATATTTATAAGAATGAATGTTTGATTTGAAATGGACAAATTAAAAACGATCTATATAACTTAAAATTAAAAGACATTCCAGTTGATTATGTTGATAAACCGGTAACAACAAATAAAAGAAAAACGATAGTCAAAACCCGGCAAACCTTTGGCATGCTAGGCTAGGTCATATTTCCTCAAGGAGGATGAACAAGCTAGTGGGAGAGGGCATGCTTGATATGTCTGATATTAACTCTCTACCTACTTGTGAGTCCTGCCTAAAGGGAAAAATGACTAAATCTCCTTTCAAAGGGAAACCTGAGCGTAGTCAAAATCTGTTGGAATTGATCCATACAGATGTTTGCGGTCCATTTAGGATTGGTACTAAATGTGGCAACACCTACTTCATTACCTTTACTGATGATCATTCTAGGTATGGTTATTTATATTTAATGAAATATAAGTCTGAAGCATTTGAAAGGTTCAAAGAATTCAAGGCTGAAGTAGAAAACAAACTAGGTAAAAGTATTAAGGCACTTCGATCGGATCGAGGTGGAGAATACTTAAGTACCGAGTTTTTGGACTATCTAAAAGAGAATGGGATTCTCTCTCAGTGGACTCCTCCTATGACACCTCAGCTTAATGGTGTTTCGGAGCGTCGCAATCGAACTTTTTTGGACATGGTTTGATCCATGATGAGCTTCACTGAGCTCCCACCTTCGTTTTGGGGCTACGCACTTGAACGGCGGTATTGTTGTTAAACAACGTCCACACTAAAGCAGTAAATAAAACACCATACGAGTTATGGAATGGCAAAGCTCCTAAGTATTCATACTTGAGGATTTGGGGATGTCCTGCTTACGTGAAGTAGACAGTGGGAGATAAATTGGATAGTCGATCCACTTTATGTTATTTTGTAGGGTATCCGAAGAATTCAATCGGATATTATTTCTATCATCCTGCTGAAACAAAAGTGTTTGTTTCAAGGAATGCCACCTTCTTGGAGAAGGAGTTCTTATTGGATAAGAAAGGCAAGATGATGGAACTCGAAAAAATTCGAGAAGAACCCGAGATACAAAATAGCGATCCTACACCTCAAGAATCATCACAATAAACGCCTATTACTAGGAGATCCGAGAGGACTTCTAGGCCTCCTATTAGATATGGTCTTCTTCTTGAAGGGGATCAAAGTGAACCCGTCATTGGATTTGATCCAAGAAACTTCAAGGAAGCAATTTCTGATGCTGATTCGAATTTATGGCTTGAAGCTATGCAATCGAAAATAGACTCGATGCATTCTAACCAAGTTTGGTCTTTAGTAGATCCTCCCGATGGAATTGTTCCAATTGGGTGCAAATGGATCTACAAGAGAAAGCTTGGGCCTGATGGAAAGGTATTGACCTACAAGGCACGATTGGTGGCAAAAGGTTATACTCAAAGACAAGGAGTTGACTATGATGAAACCTTTTCACCAGTCGCAATGTTCAAGTCCATAAGAATCCTTATTGACATAGCAGCATGGTATGACTA
The DNA here is from genome assembly GCF_033568475.1 of Henckelia pumila. Taxonomy (NCBI): domain Eukaryota; kingdom Viridiplantae; phylum Streptophyta; class Magnoliopsida; order Lamiales; family Gesneriaceae; genus Henckelia; species Henckelia pumila. The sequence continues at coordinate 44,174,935 of NC_133122.1, forward strand.
TGAGATATGGCAAATGGATGTAAAGACTGCATTTCTTAATGGAAACATTAAGGAAGAGATCTATATGACGCAGCCTGAGGGATACACATCCATGGGAAGCGAGCATAAGGTATGCAAGCTTCAGAGATCAATATATGGTCTCAAACAAGCATCAAGAAGTTGGAACCAGAAATTTGATGAAACAATAAAGGATTTTGGTTTCATCAAGAACCCGGAGGAACCATGCGTGTACAAGAAAGTAGTTAAGAATGCGGTAACATTCTTAGTACTTTATGTTGATGACATCCTAATCATGGGGAATGATGTAGGGATGTTGCAGTCAACAAAGATATGGTTATCAGGTAGATTCTCGATGAAGGATATAGGTGAGGCATCCTATATTCTAGGAATTGAGATCTATAGAGATAGATCTAAAAGAATGATAGGACTCACTCAATCAACCTACATCGACACCATATTGAAAAGGTTTTCTATGGATGAGTCCAAGAGAGGACATCTACCTATGTGTCATGGAGTTTCTCTATCCAAGTCTATGTGTCCCAAGACTGACGAAGAGATAGAGAAGATGACACACGTGCCATATGCGTCAGCCATAGGTAGTATCATGTATGGGATGATATCTACCAGACCGGATGTGGCCTATGCTCTGAGCGTCACGAGCAGATACCAAGTCAATCCCGGTCAAATGCATTGGAAAGCCGTGAAGGATATTCTTAAGTACTTGCGAAGGACTAAGAATTTGTTCATGGTTTATGGAGGGAGAGAATTGAAGTTGGAAGGCTATACCGACTCTAGCTTCCAATGTGACGTGGATGACTCGAAATCAACCTCTGGATTTGTATTCGTGCTCAATGGCGGTGCTGTCTCTTGGAAGAGTTCCAAGCAGGACACCACAGCGGATTTCACCACTGAGGCAGAATACATTGCAGCATCAGCTGCTGCTAAAGAGGCGGTTTGGATAAGGAAATTCATCCAAGAGTTGGGTGTAATTCCTGAAGCTGTTGGTCCAGTCCCGGTGTACTGTGACAACACGGGTGTCGTTGCTCAGGCAAAGGAACCAAGGTCTCATCAGAAGTCCAAACACGTACTGAGGAAATACCACATCATCCGGGAGATCGTGGAAAGAGGAGACATCAGTGTCGAGAGAGTGGCCTCTACAGACAATATCGATGATCCGCTTACTAAGCCCTTGCCAGGACCATTGTTTGACAAACATCGCGAAGCAATGGGATTACGTAGTATGACTAGTTGGCTTTAGGGCAAGTAGGAGATTGAAAGAGTGGGTGTCCGGTTAGCCAACTTGTGGCTAAGGGCTTTTATGACTCTATGTAAAAAAATCTTTTGTTTAATATAATTTACACTTTTATAATGGCATTGACTTTATCTTTCTTCATATTGTTATATTATGATATACTATTGTTGTTTTGATAAAGACCTTGAATATACTATAGTGTATGTAAGATGTGGTAGCACATGGGAATGGCTATCATGAAACACATCTTATAGTCACTGTATATTCTAAATTGTTCCTAGTCAATTGAACCGTCCGCAAATAAGGATAAGGATCGCTCAAGATTGAGACTAGCATTTGCGATGCCGAGTACCACGTTTCATTGGTATGGAACATAGAGATGTTCAAAGTATGCAAATAGATATTCATATGATGAATGATCGAACTACCCTATTCGGACTTTTCAAGTGGTTATCACTTATCGAGTGGATAAAGTCCGCGGTTTTGGTTGTACACCATTAGTCCTTATTACTTGAAACATCATTGAGACTCTATATGCTAGTACTGTACTTTGACTCGTTTACCGACTCTATTGGGGTCATCAGGTGTCGGGATTGGGTACAGTTACGACACATATAGGAGTCAATGCTTTGTTGTCAAGGATTCACCACATACTTGCGAGTGTGGATATCCTATGCGATCTGAGGAGATATTAGTGTGACGAATCTCTGGCAAGAGTACATGATGTGTTTTAGGTTACTTGGTGTTCCTAGTAACACATGCGATGTCACTAATAGATCTCCAAGATGTTATGCATAGTTATCGAATCTCGAACGACTCTCGATGCACCAATGGTTGTTGATTCGATCGGGATATTTGGTTGAAGGGACCGTACTGTACGCTAACCAAAATCTACTGGTTCTTGCAGGCACTATCAGTAATACCTAGGGAATTATGGGGCGATGTTGCTAGGCGCTCTTACCATGATTCGATGGGTAAGTCGGAAATTGTTGTTTCGAGTCACAAGGAGTTGTGAGCCCACGGCTAGCTGTATTCCTGAACCATTGAGGGTTACACAAGTAATGGATTACTAAAACCCCGTAGAGATAGTTAAATTTAATGAAAGAGAAGTTGGACTTCTTAACTAAATGGAGTGTGATTTCCTAAAATGACATAGGGATGGACATTTTTAGAAATCACTGAATTTGGATTCAGAAAAATTATCTTGACTCTAAAAGATGCAGAAATGGTTTCTGTGAACATTGGTAAAATCAGTTTATCAATCGGAGTCACGATGAATTTTATATTAATTTCTAGAACAACGGGCTTGGCTTATTGGGCTTAAGTTATGGATTGTGGGCCCTAAGGAGTTAGAGTCCTAATGCAATTATAACTTAATCTAGTCTAGAAATTATCTATAAATATATGTACTGTGTTCAAAAATTACATGAGATTTCAGTCTAGCAATTTTCGAAATTTCAGTCTATATTATTCAAGAGGATTTTCGAATTCTCTGTCCCTTTCGAAGAAAATTCGGTCTTGTGATTTTTGTGAAAAATTACAATCCGTATTAACAGATCATATCTGTTTATTCTCTACGTAAAACTTCTGATTGATTTCTAGTGCAATCAATCAGAGGGTTTTTGTTTTTCGTTCGTGGACCTAATTCCGGAGATAGATCGTGATAGTCATCGGTTCCCGGGATTTACAATAAGAGCAGATTAAATTCTGTTGGAGTCCACAATCAAGCCTTTGCTTGACAAGGTAAAATATTTAATAGTGATTATTTGTTTTACTTACACAAATTTAATCGTTTTAAGTTTTGATACCCAGATATGGAATCGTTCCATATTAATAAAATAAATTTTTAAACTTCCGCTGCACCGGGTATCAATTCTAATTGATCTGAACACAGTTTTCCAACATGCTGAACATCTCAGAATCATTTTACAGACGTTGAGAAATGAGAAATTATATGCCAAGTTATCGAAATGTGAATTTTGGTTGCAGAAAGTTGTGTTTCTTGGGCATATTATTTCAGGTGATGGGATTTCAGTGGATCCAAGCAAGGTCGAGGCTGTACTCAATTGGCCTAGACCTACATCAGTGCCAGAAATACGGAGTTTTATGGGCTTGGCAGGTTATTATAGACGTTTTATCAGAGATTTTTCCAGCATTGCAAAGCCTATTACGCAATTGACTCAGAAAAATAAGTCGTATGTCTGGACTGAAGCATTTGAAACTAGTTTCTTGGAGTTGAAGAAAAGGCTTACAAGCGCATCTGTATAGACGATTCCATCAGGTACGGGTGATTTTGTTGTATATTGTGATGCTTCTCACAAGGGTCTGGGTTGTGTGCTTATGCAGAGAGTTCATGTTATCGCTTATGCTTCGAGACAGTTAAAGCCACACGAGACTCGATATCCTATCCATGATCTGGAGCTTGCCGCTATTGTCTTTGCATTGAAGATATGGCGACATTATCTTTATGGTGAGAAGTTTGACATCTTTTCTGATCATAAAAGTTTGAAATATCTGTTTTCGCAATCAGAATTGAATATGAGACAGCGTAGATGACTTGATTTATTGAAAGACTTCAATTGCGAGATTAAATATTATCCAGGAAAATCTAATGTAGCTGCAGACGCCTTAAGTAGAAAGGTATGTTCTTTATCCTTGTCTACGATAGGTGTATCTCAATTGGTGGAAGATTGTTGTATTTCTGGATTAATATTTGAAACAGATATGCGACCTATTCGTGTTTGTGCTATAAGAGCTGAGCCAGAACTGTTAATGAGAATCAAAGAAGCACAGAAAGAGGATCAGAATATTCAGAATTCTATTGCTATTGTCAGATCTGGACATCAATCTGAATATCAGGTCAGTGCTGATAATGTGTTATATGTGAATAACAGACTTGTTGTTCCAGATGTTTCAGACTTGAAATAGCAGATATTGAAAGAGGCTCACAGCAGTCGATTCAGTATTCATCCTGGTGGCAGGGTGGAAACAGATGAAAGAAAATGTCACAGATTTTGTGTCTAAATGTTTGAATTGCCAACAGGTAAAAGCAGAAAGAAAGAAACCAGGTGGTCTATTGCAGAGTTTATCAGTTCCAGAATGGAAATGGGATCACATTTCCATGGATTTCGTTACACAGTTACCACGTTCATCCAGAGGGTGCGATGCCATTTGGGTGATTATCGATCGTTTGACGAAATCAGCATGTTTTATTCCGTACAGAATGACGTACAGGCATGATCAGATGGCAAAAATTTACGTCAGAAAAGTGGTAAGATTACATAGTGTGCCTAAATCTATTGTTTCAGATCGAGACCCTAGATTTACATCACACTTTTGGCATAGCTTGCAACAAGCCCTTGGTACTCAATTGCACCTGAGTACAGCTTATCATCCTCAAACAGACGGACAGTCAGAGCGGACTATCCAAACACTTGAGGATATATTGAGAGTTGTAGTACTAGACTTTGGTACTAATTGGCAAGATTCATTACCACTTGCAGAATTCTCTTATAATAACAACTATCAAACGAGCATTGAGATGGCTCCTTTTGAAGCATTGTACGGAAAAAAATGCAGATCACCATTGTATTGGGATGATATCTCAGACGTACCAGATGTTGGGCCAGATATGATCCGAGAAATGACAGAAAAAGTGAAGCTTATACAGAAAAGAATGAAAACAGCTCAAGATAGACAAGCAAAATATGCAAATATCAGACGACGACCTCTATCTTTTGATCAGGGAGACAGAGTTTTCTTGAAGATTTCTCCGTTTAGAGGTACAGTCAGATTTGGCAAGAGAGGAAAATTATCTCCTCGTTTTATCGGTCCGTATGAGATTATCGAGAAGATAGGCGATCTTGCTTATCGACTCGCTCTTCCTCCATCTTTGTCTGGTATTCATGACGTATTCCATGTCTCTATGCTGCGAAAGTATCAGCTTGATCCTTCCCATATTCTTCAGCCTGATGAAGCTGAACTTGATGAGACTCTCAGTTATTTTGAGCAGCCGATTCAGATTCTTGATCGCAAAGACAAACAGCTCAGAAACAACACAATTCAGCTAGTCAAAGTTCAGTGGAGTCGACATGGCACAGAAGAAGCGACTTGGGAGACTGAGTCAGATATGAGACAGAGATTTCCAGAGTTGTTTCATTGATGTGAGTTCTTATTCTGCTTTATGTTATTTCCTTCTCTTATGTGTATACAGATTATCTATACAGCTTGCTTATGATTTCGAGGACGAACTCATGCCTTAGTGGGGGAGAAATGTAAGGCCCGAGATTATTTAATTTTAATTCGAGAATATTGAATTTGGGAATATTTAGAGTTTAGAATTAAATTATAATATTCTTAAATTGAAAAGGATTGAAATTGAATTAAATCGCTTTTCCGGGGACTAAATTGCAAATAGCCAAAAGTTCAGGGACTAAACTGCAATTTGGCTAATATATATCTCAACTTACCTTTAATATATCTGATTCCAATGTGTGTTATCAGAAAAGAAAATAAGAAAAGGTCAGAACACGGCTGAACCAAACCCCACTCCATTTTTGCTCTGAAAAAGCTTTGATAACTTGCGCTCCGGTTGTAAGAAATTCCGAATAAATATATATCTGCGATCACCGCTCCGAGACCTTCGTTTTGGTACAAGTTTCATTCATCTTTCTCAGACTTTATTTGTATGTTGAAGATGGAAATTTATGATTTTAAGATATAAGCATTTATGAGCTGTACCGATTACGTATTCGCAGACGGTTCGGAAAAAGACTATCGTTCGGATTTTATATGATTTTAGCAAGCAAAATTCGAACCCTATCATATCTGATTATGATGATTTTTGAGTTATGTGTGAGGATAAGTTAGAGATAATGAGTTATATGGATTGTTGGATCGATTGTGATATTGTTTGGATTGCCGGTTTGTAGCCGTTACGCCGTCGATTCGCAAAATGTCAAGACTTTGATATTATTGATTAAAAGGAGCATGGTTTGAGTTGCATCTGATCTTGTTAGTTATTTGATATGTTATTTCTCAGCTTTCATTTGAAGATTGACAACTCGAGAATCCCGATTCGAACCGAGAAGGAGTTGAAGCAAGGTTTGCTAGCATTGTATTTGAAATGAAGTTGAGAAGCTGAGCAGATTTTGACATGTTGTTGTTGATTGTATTTTCAGATTTGAAGTAATATCAGACTCGACATCGAAAGGTATAAATGACAGCGAATCCAGATGGGATAGAACACTCGAAATAGCTATTGTTTCGAGTATTCCCTTGTTAATCACATACTTGGTTGATTATGTATTTTATGTGATTAGATGCTTTGATTGCTTTACATGCTTATGTGATTAGTTGTTCAAGATGTTTTATAGCATTTAATGCATACAGAACATGTTGCATTCATCTTGAACTCCAGCCTGAAAAGCACAGAGGGTTGAAAGGCCTAGAGTGCATATGACGTTTGGAGGGCTGTAGTTGAGTGGCACAGATTGTAGACTTACTTCCAGAGCCAGAAGACTCACTATAGTTGCACCAAAGTCAGAGAAAATAAAGTATTTTACTTCACCTCGATTGGTGAGTTGGTGTTCGTTAAAGATTTTATTTTCTCGGGATCCCAAAGAACTTATATTCGATTGATATCAGCTTGATAGCCTCTTTTGCCATATGCATTGCATTCACATTTAATATCTCGCGCTATATGTTGTTTATACTGGGATTTTATTCTCACCAGAGGTATCCGGCTATTGCTTTGTTTTGTATGTGTGCATGGCAATAGGTGGGGCAGGAGCTGGTTAGAAAAGACAGGGATAGCTCGAGATAGAGTCTTAGCATGTGAGGATACGGGTTGTAGCAGCAAGACATGTACTTTGAGTAGATAAACATGTTAGAAAAGAATACAAGAATGTTGTATAAGTTGTTAACTACATGTGTAACTTGTGTAGGAAAGCTTATCAGATGTTATTAGATTGCATGTTTATTATTTTGAAGCTTGTATCAGAGTATGTGTTTGTATGTTTCAAGTTTGGACAGCAAAAATCTTTCCTGTATTTTCTGGAAAATGTAGCCCGCTCGATCGGTAGAAATTCACCGATCGAGCGAGGCCCTTATTTTGCAAGGCAGAGAAATCGAGTTTTGTTGCCCGCTCGATCGGTAGAAATTCACCGATCGAGCGAGGCCAAGAATTCCCTGGACCGAGAGCTTCTAGTTTGAGCTCGCTCGATCGGGCAACTTTCGCCGATCGAGTGAGACACTGTAACTTTTTTTAAAAAAAAAATTTAGCTCTTGGTTCTTTAATTCTTTTAAGTACTTGATTAATTGTTAATTATAATAAATTGCCCTAAGATAAGATTAGCAACCGGGTCCCCACAAAAATAAAGAGTAGAAAAAAAGAATTGTTCTTTTTTTTGGTGATCTCTTGTGTGAGTTAGAGAAATATTTTCTCGGTAATACTCGAGGCTTGGGTGTGGAGAGATATAGGGTTTTGTATACACTTGTAATATTTCTCCGGTAATAAAGATTTGCAGCAGCTCCGTGGACGTAGCCTATATTGGGTGAACCACGTAAATCTTTGGTGTTCTTGAAGATTATTTTATTCCGCAATTTCTATTATCGTCATGTTCGCTTCGGTATAATCCACAACACATTTCTCCCACTTGAAGACTTGATCTCAATCATGGCTTCACACAGTCAATACAGCAGCTCATGCCTTCTTTATTTACGCTTGTAGTCCAACTGAAGTCGAGCACAACTTCAGTTTGTCAGTGGTCACCACCTTCGTAAAAATATCAGCAGAATTTTTACTTTCAGGAATGTTCTCAAGCTTCAAGACTCCATTCACCCGATCTCTAAGAATCCCGATTCCAAGGATTTGTTTTGCAGCACCCAAATCCTTCATAGCAAATTCTATCTTTAGTTTATCAATCTCCTTGAGACAAACTCCTGCTATCAACATATCATCTACATATACCAGTAGCATGATATAAGAACCATCAAGCTTCACATAACACCAGTGATCAGTATGATACCTCGGAAAACCATCATTATTCATTACACCATCAAACTTTTTGTACCACTGTCTTGGAGCTTGTTTGAGACCGTACAAGCTTTTCTGAAGTTTGCACATCATTTTCTCTTTCCCTCGTACTTCAAATCCCTGTGATTGATTCATTTCTTCATCTAGCTCACCATGAAGAAACACAGTCTTTACATTTAACTGCTCCAGATTCAAATCTTTTTTTACCATCAATCCAAGTACAGTCCTGATAGTAGTTAACTTTACCACTAGAGAGAAAATATCAGTGTAATCAATGACTTCTTGTTACGCCTTAAACGCATACAAATCTTGTGTTATGAGATTAATGTTTTTAATGCATTAACAAATCTCATAATATTATGTTTTGATGATTACAAAACTCGGTTAATTGTTACTAACCATTTAAAGTGAGATTTTGAAGATTAGATTTATTGACAAATAAATTATTGGAAGTTATTTTGAAGCTATCAATGTATTTATGAAGTCTCAATTTGCTTATATAATGGACACAATGTTATGTGGATGTCATGGAACATTGTTAAGAGATATTTAGAAAAAGACAAGAAGAAGCCAAAGTATGGAGCAGCAACTTCCGAAAATTACTGGGAATTTTCTAGGCATTTAAATCCGATCTCCACCGGTCATAATCGTGATGAAAAAGTTTTACATGTGTTGTCCAAATTTGAGAGCAATCCAACGGCTAGATATGGAGTTATTATTTTTCCACAAAAATTGTGCAGTACCTATTTCTGCAGAACTTGTAGTGAAGAATGAAGAATCAACTTCTGAAAATTACTGGACGTGCTTGAGACATCCAAATCAAATCTCCACCGATCAAAATCAATATCAGGATGTTTCAAACTTATATCAAAATTTCATATCAATCCAACGGCTAGATATGAAGTTATGATTTTTCTACAAAGATTGCACAGTACTTATTTCTGCAGAACATGAAGCAAATTATGAAGATTCAACTTCAGAAATTAACTGGGATTGTTTGAGACATCCAAATCACATCTCCACCAATCAGATTCAAATTCAGGATGTTTTACAACCTCTGTCCAAATTTCTGATCAATCCAATGGATGGATATGGAGATATGAATTTCTAAAATTTGTTGCACAGAACAAGTTCGAAAACTTGATGAAGTGACTTCCGAAATTTACTGGAAATGTTTGACTCGTTAGAATCAAATCGCTACCATTCAGATTGAAGATCCAGATGTTTTAAAGCTTCAGTTCAAATTTCAGATCAATCCAACGGTTATATTGGAAGATATGATTTTTCCACAAAATCCGCTCAGTGCTGGGAAAATGTAGGCAGTGGCGCCGAACACTTTTTGTCACTCCTTGACTTCTTACCACACGCTCCAAGCACTCAAATCAGATTTAAAACTTTGCCAACTATAAATAGAGGCCATCCAAGTTTATTTGGAGACATCCCAACTCATCTCTTCTCTCCTTTGCAAGCAATTTCTCACTATCAAAGTGTTTGTGTGATATATTTGAGAGTGTTTGTAAAAATAGTTTGTGAGTTGGTTGTGCTATTGTTGTAAACACTTGAGTGTGAAGCCAAGTGTGTTGTGCTATCGTTGTAAGCACTTGAGTGTGAAGCCAAGTGTTGTGTTGAGGCTATCCTTGGAGCCCTTAAGGCCAAGAGTGTTGAGTTGTATCGGCGCGGTGATCGTGTCAAGTTGTAAGGCTATCCTTGGAGCCATCAAGGCCAAGACATTCGAAGTGCTAGTGGATCCTTGGTTAATCGACTTAACCAAGAAGGGGAGACGTAGACGATTTATCGTCGAACTTCCATAAACATCTCTTATCCCTTTTACTGCTTTATTTACATTACGCATTTATTTACCGCACTTATTATTTGATTGCTTAAGTCTTCCGCTTGCGTACTTGCATAATCGCTTTAAATTGCTAAAGTTGCCAATAGAACCTAAATCCCCCCCCCCCCCATTAGGTTCTAACAAGTGGTATCAGAGCCATTTGAAAATACCTTTCAAATCCTTTTTATGGCAAACCTAGCGAGTGATTATGCTCAAGGGAAATCTACTAATCGTCCTCCTCTTTTTAATGGCATAAACTACGGGTATTGGAAAAATCGTATGTCCCTATATATCCAATCCGTAGACTATGACCTATGGAAAGTGACGGTGAAAGGTTTCTATACACCTATGAAAATAGTTGATGGGGTTGAAATTCCTAAGGGAATGGATGACTTTTCAAAAGAGGACATGAAATTAATTTCGCAAAATGCTAAAGCTATGAATATCTTGCATTGTTCCTTAGATATGAACGAGTACAACCGGATATCGATGTGCTCATCCACTAAAGAGATATGGGACAAGCTAGAGATATGTCACGAAGGCACCAACCAAGTGAAAGAGACAAAGATCGACTTACTCCAACTCAAATACGAAACATTTGAGATGGAATCCAATGAAGATGTTGACACCATGTTCCGAAGGCTTACTCAAATCATCAATGAGTTAGCACAATTGGGAGAAAAATATCCTACCAAGCAAGTTTGGAGGAGAGCTCTTCGTGCCCTACCAAAAGAATGGGATGCAAAGAGAACCGCCATCATCGAATCCAACAAAGGGGACACTGCCGCCTATGATCTTGATCAACTACATGGGACCCTAAAAACCCATGAGTTAGAAGTGTCCACGAGAAAAGAATCAAAGAAATAAGATGTCAAGCACAAAGGGATAGCTTTGACTACACAAGTCGAAGAAGATGACGATGATGACATGGCTCTCCTCGCAAGAAAATTCAAGAAATTCATGCGAGGAAACAAATTCAAGAAAGACAAGAAACCTGAGAGAGAAGTGACCTGCTACAACTGTCAACAACAAGGTCACTACGCTAATGAATGCCCACTCAAGAAGAAAGTGGACAAAGGAAAGAAGAAAGCCCTACTAGCTACCTGGAGTGATAGCGACGACGACGACGAGGAAGCAAACCTCTGCTTCATGGCTAAGAGTGATGACATCGTCTCTGACGACGATGACGAGGTACCTACTTACAATGAACTCTTACATGCTTATAAAGATATGTTTGATATGGCTAAGGTTCTTAGAAAAGAGAATAGAAATCTTAAAAAGGAATTAGAAACTAAGGAGCATGATAATCTTAGACTTAAGGATGACCTAGATCACTTAGAAAAATCATTCGATAAATTCAATGTGAGTAGCAATAAATTGAACAACCTACTTAGCATGCAGAATTGTAGCTTTGATAAGGGAGGAATAGACTATGGTAAGAAGTCTATAGACTTTGCTAGTCTAATAGCTAAGGCTAAGATGAGATCACCCCCTACTTGTTCTTATTGTTGCAAATCTGGTCATGTTAGACATAAATGCAGATCATTGAAATATCAATATGTTCAAAAGAGCTATATGAAATGGAGGCCTAAGAGTACTTAACAACTCATTAGTCGGCATTATGAGATCACAATCTAAGGGAGTTCAATATAGACCGGCTTAAAAATGCCTTGACTTGCGGCTGGTCTCCCTGTTGAACGTTGCTCTGTCCAAGGAAATAGGTTTTTAAAGTGGCCATATGCCCTACCTACTACTGGGAGCACTCTTAGAAAGTGGCGATGATGTTGCTATGAGAGACTGAACTCTTAGAAGTCTATTTTGTATATCTCTTTTCTAACATTGTGGACCCAAAAGAACTAAAGGGTACCAAAATAATTCTTTTCAGGGAACTAGGAAAACTGTTCTCCCTAGCATATGGTATCTAGACAGTGGATGTTCTAGACATATGACGGGGAACAAGGATCTAATCCAAATAGTCAAACCTAAGGAGAAGGGAACAGTCACCTTTGGAGACAACACCAAAGGAGTCATTGAAGGCATCGGCTCAATAGGTATATCTGAATCTTGCCTGATTGATGATGTACTCCTAGTGAAAGGGCTTAAACATAATCTACTAAGCATAAGTCAATTGTGCGATAGAGGTTATGAAGTCAAATTCACTCCCCAACACTGCACTATATCACTCATGACTGATAAATCCATAAATTTCAAAGGATATAGAAGTGAAAATGTTTACAAGGTTTCTTTAAACAATTTATCTTTATCAAATATTAAAAGCCTTGTATCCTTGAATGTTGATGACAACATTCTTTGGCATAGACGACTAGGTCATGTTGGTCCTAGTACCATAGAAAAACTTTTTAAACTTGATTTAGTTGTTGGTATGCCAAAACTCAATTTAAAATTAGATTCTATTTGTGATGCATGTCAACTTGGCAAACATACAAGGGAATCTTTTAAAAGCAAAAATTTTATATCAACTTCTATGCCCCTCGAACTTCTTCACCTAGATCTATGTGGTCCCTCGAGGAACGCTAGCCTAGGAGGGAAGCTTTATGCATTTGTCATTGTGGATGATTTCTCACGATTCACGTGGACATTGTTTTTAGCCCACAAAAATGATGCCTTTGATTATTTTAAAACTTTTGTGAAACATGTTGAGAATGAGAAAAATCTTTCAATAAAGCAGATCCGTAGTGACCACGGAACTGAATTTCAAAATGAGAGTTTTTCAAACTTTTGTGAAGAGAAAGACATCGGTCATAATTTTTCTTGTCCTAGGACTCCTCAACAAAACGGGGTCGTTGAGAGGAAAAATAGGACACTTGTGGAGATTGCGAGGACCATGATATGTGAGCCTTCTCTACCAAAATATTTTTGGGCTGAAGCAATGAACACTGCCTGTTACATTATCAATCGCGTATCAATAAGGTCAATTCTCAAGAAAACTCCATATGAATTATGGAGAGGGAGAAAGCCTAACATTTCTTACTTTCGAGCTTTTGGTTCCAAATGCTACATACATAACAATGGTAAGGACAACCTTGGCAAATTTGATGCCAAATCCGACAAAGGTATCTTTCTCGGATATTCTACCTCAAGTAAGGCCTTTAGAGTTTTTAATAAACGCACTTTACTTGTTGAAGAATCTATGCATGTTATTTTTGATGAATCTATGTCTACTATTGTTCGCACTAACATTGATGATGTAGAATTACTCGAAGAAGAGTTGGCTTCCTCAAGCCTAAATGATATAGATGTTTCCGTTGAGAAAACACCACTTCCGAAGGATTGGACGCTTCACAAAGATCACCCAATGGATCTTATCATCGGAAGTCCTTCGAAGGGAGTAGCCACTCGTTCTTCTCTTAATAATATTTGTAATCATCTTGCCTTTGTTTCGCATGTTGAACCTAAATGCATAGATGATGCTTTGTTAGATGATGCATGGATAATTGCGATGCAAGATGAGTTGAATGAGTTTAAACGCAATGATGTTTGGTTTCTTGTTCCTAGGCCGCATGATAGATCTATCATTGGTACTAAATGGGTGTTTAGGAATAAACTTGACGAGCATGGCACTATCACTAGAAATAAATCTAGGCTTGTTGCTAAAGGATATAGTCAAGAAGAAGGCATAGATTATGATGAAACTTATGCGCCTGTTGCTAGACTAGAATCTATTCGCATGCTACTTGCTTTTGCTTGCTCTAGAAATTTCAAGTTATTTCAAATGGATGTCAAGAGTGCATTTCTTAATGGTGAATTGAAAGAAGAGGTTTATATTGAGCAACCTGATGGCTTTGTTGATCTTTCTTTGCCTGATCATGTGTTTAGACTAAACAAAGCTTTGTATGGTTTGAAACAAGCTCCTCGAGCTTGGTATGATAAACTATCTACTTTCTTGCTTTCAAATGGTTTTTCAAGAGGAAAGATCGACATTACCTTATTTACCAAGAATGTCAAAAATGATCTTTTGATTGTGCAAATTTATGTTGATGATATAATTTTTGGTTCTACTGACGAAACTCTTTGTCAAGATTTCTCTAAGTTGATGCAGGAACACTTCGAGATGAGTATGATGGGGGAACTTAACTATTTCCTCGGATTACAAATCAAACAGTGCAAGGATGGGTTCTTTGTGAACCAAAGCAAATACATCAAGGAGATTATAAAGAAGTTTGGAATGGAGAACACAAAATCATCATCCACACCGATGAGCACAGCAATCAGACTCGACAAGGATGAAAATGGTAAAACTGTAGATCAATCTTCTTTTCGTAGTATGATTGGCTCCTTACTTTATGCTACTACTAGTAGACCGGACATTATGTTTAGTGTTTGCTTGTGTGCACGATTTCAATCATGTCCAAAGGAATCACATTTGTTCGCCTTAAAACGCATTTTCAAATATCTTTCAAATACTCCAAATCTCGGCTTGTGGTATTCGAAAAATTCTTTCTTTGATTTAAAAGCATATTGTGATGCCGACTTTGGTGGATATAAGGTGGACCGTAAAAGCACTAGTGGAACTTGTTTCTTTTTAGGAAACTGTTTAGTTTCTTGGTTTTCAAAGAAACAAAATTGTGTTGCGTTGTCAACGACCGAAGCCGAATATATGGCTGTTGGTAGTTGTTGTGCGCAAATTCTTTGGATGAAGCATCAATTGCTCGACTATGGCGTCTCTTTTTCAAAAATCCCTATTTTCTGTGACAACACTAGCGCCATATGTCTAACAAAGAATCCGATTCAACATTCGCGCACCAAACATATTGACATTCGTCATCATTTTATTCGTGACCACATCGAACGAAATGAAGTTGAACTTCAATATGTTGACACGACAAATCAAATTGCCGATATTTTTACAAAACCACTAGATGAAAATACTTTTATTCGTTTGCGTGGTGAACTTGGCATGATTGAGTTGTAATCACTTGTTTACATATTCTAAAGATAATGACATATTAAGGGGGAGCTTAATATAAAATTCGAGCAACTTAATTTTGGATAATACAAATTAATTGTATTTATTCAATATTATACGCTCATATTTTGTTATTTATGTGAAATTTATGTGTTGCATTTTAGAAATCATATTTCAATTCTCATGTTTTTGCATACTTTTCCAGTCTTTTTGATTATCACAAAAAGGGGGAGAATTAGTTTGGTTAAATACTTTAACTAAAGGGGAGAGTTAGTATGGTTAAATGCATGAAGAATAAAATCGGTTATTTGATAAACAAACTCTTCTTCACTAATTGTTTAATTTAGGGGGAGTTTTATTCATGCAATTATATTGTGCAAATTTAAATTATTTATTTAATATTGTACATTTATTTCTCCTCTTTAACCAAGTTTTGTGATCATCAAAAAGGGGGAGATTGTTACGCCTTAAACGCATACAAATCTTGTGTTATGAGATTAATGTTTTTAATGCATTAACAAATCTCATAATATTATGTTTTGATGATTACAAAACTCGGTTAATTGTTACTAACCATTTAAAGTGAGATTTTGAAGATTAGATTTATTGACAAATAAATTATTGGAAGTTATTTTGAAGCTATCAATGTATTTATGAAGTCTCAATTTGCTCATATAATGGACACAATGTTATGTGGATGTCATGGAACATTGTTAAGAGATATTTAGAAAAAGACAAGAAGAAGCCAAAGTATGGAGCAGCAACTTCCGAAAATTACTGGGAATTTTCTAGGCATTTAAATCCGATCTCCACCGGTCATAATCGTGATGAAGAAGTTTTACATGTGTTGTCCAAATTTGAGAGCAATCCAACGGCTAGATATGGAGTTATGATTTTTCCACAAAAATTGTGCAGTACCTATTTCTGCAGAACTTGTAGTGAAGAATGAAGAATCAACTTCTGAAAATTACTGGACGTGCTTGAGACATCCAAATCAAATCTCCACCGATCAAAATCAATATCAGGATGTTTCAAACTTATATCAAAATTTCATATCAATCCAACGGCTAGATATGAAGTTATGATTTTTCTACAAAGATTGCACAGTACTTATTTCTGCAGAACATGAAGCAAATTATGAAGATTCAACTTCAGAAATTAACTGGGATTGTTTGAGACATCCAAATCACATCTCCACCAATCAGATTCAAATTCAGGATGTTTTACAACCTCTGTCCAAATTTCAGATCAATCCAATGGATGGATATGGAGATATGAATTTCTAAAATTTGTTGCACAGAACAAGTTCGAAAACTTGATGAAGTGACTTTCGAAAATTACTGGAAATGTTTGACTCGTTATAATCAAATCGCCACCGTTCAGATTGAAGATCCAGATGTTTTAAAGCTTCAGTTCAAACTTCAGATCAATCCAACAGTTAGATTGGAAGATATGATTTTTCCACAAAATCCGCTCAGTGCTGGGAAAATGTAGGCAGCGGCGCCGAACACTTTTTGTCACTCCTTGACTTCTTACCACACGCTCCAAGCACTCAAATCAGATTTAAAACTTTGCCAACTATAAATAGAGGCCATCCAAGTTCATTTGGAGACATCCCAACTCATCTCTTCTCTCCTTTGCAAGCAATTTCTCACTATCAAAGTGTTTATGTGATATATTTGAGAGTGTTTGTAAAAATAGTTTGTGAGTTGGTTGTGCTATTGTTGTAAACACTTGAGTGTGAAGCCAAGTGTGTTGTGCTATCGTTGTAAGCACTTGAGTGTGAAGCCAAGTGTTGTGTTGAGGCTATCCTTGGAGCCCTTAAGGCCAAGAGTGTTGAGTTGTATCGGCGCGGTGATCGTGTCAAGTTGTAAGGCTATCCTTGGAGCCATCAAGGCCAAGACATTCGAAGTGCTAGTGGATCCTTGGTTAATCGACTTAACCAAGAAGGGGAGACGTAGACGATTTATCGTCGAACTTCCATAAACATCTCTTATCCCTTTTACTGCTTTATTTACATTACGCATTTATTTACCGCACTTATTATTTGATTGCTTAAGTCTTCCGCTTGCGTACTTGCATAATCGCTTTAAATTGCTAAAGTTGCCAATAGAACCTAAATCCCCCCCCCCCCCCCATTAGGTTCTAACACTTCTTTTTCACCTTTTACAACAAGAATTTCTTTGTACCGCTTGCTACCATCATGTTCTAACAGGTACTCCGACTTGCTATGTAAAACCTTTTTACCTTCAGGAAGTTCTGACAACTCCCACATGTGATTGGATGACAGTGAATCCATCACATCTTTGGCTAACTCCCACTGTTTAAAGGTCTCATAAACATTTGATTTATTTTTCAAAAAATAAACCCAAAATTTCCCGCTCGAATCGTCAACAGTAGTGCCATAATATCTTAAGTGATCTCCAAGGAATTACACAGGAGATGGTCCACATACGTCAGTATGTACCAGCTCCAAATCTGCCGATTTCGGTTCTCTAACCTCTTTTGAAAAGCTCACATTTTTCTACTTTTCAAAAAATACAGCTTCACACGGCTTGTGTTCAACGATCTTTAATACCGGTAGCTTTCCATTTGAAACAAGCATTTTCATTCCCTTCTCACTCGTATCTCCAAGCCTACTAAGCCATAGACTTGAATTAGCTCCAGCATCCACAGCTGCTAATATGTCTCTGCAACTGGAAGTCATGTACAGGGTTCCAGTTTTCGTTCCTCGAGCAATAATCATGGCTCCTTTGCTTACTTTCCAAGAGCCATCACCAAAGGTCACTTTAAGACCTTCGTCATCGAGCTGTCCCACTGAGATCAAATTCCGCGTCAGTCTTGGTACATGTCTGACTTTATTGATTTTCCAGATAGATCTGTTTGACATTTTCAAACTGATATCACCCATACCAACAATCTCCAAAGGTTTTCCATCTGCCAAGAAAACTTTTCCGTAATCGCCAGCAATGTAATTATCGAATACATCGCGATTACCCGTGGTATGAAACGAGGCTCCAGAATCCATAACCCAAGAGTCAATAGGGCTTTCCATGGATAACACTAAAGCATCGTGTACTTCCTCAGTTACAACATTTGCATTATTCTTGTGTGATCTGCAGTTCTTTTTCATGTGACCAGTTTCACCACAGCTCCAGCACTTCAATTTCTTTTCAAAGGTATTTTTGTCTTTTCCAGTTCTTGATTTGGATCTGCCACGCCATCGGTTAGAACTTTTTTTGCTACTCCTGCCCCTAGTTCTGTTTTCGAGATTTAGGGCAGATCTCAATGATGTTGCTTCTCTCGAATCCCTCATGCGAACTTCTTCACCAAGGATTCGATCTCTGACATCATTGAATTGTAACTTTCCTTTTCCAGCAGAATTGCTAACCGCTGCCCGCATCGGCTCCCAAGCATTTGGTAAAGACTCCAAAAGAATAAGTACACGAATTTCATCATCAAATTTGATTTCAACCGATGTTAGCTAGGAAACAATCGTGTTGAATTCATTGATGTGTGCCGCCACCGAAGCACCTTCCTCCATCTTCAAGTTGAATAATTTTTTCATGAGGAACACTTTATTATTTGCTGATGGCTTCTCGTACATGTCCGACAAAATGGACATCATCTCTTCCGTGGTTTTTGCCTCCGCCACGTTATGCGCCATGTTCTTTGTTAGGGTCAATCGTATTACCCCTAACACTTGTCGGTCAAGAAGCTTCCATTCATCATCCTCCATCTTTTCTGGCTTCACCCCGGATAGAGGTTGATGTAGCTTCTTGCTATACAGATAATCTTTAATCTGTAACCGCCAGAACGTAAAATCTGTACCGTCGAACTTATTGATTCCCGGTCCCGATCCGTCATTTCCGGTCATCGCTTCTACTGCCTTAATAAAATTTCAAAAAATCTTTTCTGATGTGGAAGATCAGACAAAGCTGCAACCACAGAGCATACTCAGAATTTTAAGAAATTTTTCACCAAGGCTCACGGACACCGTAACAGCTCTGATACCAGTTGTTATGAATTATGCCGAAGTGATCATGACGATAATAAATGCGGAATAAAAATAATCAACAAGAACACCAAAGATTTACGTGGTTCACCCAATATAGGCTACGTCCACGGAGCTGCTGCAAATATTTATAACTGGAGAAATATTACAAGTGTATACAAAACACTATATCTCTCACACGATCCCAACACCCGAGTATTACCGAGAAATAATTTCTCTAACTCACACAAGAAAACACTAAAGAAAACCCAAGAAACTCCTTTATTTGTTTCTTATTTCCTATGCTCTCTGATTTTGGGATATTTAAAACTGAAAAAATGGAGCTCTATTTATAGAGCTCTCGGTACGCGTGAATTTAATTCACGCGTCCTCACCAGCCATCTGCAGTCCACCATCCAACTAGCATTAAATATGTTTCCCGACAAACCATTTAACGTTGACCTAACAATTTGTACATACCTTCCTTAAAAGTGCTAGTGATATGTTTGAGATGTACATATACACTATGGGTGAACGTTCCTATGCCTTGGAAATGGCAAAGTTGCTTGACCCGGGGGATGTTTACTTCAATTCCCGAATAATTGCTCAAGGGGATTGCACACAAAGACATCAAAAGGGTTTAGATATTGTTTTGGGGCAAGAAAGTGCTGTTCTCATTCTTGACGACACTGAAGCGGTAATGTGGTTCTTTCATATCATATTTTTGTTGTGTTTTTCATGTTTCTATCTTATGATTTGTGTTTATTTGGGAAAATAACCATGCTTTTAATATGTTCATTTTTTTCAATTAGCCTGTTTAGAACTTTCGTTTTATTTTATAACAAGAAACTTTCTATAAAAATTACTTCCCCTATTTACCATTGAATATCTAATGCTTGAGGTTGACCCTAACGTTGCTAATGTTTTAAATTTAACATCTAACCGAACGATTTAACTCTGTAAACAAAACAGCAAAAATTGCAATTTAGGAGCTGAATCTCAACTTTTGAATAGTCAGTATTATGACCTTGTCAAAAAGATGACTTTGCACTATTTTCACGTGCATTTCTCTTGTCGAACTAGGTACTCTGTAGTGTTATACTTCTTGGATAAAGTAAATTATATTGTTGTTCAAGTCTTGTAGAATTAAGGAGTAAGGTGGTATTGTGGCATGTACCAAGTGTTACATGTTTTGTAGCGTGGCCATGCGCCTTGACTGGACTAGAAGGTGTTCAATTTTAGCCACTATTGAGTAACAAGATGATCTAGTTTGGTTTTGGTGGATTATACTGTTTTTTGAGCCAGTTGGGTTTTTCTTACAACAGCAGAGCAAAAAGGCTTCGCTTATCAATCTCAACATTTTTTTCCTCGACCTTAAAGTATATTGAGAAATATTATGTTACCATAGTTGAGCTGAAATTCTGATGTATATAACTTGTGCATTATCTTTGTAATCCTACTTCTTTAATTCTAGTCATTCTGCTGAAGAAGCTCTTTGTTTGTATTTGTAGTATGCTTGCATTTGTGCTTCTTGTCATCTAAAGTTTTTCTTGGGAAATTTCTTGGATGTTTTTTTTTTATTTAGGTATGGAAGAAGCACAAGGAGAATTTGATATTAATGGAGAGATACCACTACTTTGCGTCAAGTAGCAAGCAATTTGGCTTCAATTGTAAATCACTTTCTGAACTTAGAAGTGATGAAAGTGAGAGTGATGGTGCGCTGACAACTGTTCTGAGAGTTCTTCAGCGGATCCACAGTTTGTTCTTTGACCCGGTACTTGATCCCGTTACCTTCAAAAAAAATTTATCTTATTTCTTTTCTAGTTCATTGTATTGATAGAAGTTTTCTCCTTTTAGGGGCGTGATGATAATCTGGTGGACCGAGACGCGAGACAGGCAAATATTATTGGCATTTGCGTTTTTGTCGAGTTCAACCTCAATCAGTTTGAATGTGTGAAAACTTTAACAGAGTTTTGCTTGAACAATTATTTGGACTTGAGCCATACATTCATCTTGTAGCTGAGATAGTACTTGCATTATTTGGCTAGTTTAGTTTACCTAAATGTTTGAATGATATATTGTTAGTCATTTGCAGATATATGGTAGACACTAAAATTTCTACTTTGATCTGGTATACGCTCGCAGGTTCTAAAGAGAGTTCGTGAGGAGGTCTTGATGGGTTGCAAAATTGTCTTCAGCCGTGTTTTTCCTACCAATTTTCGGGCTGAGCAGCATCTTCTATGGAAAATGGCTATGCAACTAGGAGCTACATGTTCAATGGAACTCGACTCATCGGTGACACATGTAGTCTCTCTGGATGCAGGAACCGATAAATCTCATTGGGCGGTCCAGGAGAAGAAATTTCTGGTCCATCCACGGTGGATTGAAGCTTCTAACTACTTGTGGAAAAAGCAACCAGAAGAAAATTTCCCTGTCAGTCAATCAAAAGATAAATGATCCAGTTGTTACTTGTTACACCCTATGCTTAACGGCTGATGACAAATTACTTTACTGATTTTTGAACTCAAAACGTGTATATACTTGATGAGTTAGCACCGTAGCTTGCTCGAATGTAGGTTTGAGGATCTGTTTTTGTTGTTTTGATTACAATCACATTGATTCTTGGAGCATCGACCCGACGACCTCTCATTTGGCCAGTATTTTGTAACTTGATTTCACACGGTTTGAGTCATAGTGTGATGTGCATATTTCTCAAAATGTTTCGTAGTTTGTAATTTCAAGATTTATACTACTACTATCTCGATCGTTGTCTTCACAGCCAAATTATCAAGAACCATAAGCACTATAGCAGTCTGTCTTGAGAATAAATAATCCAACTCTTATCTTGATCAAGTATCTCACAAATGCAACCATCATTAAACGTTACAAGAAGCATCTATTATCTATCAATCAATTATCATAATTATAATTATATAAAAGTGTAAATAATCTATCTATTATCTATTATTATTATTATTATTATTATTATTATTATTATTATTATTATTATATAAAAGTGTGAATAAAAGGAAAAGGTTTTATAATTATGAATCTATAACTTTGCCCTTTTACTCTACACAAATTTATGTAAAAATAATTACAGATAAGGATATAAATGTAAAAGTTAAATATTGGCTAGGACTTAAAAGTAATTTATTATATTACTTATCTATACCAGTTATAAAAGTTTGAACCAATGTCAAAATTTTTTATTGTGTATTTTCAACTTTGTCCTTGGTTAGTACACACTTGATAAATTTTATGAGGATACTTTTGTAAATCAATTATTATGATAATATCAAAATTGAAAATTTGTGCATATAAGATAAGGTTCCAGTTTCCGAAAAAATTGAAATAACAAAATACTTTAGTTTTTATTTTCTTGTAGATAAAGTGAACTAATTAAATTAAATACTTATTCAGTTTCCTAAAAGATTGAAACATCAAAATACTTTAGTTTTTATTTTTTGTAGATGGAATGACATTTTTTCAACAATAAATCTTATGTATTTTAATTTGCACAAGGACCTATTGAACTAAATAATTATATCATGGGTTCATAAATATAACAAATATCATATTTTTAACGTTATTATAATATATATATATATAAATTACACATCGGTGTTGAAATAAATCAATTTATGTGGAGTCAAGTTTTAATCCAAAATAATAAATAAATACCAAACTAACACATAAATATCATACATGTAAAAGTTGAAATTTAAAAAATTAATTATTTATCCTCCTCAAAAAATCTAAAAACTATAACAATTATGTTGTCAGATGATGTTACAATATACATATAAGGATATAAATGTAATAGTTAAATATTGGCGATGACATAAAAGTAATATGTACAATTATAAAAATTTGAATCAAGGTCAAAGTTTTTTATTGTGTATTTTTAACTTTGTCCTTGGTTAATACACACTTGATAAATTTTAAGATGATACTTTTGTAAAATCAATTATTATGATAATGCTAAAATTGATAATTTGTGCATATTAGATAATGTTCTGGTTTCCAAAAAGATTGAAATAACATAATACTTTAGTTTTTATTTTTTTGTAGATAAAGTGAATTTACTTTTTTTCAAAAAAAATTAATTAAATTAAATTCTTATCCAGTTTCTTAAAAGATCGAAATACCAAAATACTTAAGTTTTTATTTGTTTGTAGATGAAATGACATATGTTTTCAACAAAATTTTTTATGTATTTTAATTTATGTAAGGACCTATTAAACTAAATAATTATATCATGAGTTCATAAATATAACAAAATATCATATTTTTTAAATGTGATAAATATATATAAATTAAATTATACATCGGTTTTGAAATAAATCAATTCATGTGGAGTATAGTTTTAATCCAAAATAATAAATAAAAAACAAACCAACACACAAATATCATTTATGTAAAAGTTAAAATTTTAAAAATTAATTATTTTTCTTTTTCAAAAAATCTAGAAACTATAACAATTATTTTATGATTGTGTTACAATTAACGAAGAAATATTTTTACAAGAGTCGAAGATGAATATTTTTAATAGTTTTTATCAAAACTATAAGATTGATATTATTTAAATATTATTGAAGTTTGTAAATATATATATATATTAATAACTCAACTACGATTTAGTTAATAAATAATAAAAAAAGTCTAGAAAAATTATGGATGACACGTCTCATATTAAATTAAAGATTCTGTAAAAATTACATTGATGTAAATTTTCAATCAGATGAATAAAAAAAAATATGCAACAAAACGGTTGAGATGAAATACGGAATGTTAACATTTGTAATTAAAGACATTCAAAATTCAATTAAAAATTTCAGCAATGAGAGCATTGTAAGCAAAAAGAGATCAGTAGGCTTCGAAAATGAGATATCAAAAAGAAAAAAGGATGTCCAACAAATACATTGATCGTTACCGATACTGCCATACAAATAATGGAAGAAGAAAACATACCAGAATGCAAATGAGAATGATGAAATTATTGACATTTTTTGCAAGTAACTATTTTTCGCATAAAAAAGTGATCGTCGATTAAATAATAATGATATACAAATGCAAATGATTGATGAACATGATATCACAAGAATTGTTATTAAAGATGATGATAATAATAATTCTTTCATGAAGAATGATTTGAAAAATTGTTAAAAAAGAAAAAAAAATCCCAAATATAAAATAAGAAAATAATAATTTAAATTAAGGTTTAGAATGGATTATTTATATCAATTTTTTTTCATAAATCAATAGTGATCAAAATATAACATAGAAAATTACAAAATTATATTTAATATAATTTGATTAACATATCTTATTTATTAACAAATAAAGAATAAATCATACATACACGAGATAGAAAATAAAACGAATTCATGGTACGAATCATGTCATAATTTCTTAAGATTAATAAATAATAATTACATAAGTTTCAATATCATTATTGTGTTATGTAAAACTGCAATAAACGTAACACTTATATTTATAAGCTTACATGAATTATCGATAATGTCTTATTCTAAACTGTTAACGTGAATGTAAAATAATCATGACCGTAAATAATACAAACATTGAAAATTCAAGTGTTACATTGTTGAGAATGTTGCAAATATTTTTATTAGTTGCAATGTCTAAGATTATATTGATTACATTATTTAGAAATGTAATACTTTTTTTTTCAAAAAGTATATATTATTACCATGAAAATAATTTATTAATTGTGTGTTAATATCTTCTCATCTCAATTAATTTATTTAACAACGTTATCGATAACAAAAGATGTTCTCACGTGCATCGGACGTGATTTTTACTAATATATATAAAACTATGAATAATCAGACCGAAAATCTCTCTCAAAGTTTTGACTAAATTATTCTTACCGATTTTGAATTTAACCATCGTTATTATTATCACTCTTTTTGCATTACTTTTGAAATAACGATTTATCCTTGTTCTCTTTTTAAATTATGAATAATCAGGCCGAAAAACTTTATCGAGGTTTTGAGTCTTTGACAAAAGTATTCTTACCATTTTTGAATTTAACCTTCCATCGTTATTATCATCACTCTTTTTACATTACTTTTGAAATACGTTTAAAAAGAAAACAAGGATAAATCGTAGACAATTTGATTGGAAATATGATATACACATGTTTACAATCACATAAAGCTATTAATTAATCTATTAGTTTAATATAAAAATCCATTAATATCTAGAATACTATCTTTCTCCTCCAAAATGAATTCTGATAATTGTTGCGCATGATTCAAGCATTTCATATAGATGAGATCCTAGCATACGAGTAATACCCAAATCATGCATCCAACTATTCATATTTTTACACATAGGCGGAATTTATTATATATTGTTGACGTGACAAATCATTGGACATTAGATCTATCATTGAGGTATTACTCATATGCTAGGTTGAAATCTACCATATGACTTGTGGAATATGGATCGGATAATATTAATGGCAACTACCACAAGTTGTACTACATGACACGTAAGATGAGTTTTTAGGGAAAATTTCAACCTACCCCATGGATATTACCCCATGGGACATGAGTATGTATTTTATTTGTTCAAATCATGTGGGCCTCATATAATTCAATGGGACCCACATAATTTGAACCAACCAATGAATGACACATACCCCATGGGGGTAGGATCTAACCTACCAGTTTTTAGAGATCAATCGATATACCAATTACATATTGTATGATGACATATGAATGAAAGTGATCGAAGTTGATATTTACACTATTTTTTTTTGTTAGACTCATTCTGTAAGCAAATTTTACACACAAAATGAAATATAGATAACACAATAATTTTTGAAAGACATTTTTTTTAATTTTTTGGTTGGCTCATCCTATTAGGCATTTTTGAAATGTCTCGTTTTATGTTCAATAAATTTTTTTAATGGATTTTGGAGTAAAGACAATTTTTTAATATATAAAACTATGATAATCAGGCCGAAAATCTCTCTCGAAGTTTTGACTGAATTTTTCTTACCAATTTTGAATTCAACCTTCATCGTTATTATTATTACTTTATTTGCATTACTTTTGAAATACATTTAAAAAAAACAAGGATAAATCGTAGACATTTTGATTGGAAATATAGGATAGTATACTCATGTTTACAATCACATGAAGCTATTAATTTAATAAAATCTATGCCCACAGGGGCATAGGCGACTTGGTAAAGCCTGGGATGACGTAAAAAAAATTTTTCCAGCGTTGCGGGTTCGATCCTCGTGTGGAGCATATTCTCTGCTAAAATATTGTGGGGGTATGCTCTGGGGATTGGGCCATGTGCTCCCTCCTTCAGGTCTCTGCCGCTCGTGCACATCCCTCGATTTACCCTCCGCATGAGCCAATGGACCTCTGACTTATGTGAAATAGGGTCCCATTCGATGTCAACCCTTTTGAATTTAATAAAATCTATTAATACATTGAATACTACTCTTTCTGATATCTTCCTAATCAATAATAAATTATGATAACTGTTGTGCATGCTTCAATCATTTTATATGACTTGTGGAATATGGATTATATTAATGGCAACTACCAGTACAAGATGCATGTACATAACACACTCGATAAGTTCTTATCGATTGATCGAGATTAATTACATATTTTATGACTACATTTGAATTAACGAAGGTAATTAATATTTACGCTTTAGTTTTGGTTTTCTGCACTTCATTTGTAACTAAAATTTACACAGGAAGACTGAAGTGAAGTGTGAATAAACACAAAGTGAAGTACAAATAGCAACTCAAGAGCGTATATAGTTGATAAAACCCGGGTTCACTTGGGTTAATTTGTTTCTTGCCTGTTTGAGTTGTTGACATTAATTGGATTCGACCTTGTCGAGATAGGGCATCGAGGTTCATCACAATTCACATCGCAAAGAGCTTAACGATTTGTGATTATCGTGTCATTATTTTACATTTGCCATTAGAATTTTTTAGTGGCTACCATCTTATTACCCTTCTAAATTATTATTGATAAAAGTTGCAACTTAAATAATTTTTAAGGTGATGCTTGATGTCGTGATGATATTCGAATTTCCTTCATTATTTTGCTTATTAATATTCTTTCTATCTTCTTGGCTTAACGTTACTGATCATTGATCAATCTTATTTTTTTTGAGAAAAATAAACTCGCTGGTATCAAAATTCTCAATCCAACCAGAGACGAAGCCAAAGGGGGCAGTAGATGCAACCGTCCCCCTCAAATCTCAATTCCTCCGAGCTTTTACTAGTTACTTTTTTTTCGTTAAGAAATATTAATATTTAAAAATAATTTTCGATAAAAGTTATTTCACTATTATTTTTTATTTATTTTAATAGAGTTTTGAAAAATAACAATAATGAAATTTCGCCTGAAATTTTCTGGCTCCATCTCTGCTCTCGGCAAATGGTAAGAACGTACAATAAATTCATGCAGCCTGAGAAGGAAAGGCTTCAAAGGCTGTACTTGTTTTGATTTATTTTTGAATGACTATATTCAATTGTTGCTTTATTTGAGTTCTGATTTGAAGATATTTATTCGTATATATCTTATATAATATTTGGATCATATATATAATATAGGGGAAATTGCATATATCACCCTTGTGAAATCTCGGGTTTGCTGATAACCCCCTATGAAAATTTTTTAAGCTAATAACCCCATGTGATTCTAGATTTGTAGCATACACACCATTTTCAGCTAAAAAATGACGAAAATACTCCTATATAAAATAAATGATAAATTAAAGAGTTCATAAAAGTTAAGGGTATTTTCGTCTTTTTTAATCAAAAGGGGTGTGCATGCTATAAATCTAAAATCATAGGGGGTTATTAGCTTAAAAAAATTTCATAGGGGGTTATCAGCAAACCCGAGATTTCACAAGGGTGATATATGCAATTTCTCCTATAATATATAATATTTGAATCCCCATAATATTCATCTTCGTTTTTCTCCTAATTATTTGTTCGTTTTTATTTTTATTTTTGCCTGACAAAATAAATTAATTAATGCAAGAAAAATTTCTAAAAAAACGTATTTAAAATCAGAAAATCAACAAATCGGTCTTCTTTCGATCATTCTTTGATAATATTTTTCGCACTTTTTATTTCCCCTTTCTTCCACAATCATTTTCCCTTTTAACAGTCGATAAATTTCTATTTAAGAGGGCATAACCCGAATTCCTCTTGAATTATATATAACATTCTGTATGCATACGTGAAAATAAACACGAGACTATTTGAATTAGAAATATAAATTATGTTTATAATAACACAAAGCAACTTATTTAATAGAATACATTAGCATTTGTGTCAACTCGATGGATCCCGTTGCACTTATGGATATTGGCAAGCATCATGAGCTGGACATATATAAACACACATAAAAGTAAGATGTTGAATTAATTAGATGATCAATGAAATATATTCAAACAGACGACTATTGAGAGTTGGGGAAGAAGAGATTACATGGATTGTTGGTAGTTAAAGTGCCAATCTCGTTGTTGCAAAAGCGGGTGCGACGATAGTCTTGGTTGAGAGCATAGGACGCATGCATAACCAGATTGTTGGGTTCGAAACACGGTGCACCTGGTTGGATTGCACTGCAATCGTTAACCTCGCAAGCATAGTCTATGAACCCTTGTAACTTATCGTCTGGAGTACCTACTTGTGCATCGCACCAATCCTTCCCGGCCTGCATTCAAATTTCGCTAGGTGTGACTAATATGATGTTTAAGTTGAATATAAGCACGTGCGCGTATAAATTTCATATAAATTTTTGGATGAAAATGTATCTTTTCGTAACTTTAGAAATGTAGGAAGTGGACTCACTTGGTTGGTATTGAATTTGTTGTTTTGAGGAAGAGAAGAGAGTGCAACTCCGACGAGACAACTTGCAAGAAACAAAAGTAGCATATTCTTGGCCATGGCTACTAATTTAGGGTTAATTTTCGAGAACAAAAATCCTTTTTTTTTTTTTTTGAAAATATTTTTGCTTCTTTTTAGATATATAAAAAGATCGAAATTTGTGGAGTTTAAATATGTAGAATCGGCTAGACGTATCATGTCAACATTTTATTAATATCATGGATTCGAAAAAGATTTCTACATATATATGATTCAAAATCATTTTAATTTTGAGATGGCTATATATATTAAAGTAGCTTTGACTAATTCTAACAATTTTCAAGGATCAATCTTGAAATTTATGTTCGACTCACGAAATTGATGTCGATTCAAAAGTTGGATTACATGGAATATAAAATAATAATTTGTTAATTATCAGGATTATGTGAGGAATATTAGCATGCCAAGATTGCAAAAATATTTATTCCATGATTTTATTGGTTAATTCTTTCATGACGAGAATTTGGAATTTATTAATGGTATACAAATAAATCAATAAATGGTATGAACTTTAAGATGGTCACTATTGATTAATACTGGTGTTTTTCCCCCTATATCGAGTGCTTATATCGTTGATATATTTATTTAAACACGATTAAATGTGTTATTTGATAACAAATTACAAAACGATATTTTTCTAAAATAAAAAATGTTTCCTTTTAAATAGAAAAATATCATAATTTATAGAGTTGAAGTAATTGGCTGAACATGTTTTCAACTAGTCAATTTTTTCTTTTATTATATTTTTTATTACGTGATAATCATAAACAGTTAATTTTTAGTGTGCATTGGATAAGTTCAATGAGTAAAAATTGTGATATTATTTTCAATTTTTTAAAAATATTTTGCGCTTATGTGAAAATAAATGTATAATTTTGAAATGGCAATAATTAATAATGAATTAAAATAGCCTTTGCTTAAGTAATTCGAACAATTTTCAAGGTAAATCACCAAATTTTATACTCTAGTAGATTGCAAAAATATTTAATTTGACTTTTAATCACATCTTATTATATTAATTCTCTCACCACCTACAAATTTAGCTTTTCATGGCACATGTGATTATGTGAATATAAATCCATCCTTAGAACTTTTGGACTTTCATGGAATTGGTTTATTCGATTTAATTCATGATAAAAATATTATTTTTTTATACAAAATCTAAATATACAGATTTGTGATAATTTTTTAAATAAAAAAATAACATATGTAGCTCAAAATTTGATATATATATATAATATAAAATTAAGCGAATATCATATTTTTTTTAAAGATTGAAACATTAATAAAATGAAAAATAATTGTTTTTAAATTTACAAAAGTTACAAACACTCTGCGTGTCCTTGCCGTCATAATGCCATGTAATGAAACGTTCGAGGAAGACAAAGAGGAATTTATAATATTTATTTATTTTCTAAATTTTTTGTTCTTATTATATAATAATTAATTAATTTGTTTGTTTTTAATTAATTTGTTTGTTTGAAAAGTAAAAGAATTGGTGAAACGTTGGGTCAATGGTTAGATTTCCAAGTTTTTCTGACAGTTTGACAAAAGCAAGACTCCCCATTTACACACACTGCAAAGCTCTGAAGATCACGTGATCTTTCCTTTTACTTTATTTTCCCTTTTGCATCTCCCATCTCCCTCGTTCTTGGTTCAATTTCGAGTTCCGAGTCTCATTGAGTAAGCTCGTTTTGTGCCTATGAAGCCCAGTGTTTTCTTGAAATTCCTGTGAAAGTTTAAATAAATTCTCTTGCGGGGCTATCTCTTTGCTGTTGCAGGTGTGTGATTTGTCTGAATCTTTCTTGATTTTTTGAACTCTGTTGTTGTATTTTAGGTGATTTCCCTTTCCGGGCTAGTCCAAATTTTACTCCTTTTTTGTTTTCTGGTGTCCTCCTGTTTCATTTTAAACAAGAGGTGTTGTTCAGTGTTCAATATTTAAGTTCCTAGTCTCTGTGTTAGTCACATTGTGGCGTTGAATTTGATCAATCTGTATTGTATGAGAAAGTAGGAGGTGTATGATGGGTATTTGGTGTTCAAAGCATGTGATATAGATCTGTAATCTTCATTCTCGGCACATTTTCAAAATTGTAGGAAAATGGGTGTTATTTCCCGCAAGTTATTCCCGGCCTGTGAGAGCATGTGTGTGTGCTGCCCTGCTCTAAGGTCAAGGTCTCGGCAGCCTGTTAAGCGGTACAAGAAATTGCTTGCTGAGATATTTCCTAAATCACCTGTGAGTATTGTTTAACAAATCCAGATTCCAGCATTTGGTGTTTTTGGGATATTTTATATTATTGTACGTGAACAATCAATGATGTAGCAATGCATATTTGTTGTTTTTCTTGTTCTGTTTACTTGGTATTTTTTAGTCGGACATTTCGTCTCACCATCATACGTCGGAGTTGATGGTGGAAACGTTATTGGATCATGTGATGCTATGAAAATATGACCATTAGACCATGTTGGTGCCGTCGACAATGGCAAATCCAATGGCTCACAGCACTTGAGTACAGAGTCGTGGTTGTTCAATTTCTCATTATATATAGCTCTTATGTATGTGCTAAGTTGGTTCTTGATGTTGGCATTGGATGATGATGAAGAACTGGTTAAGTTCGTTTAAGACTGGGTTGGAAATTTTGTGTGACTAAATTATTTTTAAATGCCTAAGGCACCCTCATCAGGAACTTCTGCTTATTGACTGGGTTCTCAAATTTTCAAATGCTATGTAATGACCTTAAATTAGAAAGTGTGCCAAAGATCTTTAGTTATTTCAATAAATTTCAGACATATAAACTAGAACACCTGTCTTTCTGGGATAAAAATGAAGTGAAACAATTCCGAAAATTATAACATTGTGCTAGTCCTTAAATTCAAGATTTAAAGGGTATGCAAGCCATCAGTTGAACACGGGCTTGTATGGCACTGATCTAAAACAAATTAATATTGGCTACAATAGAAGATTAGAATGCAGAACTGTTGCAGAAACTTATTGTACTGTCGCATGTTTCAGTGAAGGGTTTAGTGACTTAGGAACTGTATATCTTCATATTACAGAGATAGTTCATTTTCTTATGCACTTCAATTTTCATTTCTTGCCATATTTCTTACTCTATGCTTAATTCTCTTATGAAAATCTCTCTGCATTCACGAAGAATCCAAATGTTGTTTAAGAATCTCAGTTTTCTGGTTTAGGCTAGAATTACGCCGGGAAAGAGGGAAAACTCTTTAAGGTTTTCTTGGTTGTCCTGTGCCATTCAGTTATTGATAAGTGTTTGGGCTGTCAGTGAAACTATGACACTTACATTCCCTTAGTTCCCCTTGTATCAGTCTATCATAAACTTGAGAAACCGAAATAGTTGGATGTTCATCAAAATGTGGTCTTGGGATTGCTACTGCATGGTTGAATTTACCTTGAAGCCACTGTAATGGTCTAATGGACTCGTTGGGCTTTCTTGTTATTAATTGGTATTGACTTAAGAAAACTGACTATGTAAAAATATTTGCCTAAGAATTTGGGTTTAATGTGAAATTCCTTTTAAGTTTGAAGCCTTCTGCATTCTGCATTCCACCACGGCTCTCTAATCCATCCCCGGGAATTTAACTTAAAGACAATAGACAGCAATAAGGTGACCTTCGTAGGTTTTTCTTTACTGCAAAATATTCGAGAATTCTGATATGAATTTGGGTATAGATTTTGGTTGGACGATGTGATTTGAAGGTTGATGTTATAAATTCCAAGTGCTGCTGATTTGGGAAAGCGTAGAAAAAATAATTATTGAGTAATTATTGTTTCTAAGATTTTTTTTTTTATTTTTTATGTTGGATATCACAAAAATATGTGAGGCCAAACCAGTTTAAAAATGATGCATTTTGAAATGAAAAAAACTCATACCAAGAAAATAAATAGATGCGACTTTGGTTTACATTTTTGTTTGTGTAGGCTGGCCATCCAAATGACCGGAAAATTGCAAAGTTATGTGAATATGCTGTCAAAAATCCATTCCGAATTCCAAAGGTGAATTATGAGCTCTCGTGTTATTGGCTGATGATGCCATCTTTCTTGGGAGGAACTATCCTATTTTTCTTGACAGTTTCTATTCTTTAGATTGCTAAATATCTCGAAGAAAGGTGTTATAAAGAACTGCGAAATGGTCACCTTATTTTTGTCAGTGTCGTTGCGGAAACATACAACAAATTACTTCAAGTTTGTACCGAGCAAGTGTAAGTATTTCTCTCATTCTATTACTTTTCATTGGTAATTAGTTTATTCTTATTCATGGATTCACCTCTTTATGTTTCAGAGCATATTTTGCTGTTAATTTGTTGAATGTTATAAATGAACTGCTGGATGATGCTAAACAAGACGATGTCCTAATAATTGGATGCCAAACATTGCCTACTTTTATATACCGTCAGGTGATTTATGAACTTCAATTATATATATATATTTTTACCTCTGTTAAAAGATGACTTTTGCCTATGAGAGATCTTATTCAAGGCATTGAGTTATTGTGACGCAATTACATTATGAAGATTTACTTTCCATGCCTTATTTATATATTACCCCAACAGGTAGATGGAACTTACTCTCGTAATATTGAAAATTTGGTGGAAAAAGTATGCTTGCTGGCTCATAAGAGTGATGATGTGCATCAAAAGCACAAGTTGAGGGCAGCGAGCTTGCAGTGCCTTTCTGCCATGGTAATATGAAAGCAAGTTTTCACCATATTACTTACATCTATCATTGAGATTCCAATCTTTTGAGCTTTTGTTGGCTCTTTGCAGATCATAATTAGTTTGGTTGATATCGTGTTTCACAAGTTTTCATGATTCACTACGACAATTCATACCATGATAGTCTGCCTTGCTTCTTCTATCTGCAGGTCTGGTTCATGGCAGAGTTCTCTCAGATATTTGTTAATCTCGACAAGGTTAGTTTTCTGATCTGTTGATCTTACCGTATTTATTGCTTTAAAGTTGGTTGTAGTTACTTGTTCGGGAGACGGGGATACATGATTTTTTAATCATTCTCATATCTTCTAACTGACCTTTGTTTTGTCCATGAAGTCGTAAGTTTTCTCGTATAAATGCAAGGACTTATACCCTCCTTTCTCAGCTCTCATGCTTTGTCCATTTTTTTTCATCATGGTTTATTTTTCTCTTGGCTTGTCCAATTCTGCATAAGTTAGGAAAAACATGTCTATTCGTCTGTTTGATTTTAGAACATGTTAATATGCCCTTGCGTGAAAGTATTTCAGATCTTAATATCTTTTTACGTGTTACGATGATCTACTGTAGATTGTGCACGTTATTCTTGATAACTTTGAGATGGAACAAAATGAGGAAGATGATGAGGGAAGGAATGCACATCATTATTGGGTGGATGAGGTGTCAAGATGTGAGGGAAGAGTTGCTCCTGGAGTTGGTGGCGACTTGAGTCCTAGTCACACAATCATAAGAGCACGACCAGAGAAGAAAGATCCTTCTCTGCTAACAAGGTTTAGGGCTCTCTCTTTTTATAAATGACAAAATTGGTTGGTATTAGTTCTCCGCTCACATGTTCTTTTATTCTTGGATCTTCATTGACTTTAGAGATGAGGTTGAGATGCCAAAAATATGGGCACAAATATGCATTCAGAGGTTGGTTGAACTGGCCAAGGAGAGTACGACAATGCGGCTAGTATTGGATCCAATGTTAATTTATTTTGACAATGGGAGGCACTGGGGACCGAATAATGGTTTGGCACTCAATGTTCTTTCCGATATGTCTTACTTCGTGGAAAGTCCAGGTGATTTTTGTCTTTTCCCTCTTCTCTTCCCATTTCCATGTTCTTTTCTTTTGTCCTGATTTTTTGTTTCTTTTCTCGATTGGTCGAATGGTTTTATAGTTGATGTTCTTGCGACTCCTGCTCTATATTTATCATTGACTATAACTTGTTGAAAATTTTGGTTTTAGTTTAGTAACTTTAGTTTACAGCTTCCGATGATTATTTATCTGATGGTTTTCAGAAATTTTAAGATGTAACTGTTGATGCAAAATTTCTGAGTAGACTTGGTTTCACCAAACTCATGGAAACTTTATTTGTCTTGGTTTGGCTTTTACTTAAAAAATATACTTCTGGGCTCTGGCTTTTATTGTAACTTGCTAAATTAATGTAATCCATTTCCAGTCGACTCCGGTTTTTATCTCTTTATGCGTGGACCTCTAGTCCACTTCTTGTAATTATTACCTTTTATATCTTAATGAATATCTTTGTTTTCTGTAAAAAAAAGAAAAGAAAAGAAATTCCGGTTCTGGTGGGGGAGATGACGTGAAAAGATATGAGGCTTGACTACTTTTAATGTAATTTAGGAAAATAATATGATCGATACTGTCATGATTTTTTGTTATGTTGGGAAGGCAACAAGGAAAAAAAGTGTATGGACTACCTTGCATAATTAACATATAGCATCTAAATTGACCTTAATTCAACCTGCATGTCTGTGTTTGAATGACTATTATATAGTTGGCGCTTAAAGCAAAGCTGATGAATTATATATTTAAGATCATTCACGAAGTTTAGTTTCATGTTTTTTTTAATAGGGAATCAACAATCTATTTTAGCTGGTGTGGTTCGACATTTAGACCATAAGAACATAGCACATGATCCCCATACCAAGTGCCACGTTATCATGACTGCCACCTGTTTGGCTCGTCAAATAAGATCAGAATATTTTATTTCTGATATGGGGTTTGTTAGTGACCTCTGCCGACACCTGCGCAAAAGCTGTCAAGCAACAGCTGAATCAGTTGGAGAGCAAGAGCTGAACTTGAATACTGCGCTTCAGACTTCCACAGAAAATTGCTTGTGGGAAATCGTGAGAGGGGTAATTACATTGAGCAGAAAATAAGAATTATTTTGTTACTCTTCGCTCTCTTTGATTTGCCTGATCATTGATGGTGATTTTTTAGGTCGTTGATGTGCGGCCTTTGTTCGATGTCATGACAATCACACTGGAGAAGCTTCCACCAGTAAAAGCTGTTGCACATGCTGCTCTTTCATCAATGATAATCCTTGCTCATGTGATTTCCTTAGCATCTATACCTATTCACTCACAGAAGGTAGAAACTTCACATAACAACCTCATGAATATGTTTCACAGATCTGACAGTTTCAAGATATTTATTAAATGACACCTCCGTTCTACTTTATTTGTAATGCTCCAAAGCTTATCATTACTCGGTCCTATTTTCAGGCATTCCCAGAGGCACTTCTTGTTCAACTTTTGAAAGTCATGTTGCATTCGGATGTGGAAATACGTGTCGGAGGGCATCAAATATTTTGTATTCTTCTCACTCCGAGTTTTACCCATGCAAGAAATGGTATTTTTAATCATCCTAGGAGATGGCAGTCCAAAAATGCATCAACATTTGCCTCAATTACTACCCTTCTGAAGAGGCTCCGTGGAGAAAAGTACGGTACTAAAGTGAATCAAGGAAGTGAAAAGGATGATTTTAAGCATT
Organism: Henckelia pumila; assembly: GCF_033568475.1. Taxonomy (NCBI): domain Eukaryota; kingdom Viridiplantae; phylum Streptophyta; class Magnoliopsida; order Lamiales; family Gesneriaceae; genus Henckelia; species Henckelia pumila. Next base: position 44,211,422 of record NC_133122.1, read on the forward strand.
TGGATGAAGTTGATGAGGAGTGGAAGCATGGGTGGTCCCACAAGAATTCTCCCAATATTCATATTTTCAGCAGCCTTTTTGACCGGGCCAATAGACCAGCGAGCTTGCCTGAGACTGTAAGAATTTTATTTCTCTGATCAAATTCATAATTAGTGAAAATTATTATGTTACACTTGCGGACATGAAATTTGAAGTTTATTTTTTACCAAAGTTCATTAAAATTGAGAGTAAAATATTTGATGGCCAAGTATTTTTACCACTCTCTTTTAATCCAACCTTTTGACCTAACTTTAAATAATCATAGTTTACTCGAATAAATGAAGTAATGAACTTTTCCCGTCCTGTATGTGTCAAAAAATTTTAGTTCTGGGGAGTGTTTACCATCAGCTACATGACAGGTTTTTGAATTATGCAGGAACAATCTTTTTTGCACTGCAACGAGGATCAAATAGCACAATTGCTATCTGCTTTATGGATACAGCTTAATCTTCCGAATAATCTACCGGCAAATGTTGAAGCCATAGCTCATTCCTTTTATTTAATACTCGTTTCTTCATATCTCAAGGTTAAAATTCAACCAACTACATTTCCATTTTCTGGTGTTTAGTACTTGACAACACACACACACACACACACACACACAAGGAACATATGAAAGTGCAACATATGAATAAAGAAAATAAATATGTAACAATAATGTCAGATAAAAAAAAGTTGCTTAATATATTTACATTGTCTTGGGGCCTATGCACATCTATTTTGTATCCTCGAATCATACAATTATCTTGATTATCTCTTTGGAGATTTCATAATTTTACTTGATGTGTTTAATCTGTGACGGCCTCTCGCGATTCTAATTTTCAGAACCCCAACAATACGTCAGTACTCCGATTCTTTCAGCTTCCCATGTCTCTCCGAAAGTTGTCCTTGGACTCCAATAATGGTACGTAGCTTGCTTAATTATTGAGTTTTTAAGTTCAAAAGAAGTAATTTATAATTGATTTTTTTTCTCTTCGTAGGTTCTTTATCTCCTGCATACCAGCGATTGCTTCTTGTATTGTCAACTGCAATGTTGATGTTTGCTGCAAAGTTGTATCACGTTGCTGACTCACACGATTTATTTAACATGTTACTTGAGAATGATGTAAGTATTAATGATTTATGCTTTTGCTTCGTTCTCCATGCACAAATTAATCATCTTGCCTTTTCTATATTTAAATGAAATATACATGATAGCCATTTTATTTGCAAAGTCACCATCTATGTCATGGCCATATCACAGTAAAGAGTATGTTTATTTGGATTGATGTGGTGATGTAGAATTCTTTCAGTAGTTTCTAGGGTATTAGTGGAAACATGTAGTTATATACTTTCACTCTGTTGATCCAAGTATGAATAACTTACAATCAGATATTGCTTTGCATTACATCAACTTGCTATTTAACTGATATTTATTGATTCACCTAATCTTTTCCCCTTTATTACTCCGTTTTGTTTATTTTTGGAAACTTATTCTAATGTCCTACATTTTAGGTTGATCCGTTTATTGGCATCAGTGATGACTATCAAGTTTATCTAAAGCCGCAAGTTGAAGTGAAAGATTATGGTTCTGCTTCAGACAATGACGAAGCTTCAACTGTTCTCACTAAACTGCGGGACAAAGCCTACGAATCCGACAAACTTGTTTATGGCATGTTATTCGAAAGTTTATCGAGCATTACAAAGGTAGTTTCTTTCAATTATGTGGAATAAACTTTCTTATGCAAATTCCCAGCAACAGTATGAAGTGTTTAAAATGCAAAGACTCAAGTGTTTTATTTCGACAAGTTTGGGGCCGAGGATATAGCCAATCAACTATCTGAAGAATTTGTACCTGAAGAAGCTTTTATGTTTGGCCACAAATCAATACTCGACATAGATTACATCCAAACAGCTGCACACTCCAAGGGATCACCATCCTTTGACGGGGTAAACTATCTTCCAAGTTTCCGCTGGATAACTGTTTGGTTCATGACTTTTCAAGTCTATGTTCCTATGACTAAGCACGAGCTTTGGCTTATATTTTCCTCTGGCAGGAATTTTCTGCAAATTCCTTGGTTGATGATGACACTGTTAGCATATCATCAGTTGCTGATATATCTCGCTTCGTCCCCAAGGCACCACCATCTGCATCTCCGTCGATGTCTCATATTGTCAGCATTGGAAAATTACTTGAATCGGTAATTACCTATTAATCTGTAATAATGTGATGAATGCTTACTCGAAAAAACCCCACAAATGGACAAGATGATGATAACTTGTTTTCTTGTTTCTCGCAAACTCGAAGCTCCCCTGTTGATCTAACTCTGGCAAGATGTAAATCTTTTTTTAGATTATCTTCAAGACCTGGTTTTTTAGTTGATCTCATTGAACGTTGACCGTTTTTCCAACCTATTTTACAAGTTATACGGATGATATTCAAACTATTATTGCTAAAATTTATGCAAAAATCATGTATTAGTAGAATACCACTCTAGGTTGTAGGTGGATCCTTGAGCGAATATTTCGATTCAATTGGGAGACTGAATCATGGGAATTGGGCTTTTATAGTTTCAGGGGTCTTAGAGCTCTTGAATCAATGTCCTTTATCCCCCCTTGGTCATCTTCTGTTTTTGGATCAGAGTCCATCTCATTAGTTTTTTCCTTTGTATGATTTGATCTGTACCATTTCAGAGGTAAGGCTCGATCCCCTCTCTTGTTCAGATTTGTGTATACAGGTTGACCTGCTTTAACTCGTCTGGTGGTGATTTTTCACAGAAGAATATTTTACTTAAAATTCTCCTGTTTTAGACAACCAATGCCTCGTTAGAACAACTGTATTTCGTCTCAATGAAAAATTTATTTGTGCTCATTGCATGCTTGTATTTCACGAGCGCTTGGTTTCAGGCACTCGAGGTTGCTGGTCAAGTAGCCGGAGCATCTGTCTCCACCTCGCCACTTCCATACAGCGCTATGACCAATCAATGTGAAGCCTTTGGTACCGACACACGGAAAAAGCTTTCTAATTGGTTGATCCATGATAATCTGTACGCCAAAGCCAGTGATACATTGCTTCCATCTTTTCCGGCAAATGGATTGTCAGCAGTTGACAAGGTGACCTTATAATTATCGCCCCTAATATTTTAAATGCTGCACTCATTTGCATTGATTATCATTGGACTCCATTCGGGCTCTTTGTTGCTTTTTGGTGGTTCATGGCAGCTTTCAGAATGTCGAAATTTTATGTACGACTTTCAGTAGAGGCGGCCGCCAAGGTGGTAGGCGGCCCTCGACCGCCCCGCCTTTGTCTAAGGAGGTCTCTGTAGGCGGTCCGAGGCCATCCGGCGGGCAAGCAGGCGGTCGAGGCGGTGAATGATTTTAAAATCCAGGTCAACTATCAAAGTCAATTAATTTTAAAACCAGTTAAAGTCAATCAATTTAAAAAACCCTAGATATAATAAAAACATCTCATTTACTTTTGGTTTCAAGTGTTCTCCACCATCGTTCACCACCTACCTCAAACCGCCCGGCGCCTCGAACCGTCATCAGCCACCACCTTAATTATCTTGTTAGTTTGCATTTATATATTTATTTGTACTTTGTATTATATTGTATTAAACTTCTTTATGCGTAAACATTATCTAATTACATATATTACATAAAAATTATGACTATTTATAATTATATTGCATGATTATATATATTTATCTATAAAAAATTGTTAAAAAAATTCAACTGCCTAGGCGGCCGAGGCGGTAGGCTGTCACTGACCGCCCTGCCACCGCTCCTGCCATTTACGTCTGTGAATGCCAATTTTCATATTATAATTAGATATGTTATTGAGCCAAGTCGAGCCGATTAAAATTTTTGAATGTTTGAGTTTGACTCGTTTATAAACGACATAACAAAATATCGGCGGTTGGGATTACTTGGGAAACACCATCAAGATTGGATTTGATACCTACATACATAGGACTAAAATTCTCTCCCCATCGTCACATTACTTGAAAGTAAAATTTTGCTCAGCTATATTTTGATCCCCGATCCACATTTTCGTGCAGATATCGAGCTATGAACACCATCAAGGTGCTACCCAACCGATGAACCCATGGTTGGCTCTCAAGTTACCTCCTGCCAGCCCATTCGACAATTTCCTCAAAGCTGCTCGTGGCTAAGAACACGTGGGAACACGCAACCACGTGGCTCGAGTGGGAATGTAAATCGTTAGTCCAGCGAGTAGGGAAACTTTAGGTGGTGTCAATTGTCTCAAGTTTAGTTTCTGCACAAGACCTATTTCTGTATTTCTAACAGTTACTGCTTCTGCCTGATATTACTGTTTGAGAATGATGTATGATTTTCTGTGTTCATTCATCATACTTCTTGTCTGATTCTTTGGAGTAAACTCATCGGTACATTCTCTAAAGATATAACCAGTTGTCTGATTGCTGATTGTTGATTGATTGAACATTTTCTGGGGGAATTTCTTGCTCTGTAAGACCGTAACTCGCCTGCTGCTCAATCTTGCAATTCAATGATAAACAGCAAGTGGAGTTCATTGAAGTGAATGTTGATATAGCTATGCTAGGGGATCTGCCATTTTTTTTGGAGTTGGAATCGTTGGGATGGGTTGGTTCTTTTTGCAATTGGGAAACACCAACAAATCCAAAACTAAAGTTAAAATGAAAATGTTATAGTGATAATTACAACTTTATTTCTGAGACTAGATTGTTGAAAATTATAATGAAAATTTTTGAGTATAAATATTTTTTAAAACACGTATAGATAATGGTGTTAGGTGCTCAAATTTGAAAATATAAGAAGTTTATTGTTATTTTTTTCTTTGAAGCTTTTATCATTATCATGTTTTGATAAAAAGTAGAGTAGTAGGTAATTAAATTAACTCAATAGGATATTAAAATTAAAAAAAAAAAAGCATCTCCTATTAATTTTAATTGTTGTATGTATTGTATTGTGTAGATTAAATTTTAACTTAGGAATTTGTTTTATGATTTATTAAACAATTGACAAAAAATTCCCATATTAAAATAAATCATTTTAAAATTTCAGAATTTGTGTGACTTTTGTGAAGGGCAGTTTCGTCAACAAGCAAAAAACCAAGGTTTTCATGCTGGAGTTAAACCCCAGACTGAAAAGTCACCAGTTTCGTGCTTCTTCTTCCCCAAGCTTTCTTCAATCGGTCATCAATGGCGGTTCAATTTCACTCCCTCATGTAACCCTAGCTTTCCATCGAATTTGAATACTGGAATTCTCTCCCAAGACTCTTGCTTTTCTCAACCATTACCCATGCTGAAGGTCCTCGCATCTTGCCGTTTCGGGCCGTATCTCCGGCGTCAGGTTCCTTCTGGAGATATTGTGCCTCCATTGCTCCGGGTGCTGAGTTCTCAGAGAGGGCAAAATGGGAGGAGCAAGCATTTTTACCCAAGGTTTTTCTGCTCTGATGCATCGGACCCGGTGGAGTCAGCCGGGGCAGAGAGTGCACGGGTGGAATCGGCGGCTGGAGAAGAGGCGGTGGAGGGGAACTCTTCGTCGGTTATTGTGCCTACTGTGTTCAGACCCGAAGATTGTTTAACTGTTAGTTTTTCATGATCGCTAAAAAATTTAGTTCATTTGTTTGAAAACTATGGATGGTTGTCCATGACTTTAAATCCTTTGAGGAATGAATGCTTTATGCTATTGATGGATCGGGCACTCATGATGTAGTAAAACAAAATCAATATCATAAATTTAATTGGTGATGTATGTGATTAATTATCTGGTCAAATTGAGTCTTTCGAGTCCTTTCTTCTTTGTGGTTTGACTGTTGAATGCGTGAAATATGTAAAATCCAAAGCGTGCTGCAATTTTAATATTATGTTTTTGTTCCATTGCATGGAAGTTGGAACCAATAAGACAGACATGTTTGAGTACACATTTGAAAATCTCTTCATTGATGTTAATAGTTTCCATTTCGTTGTCTTATGTTGCTAACTGATTCTGACTGCACTACTCTGAAAGAAGACCATGTTGCCTTCTTAATGCAAGCATTTTAAGCTTTAAATGTTGTTTTGAAATCACTATTTCTCCGGGAGGATTTTCTTCCGTTAGAAACACAAATTTAAAGAAGAAGAAGAGGGGGATTTACAGCTCTGTCTGTGTGCGCACAAAGATTCAGATCTCAATATCTTTCAAGGAAAAAGTTGAGCTTCTAAAAGTTATTCAACTCTGTCTCAGGATTCTATTGTCGATCTCGAGTGCTAGCTAGCACTATTAAGGAACTACTTGTGATTTGAGTTTACATAAATATCATTCTTCGTAGTATGAGGAAAATTAGTTCAAGTTTTCCATGAGGAATACATAATGTTTACGAGTAAATTAAATTGATAATTTAATATGGTGTATGTTTAATTAGAAAAGTGACAGTAATAATAAAATCCGCGCGATCCAGTTGCAAGTTTTTGATCAACAACAACTGTAATAAGCTAAGCGTAGCAAAATTCAAGCTTGAGTCTAGTGGCTTATGAGAAGGCTTGACTCATTTTGCTCCTCTGGTGAAGGAAGGCTATCTCCTACTTATTTGGTAAGTGTTGGGGGATCTGTTGCAACATGCAGTTCCAACTTGATGTCGATGTCTAGAATGAGTTGTCCCGAGATGATTTTCGATGTGGAGATAGACTAGTTGTCAAAAAACACTCTATACCGCTCCAACTAAATGCCGAAAAAACTCATTCAGTTTGAATAATAAGTAGTGGCCATGCAGAAGTCTCCCTGCATGGCTGCTTGAAGGAAAGCGAATTTCTTTGCAAACACGAGTGACATGTTGATGGTAATTTCTGAATTCTGAGGAAATTTAGTAGCCAAGGTAATTTTGTTGTGATTTCTAGCAGTGCACTTATCTGTAAATACATGATACCACATGACATTAGAGGAGTTATTTCAGGTGAAATTTTATGTAAACACTGCCGATGAGTCTAAGAAATTAACAGAATCTAAAGTGTGATTGCTACTTGGTGTGAAGACGCGTTACAACTTACAACAGTACTGTTTCCGTGTTGTTTTATGTCAGTAGTTTAACATTTGCATTATCCCTTGGTGCTGCTAAACTCAAATGGTGCTTTCTTTTTTGGTTTTTTTAGCTTTGGGTAGATTTATCCATCAAGGTTTCTGTTACATTAGTTAGCAATTGGAAAAAAGGTCATTGTATTATGGAAAAACCAATGCTGTTAATTCAATTTTTATATTCTGTGTTAGTTTTAGAGTTGGTCAATGATGCAGGTCTTTGTTTCTTGCGCAGGTAATAGCATTACCACTGCCACATAGACCATTATTTCCAGGATTTTATATGCCAATTTATGTCAAGGTATGGCTGCTTGCACCATGTTCTTTGTAATGTAACTAATTGTATCAAAGTTTTATTTGTCAGTCTCTTCTCTTGAGTTCAATAATATGAGCATAATTTAGGTTGAAGCTGAATGTATAAGCATAAGACATTCTTTTAGCACATGCAGTCATGGAGTTGTTATGAGTGCTGGCCTGTGTCAGAATCTCATTTTTTGTTAAAAATGTGGAAAAAGTTGAACTTTTTTCTTTTCTTTTTTAATTGTTAAATGAGCAAATGACTGAAGTCTGAAATTACACAAGGGTGATATCATCATGTTCCTCTTCATCTTGGTTAGGAAAGACTTTGTCACTTATTCTCCTTTTACAGGATCCAAAATTGTTGGCAGCTTTGGTAGAGAGTAGAAAACGGCAAGCCCCTTATGCTGGTGCTTTCCTCCTAAAGGATGAGTCAGGAACCGAGGGTTCAGATTCAGAAAAGAATATACACGACCTCAAAGGAAAAGATTTATTTGATCGCCTTCATGAAGTTGGCACATTAGCTCAGGTTATTTCTAGCATCCAGTTTGCTAATTATTAAAAACCCTTTATCCACTCATAAATTCTCTGGATTTGATCAAACTGACTTACATACTAGATAACAAGCATTCAAGGGGATCAGATAGTTCTTATTGGTCACAGGAGACTTAGAATAACAGAAATGGTGAGTTGGAATCCTTTATTCTTTGTGGATTGTTTATTCTCTATTTCTGTCTTGATTAATCTATTTTGGTTACTGAAACTCTATCCATTCGTTTCGTTTATTAAAGATGGTCTTTTCTCAGTTATTGTTATATGCAGACATGCACACCTGCACACAGTAGATCATCCATGTTTATATGTACTGCTACATTTGCATATCTATTGAGCAGAGTCGGGACAACTGAAGTAACTGTCTTCTGCAGGTCAGTGAAGATCCACTGACGGTCAAAATCGATCATCTCAAGGTCTGCAAATTCTTCATATGCCTTAACCTGCTTTCTCTTATATAAGTTGAAACCCAGTTTATTGGGAAACTTTGTTTGACAAGTGCGATGCGTTTATTAGGAAAAACCATATGATAAGGATGATGACATTCTGAAGGCCACTTCATTTGAAGTTATATCTACTTTGAGAGATGTTTTGAAGACAAGTTCTCTTTGGCGTGATCACGTCCAAACTTACACCCAGGTTATATTATATTTCTTTATAGTACCATATCTAAGTGGCTATAATATTTTTAATAATCCAAGCTCCCCAACACTATTTAGGAACTAGTTCAATCTAGTTCTTCCCAAATTCTTGACAAATGGAAGTTCTGGGACATAATTTCTTACATAGCTTGCACGCCTGAATCTGTATTAAATAGTTAGCAACTACTTGTTCACATTCTTTTCTTTAGGAGGTTAAAAAATTTGATATGTTGACCAGTCGATCTATGGATTTGAAAATGTTGCCATGATCAAGAAGAATCTTAACGATAGGATTTTAAATAATTTCTACACTTCGGTAGAACCGTTACCTTGTGTACTAGGGATTGTGAATATCGGCACAATCGTAGAATTTTATTTGATGCAAATAAAATAAGTGGCATATGCCAACTTTATTTAAAAAGAAAAAAAAATTTCTGATGAAAAATGAAATTTTCATTTCCTAATCGCAAGTGTGTTGTATGCTTCATACTCTGGGTGAAGCTATATTCACTTGCAGAAAATTACTTTTGAGTTACTGGAAGAATATTAATTTTAAAAAAAACTTAATTGAGATAGTCTTGACACTTGATATTATGGATGAATCAATTGCCTCAAATCTCATATAGTGTTACACTTTCGAGTTTGTGATATTTCTAATTCCTATTCAAAAGTTGGTGAGATCCCTTGATTGTCTGCGTGCATCTGTCTCTATAGTAGCTGTTAATATTTAACATTTGCAGCACATTGGCGAGTTTACATATCCAAGATTGGCTGATTTTGGAGCAGCAATATCAGGTGCAAATAAGTTACAGTGCCAAGAGGTGCTCGAAGAACTCGATGTAAGTAATTTACAAGTCAATGTTATGCCTACATGCTTCTTTTTACTGAATGAGCATTGAATTTCTTTCTTCCTATGTATTATCTGCTGCTTTTAGCAGCCTACTTACCATCTTAGTCTGATTTTATTGTTTCTCATTTCTTAATCCTAATAAGGTATTTTATACCAGCTGCACGGACACCATTATGGCCGATTTTCCTGACTCGTATTAATCATTTTGAAAAAAGAGGTTTTCGGTCTTATTATTCTCCTTCAATGTCATGAGGGTCGGGAACTTCTATATGATTTCAAAGCTGCTGTAGGACGAAAATGGTGGTGGGTGAAAATTCGAGTCATGTGTGCCACTTTTTTTTTTCTCATGATGGATGTCCTACAACGGGAAACATGTTTGGAGGAACTTCAAACTTCAAAGCATTTGTATTACTCCGGGAGCATATTACTTTTAAGCTACCCTTGCGTGAGGTTCTTTGACAGGAAATAAAATAAAATAAAATATAAAAGGAAAAACATGGGGATAAATGTTGATAAATGTTTACTGTTCACAGCCTCATGGCTTGTGCTCAGATTTTGGTTATTGGTTTTCGAAACTATATGATTGACTTGATAACTTGTTAAATTTCCCTCATTTCATATTTTTGTTGCTCATCATGCCTCCTTATGCAGGTACACAAACGATTAAAACTAACATTGGAATTGGTGAAGAAAGAGATGGAGATTAGCAAAATCCAGGTATGAAATCGATTAGATATCTTTCTTACATTTGTCCATTCGGTAATTTACCTCTTTTTGTTGTATAAAGGAATCCATAGCTAAGGCTATTGAAGAAAAGATAAGTGGGGAGCAGCGTCGGTACTTGTTGAATGAACAGCTCAAGGCCATAAAGAAGGCATGTGTCTTAGTTTTTTCTTTAAACTCGTATATTTTGCTGTCACATGAATGCAAAAATTTGCTTCACTACCACAATTTTTTGAGTTCCCCAACCCCCCACCAACTCGTCGTTTACCCCCCACCCCTAAAAAAAAACCTCATTGGTACTCATTGAATGAGCTGTGCTATTTGAGATGCCTGAGTCAGGAAAGCTGATTGTGATTTTAATGCTCAGGAATTGGGATTGGAGACAGATGACAAAACCGCCCTTTCTGGTTTGCTCTCTTTTATCTAGATACTTTTTATTAGAGTTTTTCCTGTCAAAAATCTGTAATGGTTGATACATATGCTTCATCTTGCCAAACTTCATGGCACGCATATATGAAGTGAGACAGAAATATAGAATATTAGATACTTTTATTTGCTTTCATCCCTGGATTTGTGTGCGTTTCTGAATTAGTGAGCCTATTTATTGGGTTTATTGGATTAATGTTCATCTTGATAAGATATTTTCACAAATATCACTTATAATTGCATCATGAAAGGTCAGCGTTTTTATTTTTATTTTGTATGATTCATTGGCTTTATGAATACATATCTGATCAAAGTTCGCTGCAGTAGATTTCGCTTCATATGACATCTCTGTTGCCCTGAGATGTGATTTTACTGGTTTAGTACGCGTTGATCTCTGAGTTTTGTTCCATGTAAACTGTTCTAGCATTAAGAGTGCCTGAAGTTTGATATAGGAGATGCCTTTTGGTTCGTATTTGCTCTTGCATCAGGAATCTACTGCTCAGTTCTCATCAATTTTCATAGCTATTTTATTTTTGACATCCTGCATTTATTGCAGCAAAGTTTAGGGAAAGGCTTGAGCCAAAGAAGGAGAAAATCCCATCTCATGTTTTGCAAGTCATAGAAGAAGAATTGACTAAATTACAACTCTTGGAAGCTAGTTCTAGTGAATTTAATGTGACACGCAATTATCTTGATTGGTTGACTGCATTGCCTTGGGGAGAATACAGGTGTGTAGTAAACTATCCTTTAGCACGGGTTATTACTTGGTGTTTTTTTTCCTAATTATTCCAAGTATACCACTTTCTATGGCATATTTGCCATTGTTTACAAAGTTAGTGTGTCAGTATCTATCTATACTATATATAATAGTTGAGCACATTAGAATGAGAACATCAACTTGTTTTCCAAAATTGCCCTTTACAGTTTACACTATATCAATAAGCACATTTGATTTGATTTATATACATTTTCATATTTTTCTCAATTAACCGTTATAGATAGTCTGAAATGATAAATAACTTTTAAATTTATTTTTATATTATTTTAAAAATGAAAATAATAATAATTTTAAAATTATTGAAAAAATAATAATTTTTATATATAACATATAATACTAAATATATAATATGATTTTATACACACGCAGCGCGTGCGTGCGGTTATGCTAGTGAGGATAAAATGTTTTGAACTTTTTGTAATGGACATATAGCGAAGAGAGAGCACAGTACAATACCTAATTTACATAGTTTGGCTATGATGGCCTTTATTTATGACAGAGTGCTTAGATGTCTAAATTATATCAATCTCTTTTAGATGACAACTTTGCTGTAAGCCTGTAACTCGAGCACAAATTGTGGATGAAGGTCAATTTATTATTTATTTTTTTGAAATTTTACAGTGATGAGAACTTTATTGTAACTGAAGCCCAAAAAATTCTGGATGAAGATCATTATGGATTGACAGATGTCAAAGAAAGAATATTGGAATTCATAGCAGTGGGGAAATTGAGAGGAACCTCGCAAGGTTGGGCAGTTCCTCAACACTTTGTTCTCTTTCTTCACTTTTTGAATTAAGTTGACACTCCCGAAAAATGTAATTTCTATCTGCTGATGGATTCCTCTGATGTGAAAATCTTTTTCCTTTTACAGTTATTTTGCCAATAAATTTGTATGTGTGGATGTGTGTGCATGCAAGCACATGTATGGCACATGTCTTGATGTGAGGAAAATGCTCAGCAGACTACAAAATTGTGTTATGGTTTTTTTTTTTATGAGAGACGATAATATATTATATACGTGAAAGATATGATTACACAAGGCGGACAAGAGATCCGCAAATAATTGTGTTATGGTTTTTGATTGTACATATCATCTTCATGTTTTCTTGTAAGATATGTGTGCATAAAAGTAACCATACATCGAGTTTTGGAGGTTTTTGTTGTTGGTTAGAGTATTCTCCCTGGGGTTTGTACCAAACGGGGAACATTAAATATGTTTCATTTTCTTGATCTATTCAGATTTGGAAAGAAGTGCCAGTTTTTTAGCAAACTTCATTTTCTCATTTTAAGCCTCTTTTGAATAATATTACTGTGCTTTTGTTTATTTTTTGTATGACTCATTGTCTCGTTTAAAACTTCTTTAAATCATATGTTCTGTGGCACAATCACTGCTTTTTGAATTGTGAACTTGTGGTTCCTTTATGATCATCTTATTTGTTTTACAGGGAAAATCATATGTCTGTCTGGTCCCCCTGGAGTGGGGAAAACAAGTATTGGTCGTTCAATTGCTCGGGCATTGAACCGTAAATTTTACCGGTTCTCTGTTGGAGGTTTATCTGATGTTGCTGAAATCAAGGTGTGTAATGAACCTTGAAACATTTGAGATGGTTATAAAAATATGTTTTTGATGTGACATGTGTTTGACACTGGAATTTACAATTAGGGGCATCGCCGAACCTATATTGGTGCCATGCCAGGGAAGATGGTGCAATGTCTAAAGAGTGTGGGAACAGCTAATCCTCTTGTTTTGATTGATGAGATAGATAAGGTAATTATCTACCCCTTCTGTTGGAAGAACACTATTTTATCATCTGTAATTTGGTTTCTTTGAGGTATTCATTCTATCAATTGAATTTGCATCCTTGAATGACATGTGCCTGTTGGCAGTTGGGTAGAGGACATGCAGGTGATCCAGCAAGTGCAATGCTGGAACTTCTTGATCCAGAGCAGAACGCAAATTTTCTGGACCACTATCTTGATGTTCCCATCGATTTATCGAAGGTTAGCGGGTATTGAACAAGATGAAGTGGGTGATGTTTGTGATTGTGACATTGTTTATGGTTCCCTTATGGTGGTTAGTTGACTTGTGATGATTGCCACAAGCGAAAGATATTTTCAGTATTAAAAAAATATGGACTTTTGGACCAATTAAATTACTTGTGATGGGATAAATAAATTGGGAACTTCAAGGTTCCTCTTTGATTCTTGACTATTGTTGCTCACTCGGCTGTTTTTTTGTCTTCCAAAAGCATTGACTATGATGCATTTGGCGCTCAAACTCAGGAACCTAGATTGTGTTGTATGTGAGCTTGACTTTGTTCGTTTTTCAATTTGTGTTAGTATGCATTTCAGAAAGTTTTAGGAATAGTATCCCTTCGATACTGTCTGCTTCTGGGTTTTATTTCACCAGCAAAATATTTGACTGAATTAGAACTACCTTCTAGTCTGATTCATGTTCTAGTTAGACTCCTTATTAGCTAAACCTCAGCTTCATTTTCTTTCTGGGGTTTCTTTTATCTTTCCTTCATCCCTTTTTCCACAAATCAATACAAGTTGGAAGAAATAGTAAACATGTGTCTTTTCTGAATTTTCAATGGGGAGACAGAATACTGTATATTGCCAAATATTACGGCTACAGAGGATATCCAGTTGGATTTTTTTCTTATGCTATACGGAGTGAAAATTCAACTATTGGATTATAGTATTTGGAGCGGGTCCCCTATGAAAATAAGTGAGACTCATGTAATCCAATAGTTTTAAGATGGAGTGTAATTATCCTGGAGTAGCATAAACTTTGCCCATCTAGCTCGACTCCCCAAAGTCATGCCAACGTCAATCCAATGCCCTAATTTGCTAAAAATTTCACTAAATTATTGCAAGATCCAAAATGCTAGTATACCCTTTTCAATCGTGAAACTGATACTGTTGTGTTTAGAATCTTTCGATCGAGTAAAAATATGAACAGCATTCCGTCACCTAAATGGCTTTTTAGGTCAAACTGAGGATAGTTTAGGGTAGTTACATAAATTTTCGGGTTATGATTCTGAATTATGGGTAGCCATATCAATATGTGATTTTCGCTTATCAAATTTTATGCGCAGTGATGCATATGTTATGGAAGTTATGATAAATTCCATATCGGAAAGTTGAAAATTGTGGAACTGTATTTAGCTGTCAATGGAAATCGTTAGTGTATTTTCACTATGGAATAGCTCAAACTTAATATGGTTTATAATTATATGCTGCTGAAACTTGATATGTACACTAGTTGCACACTTAAATATTGGAAATGGCCTCTTTGTGATTGCTAAAATCAAAATGAGGACTTCTCATTGAGGCTTCTCAGGTTATTTTACTTGTGCAAGCTCTCAAGAGTTTATATGCTGTCGTGAAAAATCTCGTGATGTAATTTGAGATTTTGTTGAAGTGGATCTTTTGCTAACCTGCTTAGTATGTTGTATAATTTTACTCTTGGTGCAGGTTTTGTTTGTCTGCACAGCAAATGTTGTGGAAATGATACCCAATCCCCTTTTGGATAGAATGGAAGTAATCTCCATTGCTGGTTATATCACGGATGAGAAAATGCACATTGCAAGAGATTATTTGGAGAAAGCCACTCGAGAAGCTTGTGGCATCAAGCCTGAGCAGGTATTTTCATGTCTCTTGCATGCACTTCTTGCAGATAGTCAACAGGGAAGAGACTTACCATCATCCACATGTTAATGTTGTTACTGTTCACCTTTGGAAAATCAGTTCTGGTGTTAATATAGCACACAAAGGCGAGAAGGACATTCCGGTTCTACATGAACTCCAATTAAAAATAAGTTATTTGGGTATTGGGAGACTGTTGTTAGAAGGACAATTTAAATTTTGGCAGAATTAGTGAAAAAGAAAAGTAAATATTGACTGCTGTTGGTGCTTCTGACAGTCCAAATGGTTATAGTGCGAAATGGAAGCCATAAGCTTCAAGATATAGGTGCCATTTATAATTTTGTTCTATGCCCTAATGCCCTTTCGCTTTGAAAAACAAAACTAATAATTTTTGGAGTAAATTTCCACTTCCTTTTTGGGTAAACAAGGTTTGCTTGTAATCAATGTTTCTGCAATAAACTCGCACATCTCCATATTTGTTGCTCTCAAACCACTTGAATAAATTACTATTTGGACTGTGATTTTTGGTGATCTATGTCAGACTAATAAATGTCATGGTTTCTATGTTCTAATATTAAACTAATTTTTTTAGTTGACGTGTTCCTGATGATTGTTGCCTTTTCTAAAAAATATAAGTGTTGCCATCCAAAGTACATGGCTCCTCATGACCTCATCGTCTATATTAATTGGCCCTTCCATGAATGATTTGTGTCTCATCTAATGTTTCATTTATTGGTGTTCATTAGCTTAAATTATAATTTCCTAGCACTATCTTGTTTTTGACTGATATTTTGCTTAACCTCTAGGTTAGCTCGTTTCAATTTATGATGAATAAACATCGACTTATGGTCCTTCTCAATTGCACAAATAATAATAATTTTTCCTTGTGAATCAGGTTGAGGTCACAGATTCTGCACTTCTTGCCTTGATTGAAAATTACTGCAGAGAGGCAGGGGTTCGAAATCTTCAAAAGCAAATTGAGAAGATATATAGAAAGGTTTTCTTGTAGCTTTGATTTTATTGCAAGTTTGAAGTGTTTCATATGGTTCAATTGTGTTGAGCCCTAATGTTTTTATGACCAGCACTAATTTTAATATTTTCCATGGAATGAGAATTCTTTTTTTGTTTTTTTATTATGTTAATGATTCTTTTCTTTGTTTGCTGACAGATTGCTCTAAAACTTGTGCGACAAGGAGAGAACATTGAACCTGCGGTTGCTCAAGTTGTCCAACCTGACGAGGAAAAGGCAGAATCTGGTACTGTGTCAAATGAAACTGTAGAAGCTGAAATTGTAACCACGGATTCCCACTCCCCAGATGATCAAAATCCAACTTCTTTTGATCAATCTGGTACTCCGGAGGTATCATAAATGCTCTCTGCTGTGCTCATTGATGGAAAGTTTACCTTTTTTTAACTTCTTTAAAATGATGATGTAGATTAACTTCACAAGGATGTGAACTCGTGAACAAACTTGATATGCTGATAATGTTTTTTAAACTGCAGTGAATATTCACTTATAATCACTTTTAATCTATAATCTAAAGCTTTGGTTTCCTTGTGCTGACCTGCGTGTTTTTCAATGTTGTATCCACTTGGTAGTTGCTGATGCTGACTTCTGTTTATACTCTGTCTTATCCTCCTAGGATACTCTAGAAGTTGTAAAAGTTCAAGAAAGCGAATCGAATAGAACAGTAGAAAAGGTTTCAGTTGACACATCTAATCTTGTTGACTATGTTGGAAAGCCAGTTTTCCATGCCGAGCGCATATATGATCAAACTCCAGTTGGAGTTGTTATGGGTCTCGCATGGACCTCAATGGGTGGCTCGACACTATATGTAGAGACCAGTCTGGTTGAACAAGGAGAAGGTAAAGGGGCACTCAATCTCACTGGGCAACTAGGAGAAGTCATGAAAGAAAGTGCTCAGATTGCGAACACTGTTGCGAGGGCCATATTGCTTGAGAAGGATCCAGAGAATCACTTCTTTGCAAATTCGAAGGTTCATCTTCATGTTCCTGCCGGAGCTACTCCTAAGGATGGTCCCAGTGCTGGTTGCACCATGATTACGTCATTGCTGTCTCTGTCCATGAATAAACTTGTTAAAAAGGACCTTGCGATGACTGGAGAAGTCACATTGACCAGAAAAATTCTTCCTATAGGCGGGGTATGTGAATCAAACTTTAATTTGTTACAGTTTGGCTTCTGAATATATTTTACCATGATCATTTCATGTTCATTTCCTTAATTTTATGGTGCTAAATCTGTGGCGTGTTTTCCTTTCCCAAGTAAAATGCTGTTGCATTTTACATAGATCTAGAAGAATTTGTTCATTCGCTTTATAGGGTCGTTGAATGGAAAATTTTCGTGTTCATGATCTGACAGATTCACTAGATGATGTCATTCAGATTAAACCATATCCACGTTTTGATTAAAAAAAATTTGGGACCGAAAATCTGGCTTAATATAGATCACCTGCCTCACCACCAGTACTGCACTAGATTGTCTGTGTCCATTTTCTTTTTCATTTCTCTTTTTCATGTTCCTTCATCTAAATTTAGTTTCTTGTCGTAAAACCAGGTGAAGGAAAAAACGATCGCTGCAAGGCGTAGTGATGTGAAAGCCATCATATTTCCTTCGGCCAACAGGAGAGATTTCGATGAGCTAGCACCTAATGTGAAAGAGGGCCTCGAGGTACATTTTGTTGATGACTACGGTCAGATATATGATTTGGCTTTCGAGGAGAACCAGAAGACACAATAATGTGTCATGGTGGGAGGGATTCAGTTCAAAATGTCGATGTTGCGAATGTTGTTGCCTGTATACATCATAGTTACGACCCGAGGGGTTACTGCCCATTCATTTGTCTTTCTTATTAATATTTATAGCCGTGCAGCTACTAATTCTGAAATAAAGTTTTGGTAGTGATGCTGATGTATAATTCGGATTCCAGTGATTTTTTTGTAGTGATGCTGATATATATCATTCATATGATTTTTTTGGCTGCTCAAACTTGAAGTGTAGTAGTGATCAAAAAGTACCGGGAAGAACTGAGTCTTGTTCTGAGTTTTCTTTCGTCCCAATGAAATTATTATCCTTTTTTTTCTAAGAGCCGCCTGGTATGGCAAGGTTACGCTGATTTCTACTCGTTTATTATATAAAAAAAAATAAAAGAGATGGAGACTATGTTGGAAAACTCGCGGTCAGATCAATCACGATTGATACCCGGTGCAGCGGAAGTTTAAAAATTTTATCATGGAACAATTCCATGGTATGGGTATCAACCATTCAACGATTAAATTATTGTGTGTGTAAAATTCAAATAACAATTAATTAAATTTTACCTTCAATCTCGAAGCGAGATTAATGGACACCACACAGATTTCTCTGCGCTTTTTGTATCTCCCAGGAACTGATGAACTCCTTCAATCAGGTCCACGAATGAGGTTTAAATCCCTCTGACAGATTGCACTAGAAAATCTGTCAGAAGTTTTTCTGCGAAGAGATTAAACGAATCTGATTCGTTATTCCTGACTGCAATTCAAAATCACAGACCGGAATTTTCTCTGACAGAGCAAGGAGGGGCGGCCGAAAACTTGAGAGGAGGCTAGGGTTTATTTTCGAAAATCCTGTCTCTCAATAATGACCTGTTGTGTCAAATTTCTGTACTGCAATAACTTATTTATAATGCAGGCCACTAACACCTTAGGGCCCATTAGTCATAAGTTGAGGCCCGACAAGCAAAGCCCGCATGTTCAGAAATTAATATAAAATTCATCGTGACTCCGATTGATGAACCGATTTCACCAATGTGCACAGAAACCATTTCTGCACATTTTAAAGTCAAAATAAATTTTCCTGAATCCGAATTCAGTGGTTTCCAAAAATGCCCATCCCTATGTCATTTTAGGAAATCCTACTCCCTTACTCTTATTTAAGAAGTCCAACTTCTTTATTCATTAAATTTAACTCTTTAAATTTAACTATCTCAACGGGGATTAAAACTCCATTACACTGTGTGACCCTCAATGGTTCAGGGATACAGCTAGCCGTGGGCTCACAACTCCTTGTGACTCGGAACAACACTTTCCGACTTGCCCAACGAATCATGGTAAAGCGCCTAGCAACATCGCCCCATGATTCCCTAGGTATCACTGATAGTGCCTACAAGAACCAGTAGATTTTGGTTAGCGTACAGTACGGTCCCTTCATCCATATATCCCGATCGAATCAACAACCATTGGTATATCGAGAGTCGCTCATGATTCGATAACTATGCAATACATCTTGAAGATCAAATTAGTGACATCGCATGTGCTACTAAGAAACCATTTCTTAAATCACATCAAGTACTCTGGCCAGAGATTCGTCACACTAATATCTCCTCAGAACGCATAGGATATCCACACTCGCAAGTATGTGGTGAATCCTTGACAACAATGCATCGACTCCTATATGTGTTGTAACTGTACCCAATCCCGACACCTGATGACCCCCATAGAGTCGGTAAACGAGTCAAAGCACAGTACTAGCATATAGAGTCTCCATGATGTTTCAAGTAGTAAGGACTAATGGTGTACAACCAAAACCGCGGACTTTATCCACTCGATAAGTGATAACCACTTGGAAAGTCCGGATAGGGTAGTTCGATTATTCATCCTATGAATATCCATTTGCATGCTTCGAACATCTCCATGTTCCCTACCAATGAAACGTGGTACTCCGCATCGCAAATGCTAGTCTCACACTCGAGCGATCCTTATCCTTATTCTCGGACGGCTCAATCGACTAGGAACAGTTTAGAATATACAGTGACTATAAGATGTATTTCATGATAGACATCCCCATGTTCTACCACATCTTACATACACTATAGTATATTCAAGGTCTTTATCAAAACAACAATAGTATATCACAATATAACAATATGAAGAAAGATAAAGTCATTGCCATTAATAAAAGTGTAAATTTACATTAAACAAAAGATTGTTTGTACAAAGAGTCATCAAAGCCCATAGCCACAAGTTGGCTCACTGGGCACCCACTCTTTCAATCTCCCACTTGCCCTATAGCCAACTAGTCATACAACGTAGACCCATTGCTTCGCGATGTTTGTCAAACAATGGTCCTGGCAAGGGCTTAGTAAGCGGATCAGCGATATTGTCTGCAGAGGCCACTCGTTCGACAGTGATGTCTCCTCTTTCCACAATCTCCCGGATGATGTGGTATTTCCTCAGTACGTGTTTGGATCTTTGATGAGACCTTGGTTCCTTTGCTTGAGCAACGGCACCCGTGTTGTCACAGTACACCGGGACTGGACCAACAAATTCAGGAATGACGCCCAACTCTTGGACGAACTTCCTCATCCAAACGGCCTCTTTAGCAGCAGCTGATGCTGCAATGTATTCAGCCTCAGTGGTGGAATCCGCTGTGGTGTCCTGCTTGGAACTCTTCCAAGAGACAGCACCGCCATTGAGCATGAACACAAATCCAGAGGTTGACTTCGAGTCATCCACGTCACTTTGGAAGCTAGAGTCGGTATAGCCTTCCAATTTCAGATCTCGTCCTCCATATACCATGAACATATTCTTAGTCCTTCGTAAGTACTTAAGAATGTCCTTCACGGCTTTCCAATGCATTTGACCAGGATTAGACTGATATCTGCTCGTGACACTCAGAGCAAATGCTACATCCGGTCTGGTAGATATCATCCCATACATGATACTACCTATAGCTGACGCATATGGTACATGTGTCATATTCTCTATCTCTGCATCAGTCTTGGGACACATAGACTTGGATAGAGAAACTCCATGACACATGGGTAGATGTCCTCTCTTGGACCCATCCATTGAAAACCGTTTCAATATGGTGTCGATGTAGGTTGATTGTGTGAGTCCTATCATTCTCTTAGATCTATCTCTATAGATCTGTATCCCAAGAATGTAGGATGCCTCACCCAAATCCTTCATCGAAAATCTACCTGATAACCATATCTTTGTTGACTGCAACATCCCTACGTCATTCCCAATGAGTAGGATGTCATCAACATAAAGTACTAAGAATGTCACCGCATCCTTAACTACTTTCTTGTACACGCAAGGTTCCTCCGGGTTCTTGATGAAACCAAAATCTTTTATTGTTTCATCAAATTTCTGGTTCCAACTTCTTGATGCTTGTTTTAGACCATAAATTGATCTCTGAAGCTTGCATACCTTATGCTCGCTTCCCATGGATGTGTACCCCTCAGGCTGCTTCATATAGATTTCTTCCTTAATGTCTCCATTAAGAAAAGCAGTCTTCACATCCATTTGCCATATCTCATAGTCATACCATGCAGCTATGGCAATCAGGATTCTTATGGACTTGAACATTGCAACCGGTGAAAAGGTTTCATCATAGTCAACTCCTTGCCTTTGAGTATAACCTTTCGCCACCAATCGCGCCTTGTAGGTCAATACCTTACCATCAGGCCCAAGCTTTCTTTTGTAGATCCATTTACACCCTATTGGAACAATTCCATCGGGAGGATCTACTAAAGACCAAACTTGGTTTGTATGCATCGAATCCAATTCTGAATGCATAGCTTCAAGCCATAAATTCGAATCCGCATCAGAAATTGCTTCCTTGAAGTTTCTTGGATCACATCCAATGTCGGGTTCATCTTGACCCCCTTCAAGAAGAAGACCATATCGAACTGGAGGTCTAGAAGTCCTCTCGGATCTTCTAGATTCAGACGTGTCCAGCAATGGTTCCTGAGGTGTAGGATCGTTATTTTGTATTTCGGGTTCTTCTCGAACTTCTTCGAGTTCCATCATCTCGCCTTTCTTATCCAATAAGAACTCCTTCTCCAAGAAGGTGGCATTCCTAGAAACAAACACCTTTGTTTCAACAGGATAATAGAAATAATATCCGATTGAGTTCTTCGGATACCCCACAAAATAACATAAGCTGGATCGACTATCCAACTTATCTCCCACTGTCCGCTTCACGTAAGCAGGACATCCCCAAATCCTCAAGTACGAATACTTAGGAGCTTTGCCATTCCATAACTCGTATGGTGTTTTGTCCACTGCTTTAGTGTGGACGTTGTTCAACAACAATACCGCCGTTTCAAGCGCATAGCCCCAAAACGAAGGTGGAAGCTCAGTGAAGCTCATCATGGATCGAACCATGTCCAACAAAGTTCGATTACGACGCTCCGATACACCATTAAGCTGTGGTGTCATAGGAGGAGTCCACTGAGAGAGAATCCCATTCTCTTTTAGATAGTCCAAAAACTCGGTACTTAAGTATTCTCCATCTCGATCCGATCGAAGTGCTTTAATACTTTTACCTAGCTTGTTTTCTACTTCAGCCTTGAATTCTTTGAACTTTTCAAATGCTTCAGACTTATATTTCATTAAATATAAATACTCATACCTTGAATAATCGTCAGTAAAGGTAATGAAGTAGGTGTGGCCATATTGAGTCCCAACTCTAAATGGTCCACAAACATCTGTATGGATCAAATCCAACAGATTTTGACTACGCTCAGGTTTCCCCTTAAAAGGAGATTTAGTCATTTTTCCTTTTAGGCAGGATTCACAAGTAGGTAGAGAGTTAATATCAGACATATCAAACATGCCCTCTCCCACTAGCTTGTTCATCCTCCTTGAGGAAATATGACCTAGTCTAGCGTGTCAAAGGTTTGTTGGGTTTTGACTATCGATTTTCCTTTTCTTTGTTGTCTCCGGTTTATCAATATAATTTATTGGAACGTCTTTTAGTTTTAAGTTGTATAGATCGTTTTCAAGTTGTCCATTTCCAATCAAACATTCATTCTTGTAAATATTGCAAATCCCATTCACAAAATTGCAAGAATAACCATCTCTATCTAGCATAGAAACAGAAATAATGTTTTTAATTAAATCCGGAACAAATAAAACATCTCTTAAAAATAACTTAAAACCATTCTGCAAAGTTAAACAAACATCTCCAATGGCCGTAGCTTCAACTCTGGAACCATTCCCGAGCCTCAGCTGGGTCTCACCCATTCTAAGCCTGCGACTTCTTGTCATCACCTGCAAATCATTGCAAATGTGAGATCCACATCCGGTATCCAATACCCAAGAAGTTGTATTAAGTGAAATGTTTATTTCAATATAGAACATACCCTTTGCAGTTCCCAACTGCTCTAGATATTCCTTGCAGTTGCGCTTCCAATGACCGGGCTTCTTGCAGTAATGGCAATCATCCTTGGATTTTCCATTGTTTGAAGCCTTTGTCTTTTGCTTCTTCTCGGGCTCGACTTTCTTGGGTGGGGCAGAACGTTTCTTTCCCTTCATACTTGGCCCCTTCTTAGCAGAAGATGAGGAGCCCACCAAGAAAACGGGCTTATCCTTCTTAAGTGTGGATTCATATGTAACGAGCATATTGACCATCTCTTCAAGGGTGGCCTCTATCTTGTTCATATTAAAATTTATCACAAATCCATCAAATGAAGAAGGAAGAGACAGAAGCAGTAAATCCACATTGAGTTCATGCTCCAACACCAAATCAAGGGTCGCCAACTTTTGTATGAGCCAAATCATTCGTACCCCATGATCACGGACCAAAGTCCCTTCACGCATGCGGCACGTCATCAACTCCTTAACAGTTGCGAACCTTTCAGCCCTCGACTGAGCCCCAAAAAGTTCCTTGAGTTGCGCGTGAATGTCTGCAGCATTCACCGTGTCCTCAAATCGCCTCTGGAGTTCATCAGACATCGAGGCTTGCATATAGCATTTGGTCTTGATGTCATGGTCACACCATGCATCAAGCTTGGCCAATTCCTCCGGACTTATATCAGCTGGTGCTTCCTTCGGAGGTGCTTTCTCTAACACGTAGAGCATTTTCTCCGAAGTTAAGACAATCTTCAACTTCCGGAACCATTCCGTATAGTTGGCGCCAGTCAACTTGTTTTGTTCGAGGATCGAGAATAAAGGATTACGCGAATTCATCGTATGAAATACTGAAAAGAAAAACAGACATATATCAATGATTGTTTAAATAATTTACTAAGACATAAAATTGGCGAATTTTATTTTATGAATCTCACTCCCACTATTTTAACGATTTCACCACCCTCTAGTGAAAACGGGAAACTTTTTCCTTAGTGAGAACATGGAGTCCAATTGACAAACTTATGGTCCCGAATAATATCAGCCAACCATAATTCTCAAAAGGTAGAGCCCAATTGCTTCCAAAGCAACCCCCATGTGTTTACCTCATGTCCAATAAGGCCCAATAATATGACGCCGTTTAAAGTGACATGTCAAGATGACCCATCAATATTAAGTTGTGATGGACGGTCGCCATGTGGATCCCCCAATAATATGAGCCGATCCCATGGGAGTTCCACCCAACTTACAACATTTGTCGATCCAATGTACAGCTTTCCGACGGACGGGCCCCCCCAATAATATGAGCCGGACCGTATCCGCGGGTAGCATCACATACATCGACCGTTGATGGAAGGTAGGAACATTTAAACAAATTTAAATTTCCTTTATTTATCTTGATATCAATTTTAAATCATATTTAAAATGAGGGATTTTTAATTATAAAAATATTTGTCTCATCATATTTAATTTATTGCATGCTTGCCGGATTCACGCAATTATGTCTAAACATGCATACAATCATAATATCAAATATTATATAGGATGATCGATTCCATTTCTAATTGACCCGTGGTTGCCAATCACGGGTCTTAGTCCAATCCTAGGTAATATGCAGTATGCAATGCAATCCTATTACATGTGCTTCCAATTTACATTTCTTCAGTCTTTATTGTCTGTTGGGCCCACCGTCTTCAAATCTTGATCTCCCACTAAATCTAATGTATTTACAATAAATAACAATGACAAGTAGGGGATACATTTTTAGGGGTGGGAACGGGCTATAAACCAAGCCCACTTTTATTACATATGACATTCATATCGGGCCATAAACCAGGCTCATTAATAAAACCAACAACAAAAAAAAAATGTAAATTCCTAACATACACCTACAAAATTGGTCATGGCAATCGATCATCCTTATCCAATAACATTTAATTCAAAATTAATTTATTGGATAACATGCAGTGGCAATTCAAATTTAAACAAGATAAAATCATATTTTATATATAAAATCATATTTTACACACAAAATCATATTTTATCTCTATATCAAATAAAATCATATTTTATCTATAAAATCCAATTTTAAGATAAAATCATATTTTACTTAATATATCATAAGATCATATCTTATCATCAATTGTACCAAAAATAATTGATTTCAAAATTCAATTTAAGGATAAAATATTAAAATTTTCCAAAAATTCAAATTTATCCAAAAATCAATTTTAAAATTTACGGACTCGAACAATTCGATCCGAAATCTCGTGAACCAATCAAAAAAAATTTTTGACCGGACCAAAAATAAAATTTTTAACACATTAAAATTAATTTTTAAATAAAATATAATTTTTCCCGCGGGCCGCCCGTGACACTCCTGGGCCGGCCCGCACCCGGGGCGCGGGCCGGTGGCAGCCCGGCTGCCCCCTTAGGGCAGCGACTTTCGCTGCCCTGGCGGCGCCTGGCGCCGCCCTGGGCGGTGCCGTGCGCCGTCCTGGGCGGCGCCGAACGCCGCCCCTGGGCGGCGCTGTGCGCCGCCCTGGGCAGCGCACAGCGCTGCCCTGGGCGGCGCCGTGCGCCGTCCTGGGCGGCGCCGTGCGCCGCCCGGGGCAGCAACAATTGCTGCCCCACCGGGCAGCGATCCAATCGCTGCCCGGGTTTTGCCCCGAAAATTTTTTTTTTTTTTTTTATTTAAAAATATTTATTTTGTTTTCCAAAAACCGAGATTCAAAAAATTTTGTACAATCGATTAATTTAATCGTTTGATCTGAGCAACCTGGCTCTGATACCACTGTTGGAAAACTCGCGGTCAGATCAATCACGATTGATACCCGGTGCAGCGGAAGTTTAAAAATTTTATCATGGAACAATTCCATGGTATGGGTATCAACCATTCAACGATTAAATTATTGTGTGTGTAAAATTCAAATAACAATTAATTAAATTTTACCTTCAATCTCGAAGCGAGATTAATGGACACCACACAGATTTCTCTGCGCTTCTTGTATCTCCCAGGAACTGATGAACTCCTTCAATCAGGTCCACGAATGAGGTTTAAATCCCTCTGACAGATTGCACTAGAAAATCTGTCAGAAGTTTTTCTGCGAAGAGATTAAACGAATCTGATTCGTTATTCCTGACTGCAATTCAAAATCACAGACCGGAATTTTCTCTGACAGAGCAAGGAGGGGCGGCCGAAAACTTGAGAGGAGGCTAGGGTTTATTTTCGAAAATCCTGTCTCTCAATAATGACCTGTTGTGTCAAATTTCTGTACTGCAATAACTTATTTATAATGCAGGCCACTAACACCTTAGGGCCCATTAGTCATAAGTTGAGGCCCGACAAGCAAAGCCCGCACGTTCAAAAATTAATATAAAATTCATCGTGACTCCGATTGATGAACCGATTTCACCAATGTGCACAGAAACCATTTCTGCACATTTTAAAGTCAAAATAAATTTTCCTGAATCCGAATTCAGTGGTTTCCAAAAATGCCCATCCCTATGTCATTTTAGGAAATCCTACTCCCTTACTCTTATTTAAGAAGTCCAACTTCTTTATTCATTAAATTTAACTCTTTAAATTTAACTATCTCAACGGGGATTAAAACTCCATTACACTGTGTGACCCTCAATGGTTCAGGGATACAGCTAGCCGTGGGCTCACAACTCCTTGTGACTCGGAACAACACTTTCCGACTTGCCCAACGAATCATGGTAAAGCGCCTAGCAACATCGCCCCATGATTCCCTAGGTATCACTGATAGTGCCTACAAGAACCAGTAGATTTTGGTTAGCGTACAGTACGGTCCCTTCATCCATATATCCCGATCGAATCAACAACCATTGGTATATCGAGAGTCGCTCAAGATTCGATAACTATGCAATACATCTTGAAGATCAAATTAGTGACATCGCATGTGCTACTAAGAAACCATTTCTTAAATCACATCAAGTACTCTGGCCAGAGATTCGTCACACTAATATCTCCTCAGAACGCATAGGATATCCACACTCGCAAGTATGTGGTGAATCCTTGACAACAATGTATCGACTCCTATATGTGTTGTAGCTGTACCCAATCCCGACACCTGATGACCCCCATAGAGTCGGTAAACGAGTCAAAGCACAGTACTAGCATATAGAGTCTCCATGATGTTTCAAGTAGTAAGGACTAATGGTGTACAACCAAAACCGCGGACTTTATCCACTCGATAAGTGATAACCACTTGGAAAGTCCGGATAGGGTAGTTCGATTATTCATCCTATGAATATCCATTTGCATGCTTCGAACATCTCCATGTTCCCTACCAATGAAACGTGGTACTCCGCATCGCAAATGCTAGTCTCACACTCGAGCGATCCTTATCCTTATTCTCGGACGGCTCAATCGACTAGGAACAGTTTAGAATATACAGTGACTATAAGATGTATTTCATGATAGACATCCCCATGTTCTACCACATCTTACATACACTATAGTATATTCAAGGTCTTTATCAAAACAACAATAGTATATCACAATATAACAATATGAAGAAAGATAAAGTCATTGCCATTAATAAAAGTGTAAATTTACATTAAACAAAAGATTGTTTGTACAAAGAGTCATCAAAGCCCATAGCCACAAGTTGGCTCACTGGGCACCCACTCTTTCAGACTATGCCAAAACCTCTCACGAAAACAAGAGCTCTAATAAAAAATTTAGAAAATCGAAAAAGTAATTAAATACAAAAGTTTGTATTAACTCTAATATAAGATGGATCAGATTTATCTAATCTGTAAATATCCTTAAGCTGCCTCTGAATATTGTGAGGCCGATCTCTTAGCCAATCCCAGATTTACGAATTCATTTGCGGCCACGAATTCATCTGCCGCCACATTTGCTTCTCTGTAGATGTGAGACTTCTTCACCATGGACGAATATAGAATCCCTTGGATTTGAGTTAAAATGTTACTAAGCTCCTAAGAGGTGTTGTCACATCAATAATAGATAAAGGTATCTTGGAATCTACTTCAAGCTACAAAGAGAAAATTATACAACTTGCAAACTTGAAGTCCCTTAAGAATAGCCCAAATCTCAGCTCTCGTGTTAGTCTCAAAACCAATATAATCATGATAAGCTAGGATCGGCTTTTCCGTACGGTCTCTGATAATGCCTCCAATCCCAAACTCCCCTCCATCTTTTGAACACTCATCCGAATTTAACTTGAAATACCCGATAGCAGGTGACACCCATCTAACCACTCGAATAAAAGCAGTTCGAGTGACTTTATGAGTAAACCCAACGAGCTAGCCACCCCCTTGAAAACTCTCCAACGACCAGCCTTCAAGACCCCTGCACGATCAGTAGATACAATAAACTCTTGAATATGCGTAATAATTCTGGCCGGTAAGATGCGAGCACTCCTATATTTGTAGTCATTCATGGTCTTTTAGAGGAACCAAATAATCAGAAAAGGAATTAGTTCCTTAACATGACCATCTCTACGCCAATCATGCGCAACCTTCCATTTAGAAAAACTTCGATAATTCTGAACATTAAAAATTCTAGCAAATAATTTCCAGACAATCTGAGCAGTAGCACTTGAAATTATTATCTTACATACACACACTCCATTAGAGTTGTTACATTTATTAAATTGCTAAACCCAACTAGTGTTAACCTCTAAAAAAAACTTATTATTGCGCTTTTTTAAAAGTTGCAAAAAATACAATAAGTCGAAGAATACATTAAATTCTGGTTGAATCTGATTGAAATTTATGTTATTGTGATGGGTGACAATTTTACTTCTATTCAACTATCTTGCCGAATTAAAATAATAAAAATATTTATTTAAATATATTTTGTATTTGAGTAATCGGTCAACTTACGTACTTCTGGTTTTTTAATTTTTCAGTTTCCATGGATGGAAAGATAATTTATGCAATTTTGGAGAATTGATACTTTATATTTTTCAATTTTAAAGTAATTAAATTAAATTAAAATCAATAAAAGGAAGAGACAATGTAGATGCTAGTGAGTCGGCTAGACCAATCAAAGCACAGTGGATTTAGGTAGCCATTTGGATATATGCTTATTGGGCCAACTTAGGGCCCATTTACAGCTTGCAAAAACAGATCCCGATTGGCCCGAAAAAGAAAAACCCCTTCTTCTCCAAATTCACCCGCAGTCGCCAGAGATCTCCGATCTCACCTCTCTAATGGCGGGAGGCAAGATCAAGAGAGAGAGGCCGTCCCACAAAGGCGGAGCCGCGGCGGCGTCGAAGGGTTTCCAGGGCGGAATCTCCTTTCACAAGTCGAAGGGCCAACATATACTTAAAAACCCACTGTTGGTCGACTCAATTGTTCAAAAAACCGGAATTAAGTCTACTGACGTCATCCTTGAGATTGGTCCTGGTACGGGTAATCTCACGAAGAAGCTTCTTGAAGCTGGGAAATCCGTCGTCGCTGTTGAGCTCGATCCTCGTATGGTTCTCGAGTTGCAGCGTCGTTTTCAAGGAACTCCGTTTTCTAACCAGCTGAAGGTTAATGTTTTTGCAGCCCTTTTTCGTTTTGAAAGAATATTTTTTCAGGCATTTTGTGGCGTGCAAGTGTTTTTTGCGGTTGGTTTTTATTTCTTGTGTATTTTGTTTGCCTGGAGGTTCGAGTAATTTGCTGAAGAATTCAATTGAATTAGCTGGTAAACTAATCATCGAGTTATTATTATATTGAAGATTATTTACTTCTTAGCTGGTAATCGAACTGAACTCTTTTCATATTCATAATCCTCTAGTTTGGACAAAGACGGTATTTTTGCTTTGGGGAAAAAAAATGAGTCCAGAATTGTCTCTGCAATCGTCTTAGTGTTATCTTGTCTACTAGGTTTTAGCGTTGGGAATCCAAATTTCGTCAGCTATTCTTTGTTTTGGCGGTGGAATTCCCCTAAATTCCGAGCTTGTTCGAACTTCGAGAGTATGGGTCTCAAGTGTTGCTATAATATCTGAATGTCACTGCATGAATTTAGAGCTTACTTTTTTGTCTGATTATACCCAATTCTTTCTTTGATTGATATTTTTAGGCTTACTTCTTTCACCTTTGTTTGAAAGAAGATCTCTCAACCTGAAACGAATAATCTACGCAGTGGAAGTTATTAGGTCTTATCTGACTTGTTTGGCATATGTTGTTGTGTTGTCTCAGTGTTTCCAGGCACTTTGTGACATGTAGCATAATTCTGAATAAATGATGAAAACTGATCATTTCAATGCTCTTCCTGCAGGTTATACAAGGAGATGTTTTAAAGTGTGATCTTCCCTACTTTGACATTTGTGTGGCAAACATCCCATATCAAATTTCCTCTCCTCTTACCTTCAAGTTGTTGTCTCACCGTCCGTTGTTCAGGTGTGCGGTAATTATGTTCCAAAGGGAATTTGCCATGAGGCTTGTTGCTCAACCAGGGGATACCCTCTATTGTCGTCTTTCTGTGAACACCCAACTTCTGGCTCGGGTTAACCACTTGCTGAAGGTTGGAAGAAACAACTTTAGGCCACCACCCAAGGTTGACTCTTCAGTAGTCAGAATTGAACCAAGGAAACCACTTCCTCCTGTGAATTTCAAGGAGTGGGATGGTTTAGTCCGAATCTGTTTCAATCGAAAGAACAAAACTTTAGGTTCTTTGTTTAGGCAAAAGTCTGTCCTATCGTTGCTGGAAAAGAACTACAAGACTTTACAGGCACTGCAGCTTACACCAGAAGGATTTTCGGATGATTCAGAAATGGCCTCTTGTGTATCTGCTTTAGGAGACACTCTCGGTGATATGATCATGGACAGTGAAGACGGAAATGATGACGATGAGATGGAGCTGGAAATGGGCGACGTCGATACTAAGACCTCGGGTTTTAAAGATAAAGTTGTGGGCATTTTGAAGCAAGGAGGTTTTGAAGAAAAACGATCCTCCAA
Organism: Henckelia pumila; assembly: GCF_033568475.1. NCBI lineage: Eukaryota > Viridiplantae > Streptophyta > Magnoliopsida > Lamiales > Gesneriaceae > Henckelia > Henckelia pumila. The sequence continues at coordinate 44,242,491 of NC_133122.1, forward strand.
GCTCTCACAAGACGATTTCATGCATCTGCTTTCTTTATTTAACAAAGCCGGTATTCATTTTTCTTAGTGTGATTGTACCAGTTTTGCCCATCTCAACAAGAAGTATTATTTTTGTCTCCCTATTCCTGATTTTTGTTTTTCTTTAAGTACGAATTCATAGTAGATTTTTAATTCCCAATTATACGTGGAAAGTTTAATCTATATATTTTGAATTACTTGAATTTTGTGAATTATATTTATGTATTACTTTTTACTAGTATGTTACGTTGATAGTGTTATTTTATATAATTAGTTATTAGATTTAGTATATACAAGCATTTGAATGATTATTTAAAGTTATTTATTTAATTTAATTTGATATAATATAATATAATGAATATATTCAAGTTATAAATAATAATTATATCAAAAATATTTTTATCATTTAAGATAACGTTCACGTGAGGATAACAATGTTTATGGTTAGATTGATATATTTATCGTTACGTTTTTTTTTTTTTTGGAAATATATTTATCGTTACACTTATAAAGATATCAATAAGGATGTGATTGCAACAGAATTTTATATAGAGATATGAAGATTAAAAGAGAGAATATTATTAGGAGTGATATATTTTCCAATTTAAAAATTTAAAAATATAGATAAAAATACGATTAAATTTAAAATTATAGATAAATATAGCATTAAGAAAGGATATTCTGTGGAAAATAATAAATTTTCATACTATTTGAAGGTAAATTTTCCCATATAGTAATAAATTTAGTTGGACGGGTAGAACCAAATAAATAAAAGAAAAAGTTGGACGGCAGCATTGTATCATTGTTTTTTACCCCCTTCTAGTTTTCTTATGCAATATTTGTTGGGTTTATATGAATTTATTATCTGATGAATCTCGATAGTGAAAAAAATATAACGTAGCTTCTGTTTGGATTCAACTATGCAAATTCGCAAAAGTTATCAACCCATTTTATATTCATCCCCAAATAAATATTTTATCACTTTCCTAATATCACTATCAAAATAAATTTTCCCTTAAAAAAGTTGTAATTCATATAGCATTAAACAATATAATAACCAATAAACACTGTAAACATTGAAACTTGAACGATCCCCCATACTTATCAAAGTTTGTAATATAAGTACCTGTGTGCAAAACTACAAATAATAAGATGAGTTTCACATGTAATTGGTATTTGAGTTCATGGTATAAATGGACGTTCGACAAATGATCATGATTTCAAAATTACTCATGCAAATACTTTTTCAGGCGATCGCGAATCTTTCGCACAAAGTTTGTCTAAGTGCAATTCATTTTGATAAATTTTAGAATAGTTCTCTTTGTGCATCGAGAAAAAAAAAAGACGAATTTGATAATTTGAAATGAGATATAGATGTGTAATGCATTAAGACAAAATAATTAGAAGCTGAAAAACGAAAATTTTGAAGAAAATCTGAGGCGAAAGAGAATGAAAAATGAGAAACACAAATTAACTATTTTCAAAATGTTACTGTAAAAAAAAAAATTCAATGTGTTTGGATGCATAAAAAACAAGATTTAAAATTGAATTTGAAATTAAAATTAGATTTAGATTTGAAATTAATGAAATTGGAATTTCATTTAACGTTTGACTGTAATTTAAAATATGATTTGGAATTTGATTTGACAATTTAAAATTATAGTATTTATATTAAAAAAATTATTTCTTATTTTAAAATTATTTTAAAATTTTTCATTAATAATATTTACATAAATACACATATAATTTTTATCAAGAACAATTGTGAAATATTTATTTATTTTAAAAAATAAAAAAAATTAAATGCCGTCAGATACCAATTTTATTTTGTCAAAAGACTCAAAACACTAAAATAATAATATTTTACAAATCCAAATCCTACCAAATTTATCAATAGTCTTAAATGTAGATTTTAATTTAATGTGAATAAAATAACACGACCGCGAGCATTAACAGCTGGTCAACTATCCGCCCCTATAAATAAATATCAGGCCGCATTTCAAGCTTACTCGAGAGATCAGCTATGGCGATTTCGCTGATGAACCCTAGTATCCTCTCCCTGCCCGTTGCTATTGCTCTGCTCCTAGCGGTTTCTTCTGCTACAGTGTTCTTCGAAGAGCGTTTCGATGGTACAATTACTTACTGCATTCAACCAGCTGGTTTACTTTGTCTGAATTTTGCGTCATTTCGGTTGTTTTTTATGTGTCTTTTGACTGGATTTGGTTTGTATCTTTTTGCTGCGATCTTATTGTTTTGGTGTGAGTTCATTTCGATGATGAATTCACTGCTATGGTTGACGTAGATCTGGTATATGTTTTTTCTGATTTTATGTATGTAACAGCGTGGAGTCGGATCATTTGGTATCGAATGTGGTGAATTGATTTAGAAACATATGCGTTGAATTTTGTGTGTGTACAGAAGATCTGATGAGTGTGCTAATTTCTTTGCCCTCACGGCCTCACCATTATGGTTGCATCATGGATTATATATATAGGGTCTATTTTGGGGTTGCCTATTTCACTGGACTGAATTTGACTGTAGACATATAATGCAGTTAGTGTGATGAAATACTTTTCAGATCTGTTGAGTGGTACCGAAATTGGAGCTTTTTATGGTTTGATAATAATTTTCAGTTATAGCCATGCTTTCATATGTAGATGATAAACGATATTTCTTGTTCCCGAGTGAGGAAAGGGTGAAAGTCTTGTGTATGGTTTACAAATGGACGGCTTTACTTGCTTGAGCTTTTTCCCTTGATTGTGTTGCATTCTCATTATTTCTTTGGCTGGATTATTAAGATGGATGGGAGAGTCGATGGGTCAAATCTGAGTGGAAGAAAGAAGATAACATGGCAGGAGAGTGGAATTACACCTCAGGCAAATGGAATGGAAACCCCAATGACAAAGGTAGTTATCTCATTGCGTAATCTGCACATGGCGAAGCTTTGATTTGCAGATTTGTGTGAATAGCGAAACACTCAACATCTAGTGCTGTTGTTTTCCTCGATTTATTTCAGGTATTCAGACCAGCGAAGACTATAGATTTTATGCCATCTCAGCTGAGTACCCTGAACTCAGCAATAAGGGCAAGACCTTAGTTTTCCAGTTCTCTGTTAAGCATGAACAGAAACTTGACTGTGGTGGCGGATACATGAAATTGCTTAGCGGTGAAGTTGACCAGAAGAAATTTGGTGGTGATACTCCTTACAGGTTATGTATCTTAATGTCCTTTTATGTAACACCGTTTTCCCTTGTTTAATTTCTGTACCAGTTGTTGATTGATTGCACCACATGGTTGACTGCAGCATCATGTTTGGACCAGATATCTGTGGCTACAGTACTAAGAAAGTCCATGCTATTCTCACATACAATGGGGCAAACCACTTGATCAAGAAGGATGTTCCATGTGAAACTGATCAACTGACTCATGTCTATACTTTCATACTCCGCCCTGATGCTACGTACAGCATCCTCATTGACAATGTAGAGAAGCAATCTGGTAGCTTGTATTCGGACTGGGATCTTCTCCCTCCAAAGACCATTAAGGACCCTGAGGCCAAGAAGGTTGTTGGTTGTAGTGATACATAAAATTATTTTTGTTCCGGTACCAAAACTGTTGATCTTACCATTCTCTGAATTCTGTGACAGCCTGAAGACTGGGATGACAAAGAATATATTCCTGACCCTGAAGACCAAAAGCCCGAGGTATATTAACTCTTAATTTTTATATTAATTTTTTAATTTTTATATCAGTTGGTAGTATTCCATGATGGCTTGTGGCCTAAGAGAATCTCATTTTGTTAAATGCCTTCATCATATCTAAAACAAAGTTTCTCTATACAGGGTTACGATGACATTCTGAAGGAGATTCCAGACCCTGATGCCAAAAAGGTAAATTATATTCAAATTCCAGTTCTGTTTCTGCATTCCTTGTAACTTCTGAATTCTGTATCCTACTTGTTAATTGCAGCCAGAGGACTGGGATGAGGAGGAGGATGGTGAGTGGACAGCACCAACCATGCCTAATCCTGAATACAAAGGTCCATGGAAACCAAAGGTTTATGGAACTTTTTTTGGTGCAAGTTTGTTGGTATATTAAATTAAACAGACGGATCAATGCCATCTTTTTGTATTCCCAGGAAATTAAGAACCCCAACTACAGTGGAAAGTGGAAGGCACCATTGATTGATAATCCAGGTTCCTTACATCTCCTGAGCATTTGATTGCCCATTGCATTTAAAGAATTAGTATAATCCCATTGTAACATGGTTTCAGAATTCAAGGATGATCCAGATCTCTATGTTTTCTCGAATCTGAAGTATGTAGGCATTGAGTTGTGGCAGGTACAGGAATTTTATTTTTTCCTTCGTGTTCAATTTCTTCTATAATTACTCTGATTATACACTTACACATTTTCGTTGAGAAATTATTTACTTCTGCAGGTGAAATCTGGAACCTTGTTTGACAATGTCTTGGTATGTGATGATCCCGAGTATGCTAAGCAGCTAGCTGAAGATACATGGGGAAAGCAAAAGGAGGTATGTGAATGTGTCTTCCTGATATTTCTCTTCAAGTTTTTAAAAAGTACATTTTCTCTATTAAAGAAGGGGAACTAATGCTTAATGATGCCTGACATTCCAGGCTGAGAAGGCTGCTTTTGATGAGGCAGAAAAGAAGAGAGAAGAGGAGGTACTTTTTTGCATATTTATTTGGAATTTATCCTGTCACTGCCAATAATGTTCCTTGTTCGAAAATCACTTTAAAAAAATTTATCTGATTTATGATTCTCTCGCCTATTTATTTATTTATTTTACATTCAATTCAGGAGTCAAAGGCAGATCCAGTTGATTCTGATGTAAGCCCTGAATGTTTTCTTGTGACTGTAAATAAGCGTCTTCTAATATTTTTTCTCGATTAATGTCCTCATCTTGATGGTCTTCCAATAACAGGCTGAGGATGGAGATAATGATTCTGATGCAGAAGACAATGAAGCTGATGTCAATGCCAAGCCAGATTCTAAGGAAGTCGACCCTGTGGCTGATGTGGATGATGACACTCATGTATAAACAAACACCAATCTTTTCCTCCTTGCATGGAAATCGTTTTATACCATCTTGTTTTACGCTTTATCTCAATTTGCTTGTGTATACTCTTTGTTCATGCAGGATGAACTGTAGGATGCTCGGATGCTGTCCGTGTTCTGATAAAAGTTCGCTCTCAAGTCCAGAAGCTGAGCCCGTTAAGACGCTCTACAATTTTTCCTTTTCTAATTTTACTTGTTTTATATATCTGTTTTTGTAGAAAAAGGCTGAACTCTTTTGAGGCTACATTGAAAAAAAAACTATGTGGCGGATTACTTTGATTTCGTGCAACTTAAGGGAGCATCAGAGAACTTATATAAATCATGTATTGTTCTAGATTATGAGACAGTACTAAACAAAGCGTAGAAAATAATATATTTCTTATCTTTTTCAACTGATTACAATGTAACATATAAATAAGAGCCTAATCTTCTAAATCTAGTAATGAGATCCCTACAAATCTGGGATAGAATATTCACCATACAAATAACATAATCTGCAGGATTTATCTACCATAATACAGAATTAATTCAAATCATATATTATCTACAGAATCTGACACTCCCCCTCAAGCTGGTGAATGGATATCGCCCATTCCAAGCTTGCTAACAATATCTGTGAACAATCTACTAGATAGTGCCTTTGTGAATATATCTGCCAACTGATCCTTGGAAGAGACGAATGGAGTACATATTAATCCACTTTCCAATTTCTCTTTGATGAAGTGTCTATCGACTTCAACGTGTTTCGTACGGTCATGTTGCACTGGATTGTGAGCTATACTAATGGCTGATTTATTGTCACAATATAACTTCATGGGTGAGTTCCACTTAATTCTCAAATCATCAAGAATGATCTTCAACCATAGCAATTCACATATTCCTAAAGCCATAGCTCGAAATTCTGATTCTGCGCTTGATCTTGCAACCACATTTTGCTTTTTACTTCTCCACGTCACTAGGTTTCCTCCCAAGAATGTGCAATAGCCGGAAGTGGACCTTCGATCATCCAAGGAGCCTGCATAGTCGGCGTCTGTATAGGCTTCAAGAGTCATAGCATCCCCTTTTTTGAATAATATGCCTTTTCCTGGGCTGCCCTTAAGATACTGCAAGATCCTGTGGACTGCCTTGAGGTGTTTTTCTTTTGGACTTTGCATATATCTGCTAACTACACTTACAGCATACGAAATGTCTGGTCTAGAGTGAGTTAAATATATTAACCTCCCAACCAGCCTCTGATAAGAGCCTTTATCTACCACTGGGTCATTTGGTGCATCACATAAGCCGTGATTGACTTCAATAGGGGTGTCCACCGGCTTGCAGCCCATCTTTCCTGAGTCCTTCAACAAATCCAGCGCGTATTTTTGTTGGGAAATGAATATTCCATGCCGTGAGTTAGCCACTTCAATTCCTAAAAAGTATTTTAACTTCCCAAGTTCTTTGATATCAAACTCTTTGAGTAGGCGCTGCTTTAGTTCCTGTATTCCTTCTATATCATTCCCAGATACTATCATATCATCAACATACACCAGCAGAATAGTCACTCCCCCTGAAGCCGAGTGCTTCACAAACAAAGAATGATCCCCTTGGCTTTGTCTGTATCCCAAGGTAGTCATGGCTTTAGTGAGTCTTCCAAACCAAGCCCTTGGTGATTGTTTAAGGCCATAAAGTGCCTTCTTCAGCCTACACACCATCCCTTTTTTAGATTCAAAACCCGGTGGGATCTCCATATAAACTTCTTCGGCTAGGTCACCATGAAGAAATGCATTCTTAACATCAAATTGTAACAGATTCCATCCAAAATTTGCTGCTAATGACAAAAGGATCCGCACTGTGTTCATCTTTGCAACAGGTGCAAAGGTTTCCCAATAGTTGAGTCCATATGTTTGGGTGTATCCTTTCGCAACTAGCCTCGTCTTATAACGTTCAACTGTCCCATCTGATTTATATTTGACAGTGAATACCCATCGACAACCAACTGGTTTAACCTTGTGTGGCAATCTAACCAGTTCCCATGTTTTGTTTCTGTCAAGAGCTTCCATTTCTATTTTCATGGCATCCTCCCACTTCTTGTCTCTTAATGCCTCTGATAGATTTCTCGGAATGGATATGTTGTGAAGATTGGTCAATAAGGCTTTATGGCTTTGGGACAGGTTTTGGTAGGTCATAAACTGGTGTAAGGGATGTTTAGTACAGGTTCTGATTCCTTTTCTTAATGCGATTGGCAAGTTCGTGTCCTGGTCAACATCATCTAAGGTCTTAGAATCTGTTAAGAGTTCAGGCTCAACAATTGGTTCACTCTCGACTATGGCTTGGTTTTTTTCAGCTGGTAGCTTGGAAATTGCAGGAACTCGTGCGAAGTTCAGAGGTGGTGGTGCTACTGTAGAGGCTGGAAATTTCTTCCTGGAATAGGTTTTGAGTGGCTGTGTTTGGGTTTCTTGTTCCTTATCCGCGATCATATCACTATGTGGAGCTGATTTGGCAGTTTGATCAGGAAGTATAGATGGTGGGCTGTGTAGTAGTGGCAGTGTGCTAGAGTCGAAGGGAAGATCAAGTGAAAGACTTATATCCCCTCCATCTCTATCTGTTTTGTTTTCTGGAAATTTTGAGGGAAAATAAGACTCATTTTCCACAAAGGTTACATCAGCGGAAACAAAAGTTTTTCGAGTGGAAGGATGAAAGCACTTATATCCCTTTTGAGTAGAGGAGTACCCGATAAAGATACATCGAAGAGCTCGAGGGTCGAGTTTTCCTCTATTTTGGAAATGTATATGAACGAAGACAACACTTCCAAAAATTCTAGGAACAAGATTATTAGACGCAGTAAAATGAGGAAAAAAATTTGTGAGAATTTCTATTGGGGTTTTAAAATCAAGAATACTAGTGGGAAGTCTATTAATAAGGTGTGCAGCGGTAAGAACAGCTTCTCCCCAATATTGTTTAGGAACATTTTTGTGGAATAGTAATGCTCTTGTGATATTTAGGAGGTGGCCGTTCTTTCGTTCAGCCACGCCGTTTTGTTGTGGTGTATTGACACAAGAGGATTCATGCAAAATGCCTTCTTTTTGAAAGAAAGAAGAAAGGTACATATTAAAGTAATCTTTGGCATTGTCAGACCTAAATCTTTTAATTCTCACATCAAATTGCGTCTTAATCATATTATAGAATTTTGGAAAAATAGTGCTAACTTCAGATTTATTTTTCAAAAGATAAATCCACGTCATGCGAGTGCAGTCATCGATAAAAGACACAAACCACTTGGCACAAGAGATATTGGGAACACTAGAGGGACCCCATATATCGCTATGAATTAAAGAGAATGGAATAATAGTTCTTTTATTGCTTGCTGGAAATGAAACACGTTTGTGTTTTGCAAATTCACAGTCATTACAATGAAAAGACTCTAATTTATTTTCTTTAAACCATAAAGGAAACATTAGCTTAAGGACCCTAAAGGAAGGATGACCTAAACGATGATGAAAAAGCCAAATTTTATTTTTAGTTGACAAAATAGACTCAGAAAAGAATGATGCGGATAAGGATCTCTCCACCCTAGTTCCTCCACTTTGACTTTCTAGATAGAAAAGACCATTCCTCTCATTAGCACGTCCAATCATCCTCTTCATTTTCAGTTCCTGAAACTCACAGTGGGAAGAGAAGAAGGTTACACAACAATTGGAATCCATGGTTAGTTTCTTAATGGAGATTAAGTTTGCAAACAACTTTGGAACATGGAGGACATTTTTAAGAACAAGGGATGGGCTTATATAAATATCACCTTGACCAGCAATGGTAGTGAAAGATCCATCAGCTAAGGTGATTTTCTTATGGCTAGAGCATGGTGTATAGGTAGAGAAGGATTTGGAATTATAGGTCATGTGATCAGTGGCTCCGGAATCGATTATCCATAACTTTGGAGAAATCTTTTCAGAGATATTAACAAAGCAAGAAATAGGACCGATACCTGAAAAAGCCAAGGAGCTAGTACCTGACAAGGAGGGTTTCTCAAGTGACCCTAAGAAATTTTCAACGCCTTAATCTCCTGCTCACTTAATCTTGCAGCAAGGTTTTGTGTGCTTCCTTCATTGTTTAATGGTGCACTTACCATATGTGCCTTTCCTCCTTCATCAATGTTTCGATCAGGCCTACCATGTAGCTTCCAACACTGATCTTTGGTGTGACTATTCTTTTTGCAGTAAGTGCAATATAGAGATTCACGACTGTTGAATCTTGATTTTTTGTGTTGATTGTTGAACTTGTATTCCTTTATCCCAACCGTTTTAGCAACAAGTGCAGATCCTTCCTCTCCGCGGGTCTCGAGCATCACCCGTCTGCGGCCCTCTTCTGCCCGAATGGTCGAGATTGTTTCATTTAAGGAAGGCAGATCGGCCTTCCCTAAAATTTGCACTCTGACTGCATCGAACTCCATGTTGAGGCCAACCAAAAATTCATAGGTTCGTTCCCTTTCAATAAACTGCTTTAAGACTGTAGCATCTGATGCACAAGTCATCTTAATGCACTGGTATTGATCCAGCTCTTGCCATAGTCCTTGTAAGAGATTAGCGTACTCTGTTGTGGTCTGATTTCCTTGCTTTGTTGTTGCGATCTTTGACTTAACTTCATAAATCTGGGCTGCATCATTAGCCCTGGAGTAAGTCTGTCGCATGGCCTCCCAAATTTCTTTGGCTGATCCAAGGAACATGCATGTATCACTAATCTCAGGCAGCATCGAATTCCATAGCCAAGACATTACCATGGAATCTTGTTCATCCCAAGATGCATATTTGGGATCCTTCTCCGAAGGTCCAGTACCTGTTAAATGATCCAGCCGTCCTCGACCTTTCAGAAAGGTCTTGACAAGTTGGGACCATTTCAAGTAATTTTTTCCATTCAATCTATGAGCAGAATGAAGATTTTGTAACTCCCCTGTTGCCGCAATATGTTCGACGGTGGCAGCATCAGATTTAGGACTAGTTACGGTACTATCGGACATTTTACTGGAGATGGATGAAAAGTGGCTCTGATACCAAAACAAAGCGTAGAAAATAATATATTTCTTATCTTTTTCAACTGATTACAATGTAACATATAAATAAGAGCCTAATCTTCTAAATTTAGTAATGAGATCCCTACAAATCTGGGATAGAATATTCACCATACAAATAACATAATTTGCAGGATTTATCTACCATAATACAGAATTAATTCAAATCATATATTATCTACAGAATCTGACAGTACTCAAGTTGCGTGATTTCATCATTTTGCCACTTCTACTTGCTTTTACTTCAAGTATTCATTTACTATTCGTGCAACCTTTTTTGTGTATTGTATACATGTATTCGTGCAACCTTTTAATCAATCCATCATTTTACCACTTCTACTTGCTTGTACTTCAAGTATTCATTTACTATTCGTGCAACCTTTTTTGTTTTTTGTTTACATGTATTCGTGCAACCTTTTAATCAATCCATCATTTTGCCACTTCTACTTGCTTTTACTTCAAGTATTCATCTACTATTCGTGCGTCCTTTTTTGTTTTTTGTTTACATGTATTCGTGCAACCTTTTAATCAATCCATCTTCTTTACAAACGGCACCTTTACTCAACAAACTTGTAAAGCTATTTTTTTTTTCATTTTTGCCGAAGTCCAAAACCATCACACGGAGACAATGCATACAGCCCATCGAATTTGAAAAGAATATGCAATTATATATATATATATATATATATATATATACATATAATTTTGATCCCCTGCAGTGCAGGAAAACTGTGTGCGACCACTAAAATTCGATAGTGGGTTTTAGTGGTGTAAAAACAAAAAAATAAAAATCACTAAAACTCACTACCGGGTTTTAGTGATCGCACACAGTTTTTCTGCACCCTAAAGTGCAGAGGATTGGATATAAATATATATATATTCGAAATGATATATAGATTGTATAATATAGATTGTATAAAGAACTCGAAAATCAATAATTGACTTGGGTGAGAACTCATTTCACGTGAATGTCAAAATCTCCAAACTGAAAATCTGTCTTGCTTTTCTCAATTCTCGATAACTGCATATATATACATATTAATTAATAATTATAATATTTTCAAAATAATAATAATAATAATAATAATAACAACTTAATGATGATCATATTATCTTTAACTATCAATTATCAATTTAGATAATGATTTGATTTCAAAAAATCAAATATCTCATTATATATATATATATATATATATATATATATATATATATATATATATATCAACATAAGAAATAAAAATTTTCCATTTTAATTTCTTTATTTTGATATATATATATATAATAGCGATAATGCACACACCATTGTGTGTCTAAATATTTTATTTTTAAATTATTTTTTAAAATGAAATTTTATACAATTTTTTATTTCAAAAGGAATTAAATCCGAACCTAATAAAAATTTAATATTTAGATCATAAGATAAGATTTTCATTTTATAATTTGAAAACCTACTAATAGATTCAGCTCAACTTATTCAAGAGGTTGTCCTTGTGAGAAGATTTTTTGAGCTTTCACAGTCAAGTACTTCACACCCCAACCTCAACTCGCTCACACACATTTATTACATGATTTGTTTACATTAGTTTAGTGATAGTCTTTACACAAATACGTTAAAGATTGTGTTTGTAAGTCTTGGTATAAAAACGTTAATATTATGCGGATTGTGAGGTTGCGATCTGTAGTCGAGTTTAGAATCTAGGAGTTCCAACTTAGACGGTGGGGTAAGTCCTAAATTTGGAGTGAGATGATTACAAGACGTTGTAATGTTCAAAGTCTTTTCGAGTATCCTTTCCTGTGAAGAAGAAGGGGTGACGTAAGTGATTGAGTTCCAAACATCCATAAACAAATTGGTGTCTCTTTAATTTATCGCACTTACTTCTTGCTATTGTTTTTGGGTGATTTGTTGAAGCATTTATATGTTCTTTAAAGTACCAAAATATTGCATACAAAGTGTTTGATAAAATGCTTCAACCAAAATGTTTTTACTATTTCAACTTGCAATCTTTTCAAATGATTTCTCAAATGCTTAATCAGTTTTTAGATGAATTATTTTGAATTTTTTTCACTTGGTTTTGTAACCAAACTCGATATAATTTATCGGTGCTCGATTTGTATTCGAACCTTTCAACAACGAGTTATTGTAGCTCAATATTTTAAAGTGTGTATTCATCCTCTCTACACACCGTTTTCGATCCTATCACTTCGCCAAACAACCTCTGAAGCCACTTACTTTGTTTTGTAATGCGGATAACAGTCGAATAAGTCATCAAATTCATGCAAAAGAGAGACAACATTGTTCAACTTAAATGAAACATGTGCATGTAAAATCTCTCGCAACTCACTCTTTTGAGTCATATATATTTTTTTGTGCCTTTTTCTTTCAATATTTTTTTCGTCTTTTTTTCTCTCTCTTTTTTCTATGGTCATCTCACTTTTTTTTATCACTTTTTTTTCGACCTATTTTCTCTTTTTCTCTTTCAAATGATCCTCCAATACTTTATTTGGAGTCATTGAATGATTAACCAATTAAAATATAGATGCTAGGTGTGTTAAAATATTGAGATTGTGAAAAAAAAATACATAGATTAACATGATTGAATGAGATTATTGTTTTTTTAAAAAAATATGGATAATGGGTAGTGAAAAGTTAGAAGAGTATGATTGAAGTGTAAAAAAGTTTCACCGGTTCCTATTATGCTCTATCCCTTTATATATAGTAATAGACAATATACATAAACACCAAACAAAAAAAATTGATTCGTGGTTTATATCAATAAATGGAAAAAAAAAACACAATATAATGGAGGGGAAAAACTATAGTAAATAAACACCATCAATTCAATCATCAATTTACTAATGTGTAAATTAAACTAAACACATAATATGATATACGAAAACCATTGTGCTGTATTATTTTAACGAATGAGTTCTTGTTCAGCCAAAAATTAAATTATTTGTTAGGCCCAAAATGAAGAAGAAATTGGAGACCAGTTACTGATGCTTTGCCTCACAGTCTAGTTATCCCGGCCCATCAGAAATGAAGAGGCCCAAATCCAAAATTAATAGCAGCAAATTGGGAAATGGAAGGTTAATTTAAAATGCAAAGACCAAGTCAAAATCAGTTACATAAGAAAGGTAGGAGAAAAACGTGGCCCATCTTCATAGATATTATATATTATTATTTACGGAGCACACGCTTTGAATGTGTAATATAATGTATTATATTAAAATTTTGTGCTCCGAAAATATATGTGTGTGAGAAGTTAGATTTTCAATTGAAGAGAAAATGGAAGAAACTGATACAAAGTGAAAATTTGGTTGCAATCAAAGGGCAAAACTGGAAGAAAATTTTGGTGTCATCATACCATACCAAAAATAGTTTTTATAATGGTCTCAAACTGTAAGGCCCTGAAATTAATTACTTTTCGTGATTATTGGGATTGATTATTATTTATTTTGGAGATTATTTGAGCCGGGATTGAATCGAATTAAATTGGAAGTTTCAGGGACCGAAATACAAAATATGGATTATATATATTATCCTAAGGCAAGTTGCCTTTCCCATCACTCCATACCTCTCCCCTTCCCTTCTCCATTTCGTACGTACTGAGTGGAAGCCATAGCCAACGATCCCTCAAGCTTTTCTTTCGTCTGATTCGCACGATCCGACCGTCAGATTTTGATTCCGAGTTGAGTTTCACGATCACTGCAATGAGTGCTTCGTTCTGACGTAAGTTTTGCTACGATCTTCGAACTTTGATTTTTGTTGGGCTGTCAGAATTTGATAATCTTCGAGTATGTTGTTATTGAGTTAGCTTAAATCGTGTATTCGAAGTCGGTTTGGTAAAAAAACGGAGTTTGGATTTTATATGATTTTTTAGGCATATTTCAAAAATGGGGTGTTGGATTTTGGTTGGATTTTGATTGATTTGTTGGTTGAGAAGTTGATATGGATGGTATAGCATGGTTTGATGATGTTGATGATTTTTTGTTTGACCGATTTTAGCCGTTATGCCGTCGAAATCGAGTTTTGGTTTATCGGTTGTTTGTTTGGTTCAATTTCGGGTTTGTTTGAGTTGTTGGATTGACACCGAATCCGTATAATCTTCATTTTCAGATTTGGATTGGAGTTTCGGGTTTGGATCGAACTTGGGAGTTGATCGAATTGAGAATCGAAGACGGTATATTGATTGAGTTTTCCTTGTTTCGATTTGTTGTGATTCGATTGATTATTTATTTGAGTTCGTTGTTATTTTCAGATTTGAATCCTCGACGGACTTGAAAGGTAAAAGATGGCATTGATTCGAATGGGGTTGAATACTCGAGTTCGATTGATTCTCGAGCCCCGAAAATCACATACTGCATGTTTATTTGCTTGTGTGAATTTGATTGATCATTTTATTTACACTTGCATCCATATTGAACCGATTTCTCGATTCGTTTTGAAATTAGACGATTTAGGGAGCTATATTGAAGTGGTATTGGATTTCGAGTTTTTCCAAGTGCCAGAATACTTCTTATAGTTGCTCTGAAATCTAGGGGTTGAGTTGAATGACATCCACCCCGAATGGGTGTGTCGGTGAGTTGTTGTGAAGACTTGGCCCCGGGATCCCAACCAAATACCGATTGATATTCCGATTATCTGATTTGATAGTCCCGAGTTTTGAAGTCATGCACACATTCATTCTCATTTTGATTTGTTATTGATTATTGCATTTCAATATGAGGTGTTTATCTGTTATTGCATGTCTGTCTCTTTTACTTAGAAATTATATCTCTAACCGGTTTATCCGGCTGTTGTCTTTGTTTGTATGTGTACTTGACAACAGGAGGATCAGGAGCTAGACCGAGTTGTCTTGGTTAACTTGGGGTGAGATTGATAAAAGTGAGACTCCGCGTCGTAGGGTCGAGCCCGTTGAACTTGTATTAGTTTTGTTGAGTCTTTAGAACTCTATTTTCGAACTCGACATAGTATTGTATTTTGGGCAGAACTTCGATTATGTTGCCTGTTCTAATTATCGATATGTATGTATGTTGGAGCTTGGAATTGATTGGAGTTGTTGTGGATTGATTTTTTTGGTAGCGTTCCAGGCTTCTGCTCTCTCTCTGCCCGTTTGGCCTGCGCGCGGGCGAGGCCTGTCCACGCGCGCGCGAGCAGCCTGGGAGGGCTCGGGAATTTTGGCCTGCGCGCTCGAGCACTCTCCTCGCGCGGGCGCGAGCCCTTCGCGAGCCCTCTGCCCACGTAGCCTAGGCTCTTTGAAAAAAAAAATATTATTCGTTTTTCCGCGGCTATTCGTGTTCGATTATGATTAATTATTCGAGTTTAAAAGATTAGAAACGGGGTCTCACACAAACATTATAATATAGTATAGAAGTATAGATTACTTTCTTTTTGCAGTTTGGGCAAGTATTATTGGTCTGGGAATATATTATTATTAATTTTGGAGAATCGGTACTGTAAATTTTTTTAATTCCTAAATTAATTAATAATTAATTAAAGTAGACACATTTAAAAAAAAAATTAAAAAATCAAAGTAGACACTACTAGACGCTACACCAAGCACAGTGGATTTACCCAACTGGGATATATGGTTATTGGGCCAACTTGTGGCCCAGTTACAAAAAGATAGGTTCTAAGAGGCCCGAAAGGAAAAAATCCCTTCTCCCCACAAATAGCTGGCGCATTTCAAGCTCACTTCAGAGATCAGCCATGGCGATCTCACGAAGAATATTCCAGATAATGAACCCTAATATTCTTTCCCTGCCCATTGCAGTTTCTCTACTCCTAACGGTTTCTTCTGCTACAGTGTTCTTCGAAGAGCGTTTCGATGGTATCGTTACTGCATTCAACCAGCTCATTTACTTTGTCTGAATTTTGCGTCATTCGGTTGTTTTTATGTGTCGTTTGATTGGATTTGGTTTGTGTTTTTTTGCTGCGATCGTATTGTTTTGATGTCAGTTCATTACGATGAGCAATACACTGCTTGGTTGACGTAGATCTGGTAAAGTTATTCTCATTTCATGTATGTTTCAGTGTGGAGTCAGATCATTCCGTATCGAATATGTTGATTGATTTAGAAACATAAGCGATGAACTTTGTCCGTTGACAGAGGATCCCTCGCCCTCACCATTATGGTTGCATCATAGATCATCTATATATGGTTTAGTCTGGGGCTGCCTGAATTTTTCTGCAGACATATAATGCAGTTAGTGTGATGAAATACTTTAAAGATTTGTTGAGTGGTGCCAAAATTGGAGGTTATAGGATCTTTTTATGGGGTTTGATAAATTTCAGTTATAGAGTGATGTTTCATGTGAAGATGATAAACGATTATTCTTTCTTGTTCCTAAGTGAGGAAAGGGTGAAAGATCGATTCCGTCTGTTTATGGTTTACAATTGGAAAGGGTTTGCTAGCTTGAGCATTTTTTTTTTTACCTTGATTGTGTTGCATTCTCATTATTTCTTTGGCTGCATTATTAAGATGGATGGGAGAGTCGATGGGTCAAATCTGACTGGAAGAAAGATGATAACATGGCTGGAGAGTGGAATTACACCTCAGGCAAATGGAATGGAGACGCCAATGACAAAGGTAATTATCTCATTGCATAACGTGCACATGGCAGAGCTTGGATTTGTAGATTTGTGTGAATAACGAAACACTCAACTTCTTGTGCTGAATGCTGATGTTTTCCTTGACTTATTTCAGGTATTCAGACCAGCGAAGACTATAGATTTTATGCCATCTCAGCTGAGTTCCCTGAACTCAGCAATAAGGGCAAGACCTTAGTTTTCCAGTTCTCTGTCAAGCATGAACAGAAACTTGACTGTGGTGGCGGATACATGAAATTGCTTAGTGGTGAAGTTGACCAGAAGAAATTTGGTGGTGACACTCCTTATAGGTTATGTCTCTTACCGTCCTTTTATTTACCAGCGTTTTCCCTCTTTAATTTCTGTACCAGTTGTTGATTGATTGTGCCACATGGTTGACTGCAGCATCATGTTTGGACCAGACATCTGTGGCTACAGCACTAAGAAAGTCCATGCTATTCTCACATACAATGGGGCAAACCACTTGATCAAGAAGGATGTTCCTTGTGAAACTGACCAACTGACTCATGTCTATACTTTCATTCTCCGCCCTGATGCTACGTACAGCATCCTCATTGACAACGTAGAGAAACAATCTGGTAGCTTGTATTCGGACTGGGATCTTCTCCCTCCAAAGACTATTAAGGACCCTGAGGCCAAGAAGGTTGTTGGTTGTAGTGATACATAGAATTATTTTTGTTCCGGTACCAAAACTGTTTATCTTACCATTCTCAGAATTTTGTGACAGCCTGAAGACTGGGATGACAAAGAATATATTCTTGACCCTGAAGACCAAAAGCCCGAGGTATATTAACTTCTTAATTTTTACATCAGTTGGTAGTATTCCAAGATGGCTTGTGGCTTAAGAGAATCTGATTTTGTTAAATGCCTACATCATATCTAAACTATAGTTTATCTATACAGGGTTACGATGACATTCTGAAGGAGATTCCAGATCCTGATGCGAAAAAGGTAAATTATATTCAAATTTCAGTTCTGTTTCTGCATTCCTTGTAACTTCTGAATTATGTATACTTCTTGTTAATTGCAGCCAGATGATTGGGACGAGGAGGAGGATGGTGAGTGGACAGCACCAACCATTCCCAACCCTGAATACAAGGGTCCATGGAAGCCAAAGGTTTATAGAATTTTTTTTGGTGTGAATTCGTTGGTATAATAAATCAAACAGACTAATTAAAGCCATCTTTTTGTGTTGCCAGAAAATTAAGAACCCCAACTACAGTGGGAAATGGAAGAAACCATTGATTGATAATCCAGGTTCCTTACATCTCTTGAGAATTTGGTTGCCCGTTGTATTTCAAAGAATTAGTCTAATCTTATTGTAACATGGTCTCAGACTTCAAGGATGATCCAGATCTCTATGTTTTCTCGAATCTGAAGTATGCAGGCATTGAGTTGTGGCAGGTGCAGGAAATATGCTGTTTCCTTTGTGTTCAGTTTCTGTAGTTACTGTGTCTGATTATACAATTACACATGTTCATGGGGAAACTTATACTTGTGCAGGTGAAATCTGGAACCATGTTTGACAATGTCTTGGTATGTGATGATCCCGAGTATGCTAAGCAGCTAGCTGAAGATACATGGGGAAAGCAAAAGGAGGTATGTGGATGCTTCTTCCTTGTATTTCTCTTCCAGTTTTTCAAAAGTACACTTTATCCGTTAAACAAGGGAAACTAATGCCTGATGATGCTGACATTCCAGGGTGAGAAGGCTGCTTTTGACGAGGCAGAAAAGAAGAGAGAAGCAGAGGTACATTTTTGCATATTTATTTGGAATTTATACTCACTGCCAATAATGCTCCTTATTTGAATCACTTTCAAAATTATATCTGATTTATGATTCTCTCCACTGTTTATTTATTTTGTATCCAATTCAGGAGTCAAAGGCGGATCCAGTTGATTCCGATGTAAGCCCCGAATGCTTTCTTGTGACCATATAAACAATCGTTTTCTATTTTTCCCCCCTAATTTAATGTCCTTATCTTGTTGGTCTTCTAATAACAGGCCGAGGATGCAGAAATTGATTCTGATGCAGAAGACAATGAAGCTGATGACGATGCCAAGCCAGATTCTAAGGAAGACGACCCTGCGTCTGATGTGGACGATTATGTTCATGTACAAACACCAATCTTTTTCCTGCTTTTATGGAAATCGTTTTATACCATCTTGTTTTACGCTTTATCTCAATTTACATGTGTATACTCATTGTTTATGCAGGATGAACTCTAGGACGCTCGGATACTGTCGGTATTTTCGTAAAGTTCGCTCTTAAAACTCGAGCTGAGCCTGTTATGGCGCTCTACAATTTTTACTTTTTCTAAATTTACTTGTTTTAGATCTCTTCTTTTTTTTTGTAGAAAAGGCTTAATTGTTTCCGGCCACATTAAAGAAACTGTGGCAGATTGCTTTGATTTCGTGCAATCAGAGAACTCGTAGAATCATGTATTGTTCTAGATTATGAGACAGTACTTAAGTTGCTTCATTTCATCATCATTTTGCCACCTTTACTTGCTAGCATTTCAAGTATTCATTTTCGCTAAAATGGTGTTTTACTTCATACTCTATAATTTTAATTATCTATTATTCAAATATTTGAAGCAATTATGTTTTAAGATACACTCCTCTTTTTTATTCTTGAGGAAGGAAGTCCAGTGATCAATACCTTTTATGACTTTTAGCATCCAAATATTATCGAATAATATATTCACTATTCTGACTTCGCTGTTCCTTTGAACCAAATCCAATCCCAATATATTTACATCATCCTTTTACGTGGCACCTTTACTCAGCAAATTTGTAAAACGAAAACAAATTTTTTATTATTTTTCTCCCAAAGTCCAAAACCATCACAAAGGAAACAATACATTCAACCCATGAAAGCCTCGCAGATTATTAGATACATACAATCACCAGAAACGATTGATAAACATTACAAGAAACGCGAAAACAAGATTGGACTTATTGGTGAGATTTAGGCTTCTTCACTATCAAAACCGGACATCTCACATTCTGCGCACAATGGTTGCTTACACTTCCCAAAAATGCCCTGTTATTATTAAATTAATGTTGGTATGTAAATATAGAAGTCAAAAGATGGAAATTATTGATCATAAACCCAAATTCAAAAACAAGTAAATAAACAAAAAATCTCTTGTGAGACGATCTTGCGGCTAAATTTGGTGAGACGGATCTCTTAATTTGGTCACTTATGATAATGTATTACTTTTTTATGTCAATTATATAATTTTTTTATTGTAAAATAAATGTGTTTGATCGATTTCACGAAACAACATATAACAAAAGATCAAATCGTAAATAAATATATTAGGAAAGAGATGTATTGAACACCTTTTGATGACACCGTAGCCATGACTCCCCATTACCAAACAATCCACCTTTAATTGATCAGCCACCTCACATATCACATCCCTTGGATCCCCATGCTCCACCCTCGTCTCCACCCTAACCTATACACACCCCAATCAACAACTTCAAATAGATATAATCCAAATCATAACAAGAAGAATCTTGACAAAAATATTACTAACAAAATGACTATAAAAGTTATAATACGGATATAGCATATTGAAACGTATAATCTTGTTCGTATATAGCTTACTTGATCATTCAAGTCCTTGCAAACTAATTTAGCTTTGTCCATCACCGAGTTGGCAACATCGTTTCCATACCTATCCATGGTAGCGATAACGTCCGGGGAAAACAAATATCCTACCAATGAAACAAACTCGAAATCATCAAAGAACATTCAAACTATTATTCTCACAACATTTATAACATCAAATCAGTATGTATGCAATAAAAATTCAAGTAAAGGTTCGAGCAAACTAAACCGGTTGCATCCATAGCGGCGTACGTGACTCGAGCCGGCTTGGCATATAGGAGGAGGATGGTATCTCTCGGATCTCGATCACTAACAACGTTTTTAAGGCACCAAGAAAGCGCATACGCGCTTTCGTCACCTTCATCAACCGCAACCAAAATCGTGCGACCCTTTTCTTCTGCCATTGATGGTCAAATTCCTATGAAATATTATGCAATGAAGCCAAAGTGTTTCTAAGGCTTGAGATATCTATGGAGTGTATATATATGGGGAAATGGGATTTGATCCAATTGGCTGCCTCTTTGGTGGTTTTGAAAATGGTGGGCAAAAAATTTTAATACTTTATTATGCATTTGAGATCGACTTTATCCATAACTTTCGTGCACATTACATTGATCTTTTCTTTCGCCATTCTTAATTCTTTTTGTGTGGCCTATTATGTTACGTGGTATAGCACAACAAATGGATTGAGAAACAACCGCATCTTATTTTATTTTATGTTTACTTAAAAGACCAAGTCATGATTCCTCGTATTGAATATTTATACCGTTTTTTCTTCTCCGTATATAAACTTGTGACTTTATAAATTAACTTTTACAAACAAAATATCATATTTTGATGATTTTATCGTTATTTAATTCATTCCAAAAATGATTACACATCCTTTCAAAATTTTATCATACTAGACTACATATTTAAGACATGAAAAAAATACGAAATATGTATTTAGAACGAAAAAAATATTAATAATGTATATTTCTCTACAACTATTTTGAAGTTTCCGAGTTTCATTTTATCTTATTCGATTTTATATTTTGATGTTTTAAAATAATCATTCTTTAAACGTTATAATATAATTTTATAATCTTCATTACTTCTAGAGAATTTATTTTTATATTAAAAATTTATAATTACGATATAATTTCACTTGCAAAATAAAAACATTATTTTGTAACTGAACAGATTAATTGCATCAATCCAGTGATTCGATTCTGGAGGCTCCGGATTTGGGGCTCCTTTGGTTTGGTTTCCGAACCGCTCATACATCGGCTCATTCGTTTGGTTTACGCGGTTGGTTCTTCAGATCGGAGGTCTCGATCGATCAGTTTAATCGGGGAATTGATACGGAATCGATCGAAGAATTCGAAAATGTTTCTGGTCGATTGGTTCTACGGAGTGCTTGCGTCGCTAGGGCTGTGGCAGAAGGAGGCGAAAATCCTCTTCTTAGGCCTCGACAACGCCGGGAAAACTACTCTCCTTCATATGCTCAAAGACGAGGTTCCTTTTCATTTAGTGTTTGATTGTTGAGCATGTTTTTTCGATTATATGTGTTCATCAGTTGCGAATCGGATCGAGGCTTATTGATTTCGTTTGTCTTTGTTTGGGGTAATTGTTGTTCGAAGTGATTGATTGGAGGAGGATCCGTAGTGTGATCAGGGGGCGGGGTGATGTGGGGCCATAGTGGTGATTTGACGTACTTGCGATGCTAGAAATTTTAATCGGAAGTTGAGGCCCCTGGATTGATTATCTCTGATGATTAAAATAAATTTGATGCTTTTCGTCTTGGTTTTAGCTGTGGAAAACAATTCCATGAACATCTTCCGATGGGGAAAGGATTATGAATTTTGGATGCATTTGTTAAGATATCTGTCAATGAGAAATCTGATTTGTTTACATTGTGTAATTTACCATGTAACTGCTTACAATTGTTTTCTAGTTTGATGCTTATTTCGTCTAAAGAAAATTAATGGAAGTTGGTTCTTGTCCCATAATCCATTGCATAACACCAAAAATAAAGGAATGAACATATTATTAGCTGACAAGTGACATGTCTCACAAGCATTTTGTGCTAGCATTTCATCCGTGATTCTCTTTCGGAGAGGTAAAGCTCAAGTGTTTGTGTATTTTTTCCTCAAGGATTAGAATCATAAACATAACGATTATAACCTACTGTGAATGTTTCATCTATTTTGATGCTGTGATGCTTTGTGCTTGGATTAGAAATGAATATAATATTGTCAATGTGTTGGAAATAAGCAGAGATTGGTGCAACACCAGCCAACTCAGTATCCAACATCGGAGGAGCTGAGTATTGGGAAAATCAAGTTCAAGGCTTTTGATTTGGGTGGTCATCAAATAGCCCGCAGAGTTTGGAAAGATTATTATGCCAAAGTATTATTTCTTTGCCTTGTGGATTTAATTTTTTAATGATCTTTAGTTATTAGTCTGCATTGTAGTATTGCTTGATTTGACGTTCTTCTAAATTTATCACTATAAGATTCTCTTTTTAACTCCAAGAATTGCGGTGAGAAATGGAGCAGAGAAAGTATTTGGTGAAATTGTTCTAAGAGCATGTTTCCTTAATTTCTTATAGATTATCCAGATTTTTCTGCATCGATACTAAAGGGAAAATAAAGAGAATATGAAATCAAGTTCTTTACTCTCAAGAGCATATGAAACCGAGTTCTGTACTCAAATAGGACACTATTCTTTTTTACTATCAATGACAATGTAACATGGAGAGTAAAGATAGGCTAAGGCGCTAAGCTACAAACCCCTTCAGTATGCTTTCTCTACAAAGTTATTTATTTGATGATTTTTGTTTATCCTTGGCTTAGTAATTGTAGTAATTGATTGCTATCAGCATGAATCCCTTTTGGTTAATCACTTTGTTGGTACCATTTGGCTGTAAGCAGTTGCATAGAATGGTGCTTACTATCAGAGATTACCATACACAAGTTTACCTGTGAATTTCTGATGGGTAATAAGATAATTTTTTTGGTGGAAAGGTGGATGCAGTTGTTTACTTGGTGGATGCTTATGACAAGGAGAGGTTTGCAGAGTCAAAGAAAGAGCTTGATGCACTCCTTTACGATGAATCCTTGGCTACTGTCCCATTCTTGATTTTGGGCAACAAGATCGACATCCCTTATGCTGCCTCGGAAGAGGAGTTGCGTTATCACATGGGCTTGATGGGCATCACCACTGGCAAGGGCAAAGTAAACTTAGCCGACTCCAATGTACGCCCTCTTGAGGTATTCATGTGCAGCATCGTCCGTAAAATGGGTTATGGAGATGGCTTCAAATGGGTGTCTCAGTACATTAAGTAATGGTCGACAAACGTGATACAATTTCGTGTTTCATGTAGAGATAATATGTTTCACTGTACTTGAGTTGCTAGTGTGTTTGCTTTAAAACATGTTGCATAGATTTCGGTTGTTTTCATTTTCTATTAACATGCACGCTATCTTGAATTTTTTAGTACGTCAATTTCCATTCATATAATTGTAAACAAACCAGAAACCAAACTGATCACACATGAATTTTGATACAAATACCTCATCCCCCAAACTCGTTCTTTTTCCAATTGATCATTGACCTCTGATCAATAAGTGAGATGGACTATCATCCTCAACAATGTCTCAGCACCATCAGTAACATGCTGACCAGTTGGAATGAGAGATCGCACCTCTGCATATCCGCACGCGTTCTTAAACTTACCTGAGCCACCGGTAACAGAGAGTCGTGACATGGTGCCACCAATCTTGAATACCCCGAAAAAGTTGATACTATCCCCATATTCCCCTCCTTCAAGCATAGCTGTAAAAGCCATCATCTGTACTGATCCGTCTGCAGAACTCGCGACGTAAATCCCTTGTGCTTTACCCAGTTGTTGGGAGCCAAACTCTGGAGCCGAGGTCAAGAAATCGTCGATGACCGTGATTGTTCCAAACCCAAGTCCCAATCCATCAGGTCCCAACTGCGTGGTGACAACCGAGTTGCCATTGTTTGGTAATCCGGCAAAAGTTGTGCCGGCTAAGCCGGTACCTAGTGGAACCCCGTTAGGATTTATGGTCGGGATTGCACCGTTGGCATTGGGAATGGCTACTCCACCACTCGGCGGCAAGAATCCCAGGGGGCGGGCGAAGGGCACTTGGCCGCTGTATATGCTGCCTAGCAAGCCGGTGATGGGCCTGGCCGTAGGGTTGCTGCCGCCTAGAATGTCATGCATGTACATCTCGAACACTGGTTCAGCTGTTGCTGTGGCTGGAGGATCCACTGCAGCTACAATTGTTGCGAGATTGATGGCTGCAATTAGCATTGAAAAGTATGTGATTTGTTTCAACATTTTCAAGCCTTTGAGTAAGGAACCTATTGTGTGTTGGTTTTTGATGGTTCGAGAATGGTATTTGAAGTGGGTTTTATATATATAGAAAGTTTTCAAGAAAAGTGGAGTTGTTGTAGCCATGGTGAAGTTGTTACGAGCATGGACAAAGATAATATAACATGTTATTTTAACTCAAGTTTAGAGGTTCAACTAAACAACCATATATATTCTAATGTCATTTAGGAGAGCCAAAATCGTAGGCAATCTTAATGTTTAATATAAATTAATTCAAACAGCGACATCACATTATCTCCTCTTCTCGATATACTTGATTTTCTAGAAATATTTTCTACCTTAATTGAACCTTGACGAGGCTAGATTCTAGAATCATTTTTTTTATCTCTTGATGTAGCCTTTTTTAGTTAACTAATCTTAAATTAGAATATATTAAATTTTACTAAATAAAATTACTCAAACGTATAGTATCTATTTTTCAAAAAAAAAAAAAAAGTATAGTATCTTATTTCACATAAATGCTGGGAGTGGGACGTGATACAATAAATATATATATATCTTAATTAAAATATTTTTGGCAAATTCCTTTTTTTTAGGGTAAGCTAAATTTATTTTTAATAGCTGCTTATGAATGGTTTTATTACGAGTTATAATAAAATGTCTTAAAGATGTTTGCATAAAATATGATGATGGAGTTTAAACGTACGTATACATTAATATTTTTTAGAAATTATACATAACTACAAAAAATGACATGTGATATGATAAAATTTGTTGGAATATTTTGTCTTTCCAAATATTAAAATAAGTAGCATCATTAAAAATGAATCTGTACAGTTGCAAGAATTAATATATATAATATCACTTGGATATATAACTAGCTAGGCAAATCTCATGCATATCCAATCCCTCTGCGTGTAGTGGGGAAAATCAAGAACATAAAGCTCGAGAAAGCCCCAGCAGCCAGAGGCAGATTCATCGCCAATTCATCCACATTTGCTCCTCCGATTCCCAATCCCGCCAGAAAACAATTATGCACATCACTATCACTAAATGCAAACACCAAGAACACGAAAAGCGACACGAAAGCATGAACAAAATCTATCAAACCGATCTTAAACTTGGATAGATCCAATATTAATGTATCATCCTTCTTTTGATCATCCTCGAATACAGGCTGATCATCTCCTTCGTCTTCGCGATCTTTGTCGTCCCCGTTGAACACGTAAAAGCCCTCGAAGGTGGCGATGCCGTAGTACAACTTACCCTGATTACTGTCTATGAAACTATCTGTGAATGATGAAAGAAAGCATGCGGTTGCGCAGAAGAGGATCAAGCTGGCTGTGAGGTATTTGTTCGAAGTTTCGCAAACACCCTTGTTGGAAAACGAAGGCACTAGGGTTCGGAAGGCCGGGACTGTGCCTGTTGGCAGGAGGTTGGCTAGGTTAGCTGCGCTGGCTAGGGTTTTGTCGACGTGCCGAGCCTTTTTGGCCTCGGGACGGGCGGGGGATCACATGGTGGTGAGGCTGTGGTTGGAGCCATGTTGATTAGTTTTTGTTGTGTGAGGTTGTTATACATACATATGGTCGATGATTCACTAGGAAATGTATATCTATATACACATATGCACACGCATATATACATGTTAGTGTGTGTGTTATATGTATGGATTGAAAAGGAAAATATTAGGTCGAAGTGTTTTATAAGTTTTGGTATAGATATATGGACATATATGTGTATTTGGGGAGGGCATGACGTTGGGGATTAATCTTAATTGGAGCTTGTGATATTGTATGTTGATTAATTAATTATAACATTACGATGATTTCTGAGTTTGTGAAGTAAGTGAGAGCTTGACTAATAATAATGAGTTTGATTCCCGCTACGAACGTTTTTTCGTACAAATGACGTCACACATGATTTTGTCCAGTGTGATTTACTTAATTAAATATTCTGATTTGTAGCTAGAATTATGTATTAGTCTAGCTAGGATTTATCCAGTGCACAACAAAGAATAACAGTTGCATGTTCGATCATCTTTTTTTTTTTCTTCCAATTGTACAAATTTGATGAGCTGTGATCATAGTTTGAGAAAATATAAATTAATTCTGATCTCTCTTTAAAATATAAGAATTAATAAATATTAAGTAATCCCCATCAAGAATTTGGATCGATATATAAGAAGTTGGAAGGCGTTCGAAAACATTTCGTAAGCTAATTATAGCGTTACGTTTTAAATTCTTCGTTTACAAACTTTGAATCCAGTGGAACAATTGGTTTGTTAGCATACTTTTCTTGTTAGAATAGAAAAAACAAATTGCGAAAGCATAACTTGTTAACTACTTGAAAAAGTTGGGCCATGCACCTTTTTTGATCATCTACTTCAATCACTAATAATAATATATGTTTTGTTTTCTTTTGAATTAGTTTTCAGGAGAATTTCGGGTAAATATTTTCTAAAATTAGAATATGTGTTGGACTTTATCTTGGAGAAATTAAAAATTATCACTCCACTCCCATAATTATCAGATCTTATATAGTTCATCCAACAAAATTCAGTCTCCAAAAATGTTTTTCCAAAAAAGTTTGAAAAATGGAGTTGTTTAAAAATTTATAATTGGAATTTGAACCTAAATAATTATATCTTAATGTTCGAAGAGTTTGAGCATATATATTTGAAATCTACGTCTAAAATCCATTGTATTCGGACAAATTATTAAAATCTAATTAATTTTAGTCTGTACGTATTTGTAGGGATGCAATCAATTCGAATCGAGTCAAACTCTGAAATGCTTGAGTTTTAACTCATTTATAAATTTAGTAGAGCTCGGACTTTATTTTAAGAAATATATTCATGTCTCACAAGCTTATTCGAGCTTTTATCAAATTTAAATTTAAATAAACTTAAGAAATATAAAATATAAATTTAAATATTGATTAAATTTATTAAAAACACTAAATTATATATTTAGAGAAAAATATAATATTCTTATCTAAATTTGTATTTTATTCTAATAAATAAATTTAATAGATTTTTCTATATTTGTCATAAGTAAAAATGTAAAATCTAAATCAATAATATTAACAAACTTTTTCATATGCTAACGAGCCGAAGATTGTAAAGGTTGAACAATTGAACTTGATTCGTTTATCTTAACAAACCTCATCAAACGAGCTCAACAAACTTATACGGAATCGAGTTTTGAATAACTCATTAACGATTTGGTTCATATACATTCCAAGTATTGACTATTGAGGTGTGACACTTTTAATCATATATATTTCCAATCGGTTTAATTGAATCGGACCGGGTTCTACCGGGTTAACACTGTCAAAACAAATGGTAGTTTCTTGAGTGGGAAAAATTTCGGTTTAGTCCCAAATATTTTGGGTCGTGCCCGGTTTAGTCCCAAATACATTTAATGGGCCGATTTAGTCCCAAACGTTTTACTTTTTTTCCCAATTCACTTCTCCGTCCATTTAATTGTTAATATAGACGGAAAAGTCTTGTCATTCCTAAATCCCGCCCTTATTTTTCTCACCAAATCGTCTTTCTCCCCCTCCCCTGTTGTCTAAATTCCTCACCGACCACTGTTGCCGATGTTCGCCGTCGGACCATTGTTTTCGGACGATCTTTGTTAAGGTTTCTTCTTCTTTTTTTTCAATATCTTTTCTCTGTATGTATTGTATGTGGTCAATGGCTGGGTGTAGTAAATGAAGGGAAGGAATGGACCATACAAGATAAAGTCTTTACTTGCTTGTTTTAAAAATTTTGTTTTCTGAAGTTACATGTATGTGGACCACGGCTGGTATATTGCTCGAATTTTTTTTACTTGTTTGTTTCAAAAATGAATGGAAGGAATGGAAAAATATATTGCTCGAGTTTTTTTTACTAGTTTGTTTCAAAATATTTTTTTACTTGTTTTTTACAAGATAGAGTCTTTACTTGTTTATTTCAAAAATGAAGGGAAGGAGTGGACCATACAGTATATTTCTCGAATTTTTTTATTGGCTCTGGAAATGAATGTGCTTCCTGATTTTGGGTTGCTGGAATTTGGAAAATATTTCATTGTCAAGAAAAAACTGTTTTCATGATTAATTGTTATTTATTTGACTTGTTATAAAGAAATTGAATTAAGAATCTTGAATTGAATGATAAAAAAAGTTTATGTATTCTCTTGATGTGCCGATGATGATGCGCTTAAATTATATATATATAGGTTTCAATCGATCGGTGTTTGGGTGGATAAATAATGGCAAGACGAAGTAATTCCTCAGTGGAGAGCACTCCAGATTACGGTAATTTCAGAATTTTCCATTGTCTCGCACTAGTATTTATATTATTCATTTTTTGAAAAATAATTTCGTTATTATTTTTTGTATAGGGATACTCAGAGAACCAAATTTGGTTACAATTAAAATGCACTACGGTGGAAAATTGAATTCTATTGGCAATCACGATGAATACATTGGGGGAAGTTTGGAATATTTCGATTTTTTTGATCTTGATAAGCTAGCAATGGTGGAATTATGGGGTTTTGCTGAAGATCTTGGATTCAAAGATAAATATTCCATTAAATTTTTGCACAAAATCGGATATAATTTTAAGAGTGGGAGATATTTGGAGAACGATTCAGATGTATTGGAAGTTAGAAATCATATTCCGAAAAATTATGAGGTTGAGATTTTTATAGAACACTTAGATGCTTGTGTAAGTGTTTTGCCAAACCCTCTAGTTGAAGCTGAATTTGTTGATGATGATAATGATTTCATCGGAGACGGTAGTTGGATTGATGCTTTTGTTGAACATGAGATAGAATTGACAAAAGGAAAATGTTGTTGATGAGAGTGAAAATATAGATGATTTGCAAAAGATTATTGATGATGATGATGGCGAAGAAGATGTTTGTGCAAATAGTGATGGTTTGTATAGTCTTCATGATTCTGATGAGGGAGAAGTTAGAAATTATCCCAAGTTTAATCCGGAGCAAGATTCTGAAAATCCAAGTTTCAAGTTGGGTATGATTTTTTGCTCAAAGAAAGAAGTAAAATTTGCGATTCAAAGCCATTACATCAGAAACGGAGTGCCGATAAGGTTTGTAAAGAATGATAATATTCGACTTTGGGCTAAATGCAAGAATAATCATTGTGATTGGACAATTCATGTTGCAAAGATGACTAATGATAGTTGTTGGCAAGTGAGAACATTACACGATAAGCACAATAAATGTTCTTGGGATTTAAAAAACAAATGCATTACCTCAGCGTGGTTGGGAAAGACTTTTGTCAAGAGATTCAACACAAATCCTAAATTGGGAACAATTGAGTTTAGGAATGAGATTTGCGGTTCATTGAAGGCTGATGTTTCGAGAAAGGTTACTTATCTGGCCAAGAAAAAGGCGCTTCAGTTGGTACAAGGGACTGCCGAAGAGCAATTTAGGCAAATAAGGAGTTATTGTGCTGAGTTAAAAAGATCAGATGTCGGGACAACAATAGTTTTGAAGTTGACCGAGGATGATGAAGGTCAAAGGTTCCAAAGACTATATATTTGTTTTTCTGCATGTAAGTAAGGATTCAAGAATACATGTCGACGTGTCATTGGTGTCGATGGTTGTTTTTTGAAAGAAAAATATGGTGGACAACTTCTATCTGCCGTGGGGTTAGATCCGAATAACAATATATTTCCGATATGCTATGCATTGGTTGAGCGTGAAACAATGGATACTTGGACATGGTTTCTCCAACTTTTGGATAAAGACATTGGGATTGGCAATGATCAGCAAGCTTGGACATTCATGTCAGATAAGCAAAAAGGTTTGATTAATGCATTTGAATCTCTGTTTCCTGATGCAGATAATAGATTTTGTGTTAGGCACTTACTCAACAACATGAAACGTGATGGGTTCAAGAGTGTAGCTGTTAAGATTGCCTTTTGGGCTGCGGCAAAGGCAACTAGAGTTGAAGAATTTCGATTACGAATGACACAGATGAAAGAAAGTGATGAAAATGCATATGAATGGCTTGCAAAGAAGCCTGAAAATCAGTGGTCTAAGGCATTTTTCAGCACATCTCCCAAATGTGACATCTTATTGAACAATATGTGTGAAAGTTTTAACAGCTTGATATTATATGCAAGGGAAAAACCAGTAATCGAGATGTTTGAGATGATACGAAATCTTTTAATGGCCAGATATCAAGTTAATAGAGAGAAGGCTGGGAGATGGAAGAGCCAGATTTGTCCAAAGATCAGAGATGTGTTGGCAAAGATCTACATTGATGCTGCTGGGTATTACCCCTCAGACGAGATGCATTACCAGATCACTAAGTTAGATGATAGACGTGATCAGCATTCAGTTGACCTATCAAGTAGGTCTTGCAGTTGTCGAAAATATGATTTGACAGGTATTCCTTGCAAACACGCAGTATGCGCCATTTGGTGCAAAAAAGAGGATCCAGAGGCATATGTTCACTCGTATTACACGGTGGAAACATATAAATGATGTTATTCATTGCCAATTATGCCCGTGAATGGACCAGATTTGTGGCCTACATGTGATTTGGCCCCTCCGCTGCCTCCCGTTTATAAAGAAAAAGCTGGAAGACCTGCGCAGTTACGAAGAAGAGAATCAGATGAACCTCCCACATCTTCTCAAAAAAAGTTGAAAGGTGTTAAAAAGTACAACAAATGCAAAAAATGTGGTGGATTAGGACATAACCAAAGAACTTGTTCACAACAAGTGCCTGCGACACGACAAAGTAGTGATTTTTCAAATTATGTTGCAGCGGATCTTAGTAGCAACCAAAGAATCGTGGATGATAATTTGTTGACAACTAGAAAGGAAAAACTACATGTAATTAAAAATAACAGTTTTAAAATTTATTGACTTTTTTTATTGTTTATGAAATCTTGTATTTATAAGTATTTACATGCAGGTGAGGAAACCACAGCAAGCAGCAGTTAATGTTGAAGAAAACTCATGCTCACAATCATCAATAAATGTAAGCTATGAAAAAATATTAGATAATTATTTTAAGAATTCAGTTTATGTATTGATATAATACAAAGTACATTGTAAAATTTTATGTATTGATATAGGTCCTTGCCAAACCAGCTTTTGTGAAAGGTGGCGTAAACTTCACAACAGTATCATGTCTACGATCTTCCATGAGTGTTCAACCTAGAGATGTACAATCAGCTTCACAACAGTCTACTTCTTCAAAAACATCTATCATGAAGAATTGAATTTTTCGGGGATATGTTTTCATGTTTTGACTATTTGCCTAGGCTGCTGAACCTTAACAAATTGACACAGAAACTGTTGTCTTTGGTTGGACTTGGTGTATGAATTATCTAATTTTGAGGAACTTGTTCTATCAATATCTTTTTTTGGTTTTTGGTTGGACTTGGTGGATGAGTTGCTTGTTCTATCACTATTTTTTTTTGTTATAGATGAGGTTCACAGGTTTAACTAAATCATTATTATTTATATGAATTTTTTGGATTGGT
This sequence comes from Henckelia pumila, assembly GCF_033568475.1. Lineage (NCBI taxonomy): Eukaryota > Viridiplantae > Streptophyta > Magnoliopsida > Lamiales > Gesneriaceae > Henckelia > Henckelia pumila. The sequence continues at coordinate 44,274,712 of NC_133122.1, forward strand.
TTTAGAAGCGTGTTCTTCTGGAATTTTTTTAGGATTGGTTATGTGCATGACTGTTATCCTGTTATATTTTTTATTAGGATTGGTTCTGAAAATGAATGTGATTTTCATGAAATGAGTTTGCTTCTGGAAATTTTTTTAGGATTGGTTCTGGAAATTAATGTGCTTCTGGAATTTTTTTAGGATTGGTTCTGGAAATGAATGTGCTTTTGGATTTTTTTTATTGGTTCATGAAATTAATGTGCTTCTAGTTCTGGAAATGAATGTGAATTTAAATGAATGTGCTTTCAGGTTCTGGAAATGAGTGATTTTATTGAAATGAATGTGCTTCTGGTTTTGGAAATTAATGTGATTTTATATATTTTGTTTGAATAATTCTTAGAAAATTGTTGATGTTGGAGCAGCTGTACATGAACTTTTCTTCTGGTTGTATATAAAAAATAGTTGGCTATATCTTGTTAACTTCCAAACACATTTGAATTTGGTTTCTGAATGTCATGATTCAAGTCCAGTGTCTAAATATTTAATATATTACTAAATAGTAATTGGATGAGTCTAAAACAGCACAAGTTATTTTAATTTCAGAAATTTTTTTACACATAATATTGTACTACAAAACAAGACCAACAACATATTTCAATATCCTTAACAATAATAAAATCAACTTCTACAATGTTAAAGTCTAAAATCTCAGATTTCCATAAGATATTTAATCATCAACCAGTAATTTTCATAGATTCAAATATTCAATTTTTTTCTTCATATCTTCCATCGTTGCTTCAAAACTCGTTGCACATTTGTTGTTCTCGTTTGCTAAATTTGACAGCACATCTTTCAACTTGGCTAAATTTTCAGCTTGAGTAGATTCTCTACTTGCACTTGCACTGGAAGTAGCGTGCAACCTTTCTTTGAAACTAGGCATGGAGGAAGAAGCTGGAACTTACTTCTTCATTTAAGCATCAAAACAAAAAAAAAACAAAAAGTTATTATCGGAATTCGGAACTCAAAAACTTCGTGAGCACAGCAAAATAAGACACTAAAAGGAAAAAAAATTAAAATACATCGCATTCTAATCATTGCCTCGTTCCACAAATTTTTGAGTTATACATAATCATCATTGTTCGTTCCACAACTACAGATGCTACACCACCAAATAATTATACGTCAGTAACATGCTTATATAATTACTCCATTACTCATCCTGAAAATTCTACACAATAAATATGTTCAAAAAACAATATACTAAAAAACAAATTTTAAAAAATAAGATAATATAAACGTTTATTATATGCTCAAAATCTGCTGTTCAATAATAATAAAATTTAAGATTAAGTCTTAGCCCCCATCTCTTACGGTAATGCATAGATACAAAGCATATATATATATATATATATATATAATTCTTGTGTTTGTATCTGAATGAAGAGATCGAAAAAAAACAGCAGATTGTTTGGAGAATTAAAACACAGAGAAAAGAGTTTCCAAAAAAAAAACCTTGAATGAGGAGTGGTGGCCAGCAGCTGGGCTACGGCGGCAGTGGTTGATGAGGAATTTGACAGCAGCGAAGAAATAGGTTTCAGTAGAAGAATTTAGGGCCGATGAAATTTATGAAATTTGGGGGAGAAATTTGAGAGATGAAGTGTGTGTAATGTTTATCCCGTTTATCTTAACACTTAAATGGACGAAAAAGTGAATTGGGAAAAAAAGTAAAACGTTTGGGACTAAATCGGCCCATTAAATATATTTAGGACTAAATCGGGTAAGATCCAAAATATTTGGGACTAAATCGGGATTTTTCCCTTTCTTGAGTAAGTTGCCCAAACATTTAATTAAAAAGCCCAATATCCAAAAGCCCAATTTGGGCCCAAAATTGTCAAATCTATTAAATGTTCCTTCGTGAGGTACTTTTAATTGCATTGATCTCACCAATCTACCATCGTTCTTAGATCTATTTTGAATTCAATATTGTATCGCTTTTTCATCTGATTTTCGTCAAAAAACTGTGAGAACTATTGAATTATTGGTGAATGGCGACGAGGAATCGGACCATTTTGTATAGGAAGTACAGGGACGCATTAAAGAGCGTCAGAGTTCCGGCGGGATTGTCTCCGTCTAGTTCCGGCGGCGGAGGTCCCGTGATCGAGCTGTCAACTGCGTCGTTGCTTACTCGTGATCGATCTTATGCTCCTTTAAGTACTGAAGATCCCGGAACCTCCAGGTAATATCTTAATTTTGTGATTTGTCTTTCGAGTTTCTACCATTTCTGTTTACTTTTCAGTGAATTGAGTTTTTTTAGGTGATTGAAATTCGATGTTTGAGAGTAAAGTCAACAAAATTTTGTGAAATGAATTGATATCGTTGATTGAGAGGTTCTTATATGTTTAATAACACTGGCGAAAATTTTAATGTCGTGAGATTAATTTACCTTTTGATTTTTTGTGATGTACGAATAGGACTGGATTGTTCATTTATGATTGATTCTTCGGATACCATTGAGTTTACAATACCTTGGTAGCTAAGGTGACTAATATGTTTGAGTTCCTATTGAGATTAGCATGTTTCCATGAAGTAATCCTGACAGATGTGCTAGTTTAGTGGATATGCTATCAGAGTCTTATGCTTGGAAAAGTGTATTTTTGATGATCCATCGACTAGTTTTCTCTGCTTTCTAAATTAAAGGAAGAAGACGTCGATGCTAGTTAAAAGTAAATTAAGCACCTTTTTTGTTATTTATTTTTCTGTCGATGGTAGCCAATTTTCTTCAGATCCCAAACTAAGTTCATATTTCCTGTAAGATTAAGGCAGTGTTTTCAAAATTTTGTTAAAGAAAAGCTGAGAAGTGCAGGCTAGAAGCTCTACAAAACACTATCTAAGATTCCAGTGGCAGATTCTAACATTCTTTTGCGCTACAGTAGGGGTACAGTTGCAGTAGGTCTACCACCAGCATGGGTTGATGTGTCTGAAGAAATAGCATCTAATATACAACGTGTAAGGGGAAAAATGGGTGAGTTAGCAAAGGCTCATGCCAAGGCTCTGATGCCTTCATTTGGAGATGGTAAAGAAGATCAACACCGTATTGAGGCTCTCACTCATGAGATAACTGATCTCTTAAAAAAATCTGAAAAAAGATTGCAAAAATTCTCTGTTGGTGGGCCTTCAGAGGATTCAAACATCAGGAAAAATGTCCAGGTATTATCTGAATCTTTTGTTGTCTATCTGAATCTTTTGTTGTCTGTCTGAATCTTTTGTTGTCTGAATGCCACTGCAAAAGGATTTTGATATTACATATTTGCAAAAGGCGGAATTGGTATGCCAGAGTTTGATGTTATCTATGTCCAAAGGTTTCAATTTCTAAATAAAATAATGGTGAATTATCGATAAGTTCAATCATTTCAGTTATTGATTGGAAGGTTGTGATTAACACATATTAATGTTTTTGACAGCGTTCCCTTGCAACAGACCTTCAAACCCTCTCAATGGAGCTTCGTAGGAAACAGTCCACATATTTGAACAGACTTCGACAACAGAAAGAGGTAGTTAATTCATGATTTAATAGAATTTTATGAATTCAAGACGAAATATTTATTTACGTATAATTCCGTTTCACTGAATTAATCAATTCTCCACTATGATTGGAAGTGTTTTATTTCAGTTCACCTACTGAACTGTTCGATGCTTCCCATTGGTGATTGCACACGATGCCAATTTTTCTTACCACCTCACTATTTCATGCAGGGTCCAGATGGAGTTGATTTAGAAATGAACCTGAATGGAAACCATTACAGGAGGAATGACGAGGAATTTGATGAGATAGTATGTGAATTTAGTTTATGTTTGACAAAAATTTCTTACTATCCTTTCTTTATCATATGGATACATGAATTTTTAATCTCTGTCGTATATTCTGTAGGATTGGATGCTCCATGTATTCTATTTTCTCAATCTCCTTGGCAGTATAATTTCATGTTCTCAATAAGCAAGTTATAAAACTCAAATAGACATTTTTGTGATCAACAATACATAATGAGCCATAACAAAAGACTCTAGAAGCCTGAATAGAGTAATTAAGCATTTACTGCGAGGCACCTAATCCCTGACATGAAAAAGTTAACCACTTCTCAACCTTTTAACTGTCTACCTAAATTCTCATATTTTGACGTGACTATGAGCTCCCGCATCATACAAAAGCTATCTTGAATTTTCCCACAGTTTTTTCCCCAAAAATATGTCCTGTTCATATGCTTCGACGGTAGTTTCTGAGGATTAGATTGCACTTGGCGCCTCAATTAAAGTTGCTATATCTAAGAGTCAACCTAAGACAAATTATTCTGATATTCAAACAATAGTTACTTCCTTGGGAGATTATTCCCCTGATCCGTCAAATTTCAAATTCCATTCACAATAGATTTGGTTATGACATCCTAATCTATAATCAATTCCTTGTTGTGGCATTTTGCTGATAGTTTTCTGATTGCTATTTGACATACAGATTTTACATGATTTAACTTATGTTTCTGCGTAAATATCATTAGGGGTTTAATGAGCATCAAATGGCAAAGCTAAAGAAAAGTGAGGCACTCACGGCAGAAAGGGAGAGAGAAATTCAGCAGGTGACACCCAAGTCTAGTTTTTGCCTTTTTTTCTTTTATTTATATTTATTTTTTATAACACACTGATCAGATGCTAATTCATTTAAATGCTGTCTTTTGCTAAAAGGTAGCAGAATCAGTCAATGAACTTGCCCAAATTATGAAGGACTTGTCAGTTTTGGTTATCGATCAGGTCAGACGCTTGAACATCTTTATACACATCTTCTTCTGCCAATCTTGTAATAGTCTTTTGAACTTTGATTGATACCCTTGAAATGAATTTTTCATATCAGGGAACCATTGTTGACCGGATAGATTACAACATACAAAATGTTGCAGCATCCGTTGACGAGGGCCTGAAACAGCTCCAGAAGGTGGTCACATTTTCAAAATCTGCTTATTTTCCAACAGTTATTTGTTTACAGTTCCCTGTCGTGATTAAGGCTGATTGATAAATTTTGAACTTCAGGCTGAGAAATCCCAAAAACAAGGCGGTATGGTTATGTGCGCCTCAGTTCTCGTCATCATGTGCTTCGTCATGTTAGTTCTCTTAGTTTTGAAGACAATAATCTTTTAATCAGAACTCAATTTTCTTCCCTTTCTCCTACCACACCCCCGGGGTCACATTTACCCATTGGAAGCTCAACTCATGAAACAAAGTGGAAGAGTGGGAAATTCAAATTTCCTAGTCAACTCTATCTTACAGAAATTTCTAATTATTTTTATCGATACCAAGTAGCGATCCATTTTTATACCGATTGTGTATATATTTACTCAAGGGAATGACAGGCTTACCTTGGGGACTTCTGTATAGTTTGGAAAACATTGGATTAAATCCTAATCCCTGGGAGATTTTTTGTTGTTTTATTTACAATTTTCTTGTTATTGTCGGGAGGTCAAATTTGTGCTTCATCTTTGTTTTACTTTTTTTTCGCGAATAACAATAATAGAGTAATATCAGCCCTATTTTTGAAGCATTAAATGATCATAATCAATTTTATAGAAGCCTGAAGTTTGGGAATAAATTGAATAATGGGATCTGGTGCATGTACTTTTTTCAAGTGCAATAATTGGCAAGTGTTGAATACAATTAATTTTCAAGAAAAACTTCTTTCAATTTCCTGTGGAATTCACATTTTACATGAACACGGCAGTGTTACAATCTCCATTGAATTAAATTATAGTCATACCTATTCAAACACTGACTTAAATAATTTCATCCGACGAATCAACTTAACACTCAGACGTCGCTTTTTAGAACACTGAATAATAGATATAAACAAATTCTTAAATTATACCGATCAGATGATGAAAAACTATATTAAAACTCTAGTAGGGAAAAAAAACGTGTAAACATGGTTGGGAAATGATTGTCTGAATGGGCTTTGGTAAGCTAAATGCCCATAACCATTCATAATTCAAATCCAAGGTTTTCCCTCATCTACAGATTCAAATTCGAAATCCTATTTCCGTAAATATCTGCTGATCCATGCCTTATTATTCAAAATCTCACCAGGAAACCTCCATATAAATACACCTCACACTCAACTCGCCACTTCGTTCCCATTCGAATTTCATAATCGCAAACTTTTTCATATACCTGAAACGATGTCGTTGAGGCCCAATTCCAGGGTTGAGGTCCGCCGCAACAGGTATAAAGTGGCGGTTGACGCGGAGGAGGGACGCCGGCGGAGAGAGGACAACATGGTGGAGATTCGCAAGAACCGTAGGGAAGAGTCTCTTCAGAAGAAGCGTAGAGAAGGAACCCAAGGCAACCAGCTGTACCCTGTTCCTGTGCAAGCCAGCACCGGCGAGAAAAAGGTGAAAAGTTGGAAATGAATTATTAAACTTGTGAAGCACCTGCCTGTTCGAATTATCTGTAACTTGTTTTTGCTTCTTTTCTTTTTTTTTTTTTATCGTTTAAAGGTTAGAAGTAAAATCTGTTAACTGTTATCGTTATGTTGTTTTTATTTTTTCATTTGGATGTAGTCGATGCTAGGGTTTTCGGGGATAAATTTAATGTGTTGAATCCCTTTGGATTTCTCCTGAAGTCGCTTGATCTTGTTGTGATTATTACTTTAGCAATCGATTGACATTAGATGGTTGAGTTAGTTTTTCTGATGGTTCAATGATTCGAATAATATTTTTAGTTTTATGGTTTTGCGTGTGAAGTTTGCAGGGTTGCATCAACTGTGGGGATTCATAATAGTGATTGATGATTTTTCATTAATTGTTTCTTATTTATCTTATAAAAAAGTCCACTTAACTTTTCCTGCAGCACCTAATCGTTTATTTCCTTCTTCTTGGTTTGGAGCTATTCGTGTTGGAGAATTTGGATTTGGTTAAAAAAAATGTTTTTCTCTCCATGGGAGTTATTTAATTTTTCAAACTAGTGTGTCACAAATATTACTCATCACTGACCTGTTTCACAGTGTTCTCATTGATTGAGTATTGAAACTGCAGGTCCAGTTAGAAAATTTACCATCAATGGTTACTAGTGTTTGGACAGATGATGTCAATAGACAGCTTGAGGCCACCACTCAGTTCCGCAAATTACTTTCTATTGGTGAAAATATGTTCTACTTAACTTATTTAAAAACTTTTTATTTCCCAGTTTCTAGTTACTGAACAATTCTTTTTCAATGACATTGTTTCCCAGAGCGCAGTCCTCCAATTCAGGAGGTAATTCAATCCGGAGTTGTTCCTCGCTTTGTGGAATTTTTGATGAATGAGAACTTCCCGCAACTTCAGGTATATGTAGAAATATGTTTAATAAATTCTGTAATGTCTTGTATAGCTCTTTAGGCTCTCTGTACACTTTGGTTTTAATTATTTTAAACTTAATGTAGTTTGAGGCAGCGTGGGCACTGACGAACATTGCTTCTGGGACTTCGGAGCACACTAAGGTTGTAATTGATCATGGAGCTGTCCCAATTTTTGTGAAACTTCTTAGTTCTCCAAGTGATGAAGTGCGGGAGCAGGTGTGAGCATGATAAGAAATTATTCAGTCTTTTTAAAGATTAACAACTCAACTGTTTTTTTTCCTGTTTGAAAATTTTACTTGTACTGATAGTTGTGTTCTATTCTCTTGTTAAGGCTGTATGGGCTTTGGGAAATGTAGCTGGTGATTCACCAACATGTCGAGATCTTGTACTTGGCCATGGAGCTTTGGCTCCTTTGCTGGCTCAGCTAAATGAACATGCTAAGTTATCTATGCTTAGAAATGCTACCTGGACATTGTCAAATTTTTGCAGAGGCAAGCCACAGCCTTCATTTGAACAGGTTTGTCTCCTAAGAAATAGATGTTTAATGTTATGAGCTTGAAGCATTTGTTGTCATTCAGGTCGAGATCAGGTTTTTTTCTTCTCAGATTTTATGAAGAATTTTACAAAATTTACAATTCAGGGTATTTTGTTTTAGGTCCTAGAGATTTTGATGTGTCTTTAATTTTATTTCTTCGTCAGCTTTCCAATCTACTTCTAAAATTGAAAAATCAGAGCCTATGCTTCTTTTTGTTTTGGTGTTTTGTAAAAACTGTTTTTGAGAAACAGCAGTTGAGAATTTAATGCGTATTTAGTTTTGTTTTATTGGTTAAATTTTTTACCATTGATTTTATGTTAACTTAGTATATATGACACCACTAGTGTTAATAGTATATTTTTGTGGAGTGATGAAAAGTTATTTGTGCTTATATATTTTATAATTGGTGACGTGTTGTGAAATGAAAATGGAAACGAGATTGTGATGTTTGATTTCGTTTTCGAGAATGCAAGAGAGGGTGCAGAATATGAAACCAAATATGCCCAGTTCTTTTAATGATTTTTCTGGTCGAGTTTCTACTCCATTCATGTACTCAAGCAGTTGTGCACGGATTGTTTCTTCTACAAGATTCTTATTATAACTTGGAATCTTCAAGCTTATTACCTATGTCTGTACCGTGCACATTTAACCACATTTTTTTATAGGAAACGAAAATATTATTAATTAAATATATGTGGTTAGATGACAATCAGTGAACCAGTGGTCCACAGAAACATACTAGAGGCAAACCAAAACAGAACCATCTATCATTCTATGTTAAAACTAAACTCCAGCCCCTATACAAGTCTGAGATCGCAAAAGAGTGAAAATCTGAACAATTAGGTTCCAAAGGTCTCCCAAAAGGTTCTTCTGTATCTTCAAAAATCCTTCTGTTTCTTTCTAACCACATTTAATTGTGTGTATTCTAATTTTATTGAAGAATGAAGCTAATCTTGATGGTGGACATTTAAAGAATGTTTCTTGATGTTATTGGCTTTATATACAGACAAAACCTGCACTTCCAATTCTTCGGCAACTTGTTCACTCAATGGATGAAGAAGTTTTGACTGATGCTTGTTGGGCACTCTCATATCTCTCAGATGGAACAAATGATAAAATTCATGCTGTGATTGACTCTGGAGTGTGTCCCCGCTTAGTCGAGTTATTGCTGTTAGTATCTAGTTAATTTTTATTTATTTTAATATAAAATTTACAGTTCTGCCTTCTTTGTGATGTGCCTTGTGATTGAAATATTCTGATATTACAGCCACTTGTCCCCTTCTGTTCTTATCCCTGCCCTTCGGACAGTTGGAAATATTGTCACTGGAGATGATATACAAACTCAGGTACAATAGAAGCATATGATCATTCATTTAGACTAACACTTCTTTGATTTCCTGCTGGTGGACCTATATTTTGATTTTGAATAAAAACTAGTTGGCCTGTTATGTAGAAGAACTTGCAAAATATTTAAAAACAAATTTTATTATGGCTCATCTACTCCATTAATCATCAAGCAAAAGGGAAAGGGGAAATTTGTTGTGGCGATCTTATGATCTTCCCTTTCCTTCTCCCTTACTTGTGGTTTCTTATTCAATCATGAAAAGGGGTAAGTTGTCTTTTAACTCTAGTTTCTGTTTTTTTACTGGAGTTGGTCAACAATATTGGTCCTTCCAGCCATTGTTTAAAGTTGGAGAAGCTTAATTGGCATGTAGTGAGTGAAGTGGTTGTAAGCTGACTTTTGGTTAGAATGTTTGTTTCTTATTTATTTGGTGGCGGACGAGGTAATTCTATTCCATTTAATATTGCAGGACAATACTGTAGTAAGGTTGTTACACACCTACCTTCAATGTTCATTTTTTTCCGAAAAGAAAAAGATAAACTAATCAAATACGCTCTATATTGTTTTTTACTTTATGAATTTGTTCATATTTCATTCTCAAATAAGATTAGATGAAATTTATATCCTCGTGCTGTTTTTTCCACTTTCCTTTTTACTATAATTCAAGAGCTGAAGATGTACTGTTGATTGGCAGTATGTAGGTTGTCAAATGCTATTATTTGATCCATTATTGAACCTGCAATTGGTGTGGTTTTGGGTTTTAAGATATATTACAGACCAAAGATTTCTATATCATCCTGCTAAAATGTATCCTGGCTGAGCAGTTTGGTATTTTTTCCAGCATATGATAAACTATAATGTGCTACCCTGTCTTGTGAACCTCTTGACGGGTAGCCACAAGAAGAGCATTAAAAAGGAAGCTTGCTGGACTATTTCAAACATCACAGCTGGGAACAGAGAGCAAATTCAGGTATAATTTGGTTTTAAAATTTTATACTAACTTTTAAAAGGTATTTCAACCTGGATTCTCGGATGTTCTGTAAATTTCTAGACAGGTGGTTGCTTTTGTGACATGTATCGATAGTGGATGTAACATTTGTAATCTGCAGGCTGTTATCGAAGCTAACATTATCGGCCCTCTAGTGGAATTGCTTCTAAACGCAGAATTTGATGTCAAAAAAGAGGCTGCGTGGGCTGTATCAAATGCAACATCTGGCGGCACTCACGAACAAATAACGTGTGTGATAAGCGTGTTAACATTCCTTCCATTATATGTTATCATCCTATGCCAGCACTGACTTATATTTCTCACGAGCAGGTACCTAGTAAGTCAACAATGTATCAAGCCTCTGTGTGATCTGCTCGTCTGCCCCGACCCAAGAATCGTGACCGTTTGTTTAGAAGGGCTTGAAAACATATTAAAGGTAGGGGAAGCTGAGAAGAGTCTGGGTCATACTGGGGAAGTCAACGTTTATGCACAAATGATCGATGATGCTGAAGGTCTGGAAAAAATCGAGAATTTGCAGAGCCACGACAACAACGAGATTTACGAGAAGGCAGTGAAGATTCTCGAGACATATTGGTTGGAAGAAGACGACGAAACAGCACCACCAGGAGATGCATCCCAACAGAATTTCCAATTTGGAGGCGACAACGTTACTGTACCATCTGGTGGATTCAACTTCGGTTGAACGTTCGTTAAAATTGATGGGGTTGTCTTCACATTGACATACTGGAACTCATCCAGTCTCAATTCAATTCAAGGAGATGGGTATGGATTTCTTCCTTGCCGTGTCTCGGTTGTGTTTATCTTTGATTTCAGATGTTTTTGAGCCTATTAACTCTTGATAGTGATATTACCGAGTTCGATTCGAATTCTTCCCAAGTCAAGTTCCAATGAAAGTATGATACTTTTTGCTGTTATTACGATTATTTCAAGTGGCTCGTTGGACGTTGAATCGTTCATTCTGGTTTGTGGATTTGTTACCTCTACAGTCTATGGGACCAGATAGGTCATATACTCATATATACTGTTTCTATACGATCCCAGGTATAGAAGACCAGATGAGAAATGTACGTGATTCTTTACGAGTCATTGGATCTACGGTGAGAACAATAGCCGAAGTAACACTTTTTTGTTGTGTTCTTTAGTTAGCATTTCTTTGCTGGCAGTTGGGACCAGGCAATGTTCATACTTCATCGCTCAAGAATTTTCTAGCTTAAATTTTGAATTCAATATAGAAAAATTTAAAGTTGGAAAACAATTTGAAATGATAAAAATTAATCGGTTTACCCACCTACTGCCACCGAAATTTCTTTCGTATCTTTTAGTTACAACTGGAAAGCATCATTGGAGAGAAGTCATATTCAAAAACTTGTTTATATTTTTAAAAATAAATTATTTTGAATAAAGTGGTGTTTGGCTAGGGTTTTTTTCTTAAAAGGTTAAAAGTTCGTGGCCATAAATTGTGTGGTCTTTTGGGTTTGGTTTTTTTCCCCCGTTATCTATGAATATGGTTCTAATTTTATTTTTTTGGGGGGATATTTAAGCAGAAACTTGTTAATTTATGAATGTGACATTGTATTTTTAAAATGATTTACATTTTCCTTTTGAAAGTTAAGTTTTGATTATATGCATAGTCCACGGCTCCACGCCACAATGCAAATGCTAACTGGCGATAAATTTTTATTTCCACGCGTCATAATCTGTCTACATCTGCCGTGGAATAATTTGGAGAATTATATTATATTAATAATTATTTATTTCACATTCTATTATTATTTAACGAAGTTGAAGCTCATACGCTTTGTCATTATTGATTAAATTGTTTTTAAATCCTAAACTTTGTTTATGGCTAAATTTGTCGACCAATTGCAGAAGGGGATCAATAATAATAAGAGCAATAATAACAATAATTAAAAAGAGAGCGCCGTAAAACTTCTAATCTCATTATAGTTTATACTACTTTCATGTTTGGTATACTCAGATTAATATAATTTTACTCTCAAAATAGTAAGTAGTAACAATCTAAATGTCATTCATCGTATTGTGCACCGTTTTTGAGATTTTTTGAGATATATATATGCAAATATTTGATTTATGATTTTGATTCATCTAACCAAAATATTTTTGGTTGAACATATTATATCACTGAAAATTTTTTCGTACTATGAAGTTAATATAATTTGCAAACTATTACGTTAAGTCATTAACCTAGCCATCGAGGATTACTCAAAGTGTGTACAAAAATAGTAAGTTTACAACTGCAATTTTTAAAGCCATTTAAAAACAAAAATACAAAACTACAATCTATCAAAAATTACTTTTATATACTTTACCAAAAAAAGATGTGTGTATATATATATATATATATTAAAAAATAATGAATTATAAAGGTATCTAATCGGCCGCATTTAGCCCCGAACGCGGTTTTATCTCTCTCCTTAGATTTTGGTCTGCCAATCTAATTACAGCAAAGCAATAAGCTTCTTAACTTTCTCTCTCCACACTGCCTTCTCTCTCTCTCTCTAGGGTTTCCAATTCTGAGCTCTCTCGATCTACTGCATTGGATGTGAGCATTTGCATTTTTGTTGTTTTTTTTGTTCTTTGCTACCATCTTTTTGGCAACTCTGTTGCTAACATTTTTTCTGTTTTTGTGCGCGATGGATTTGGAGACCCATAGAGGCAGCAGTGATTCACTTGTTTGATTTATCGGATGTTTTTGGTTTCATTTGCCTTCTTTTGTCTGCTGAAGTAATCAATGTAGGTGTGCATCGGAGAAGTAGTTGCAGAATTTTGATTTATGATACCGGTTTTTTTATAAAAAAAAAAATAGGAAAAGTAATTGAAGCAGCTCCACTGAATAAATTTAGTGCAGCATGCGTCTCTTTTTAGTATGGTCAAAAACGAAAATACATCACTTTTCTGCGTCTTGTGTCATTTACAAGACTCTAGTGTTTTTGTTTTTGTTTTTTAATTTTTAAATTTATCTCTTTTTGTTTATCAAGAAATGGTTTTTAGTGAGATGGTTTCTGTTAGTGCTTTGGATTTCAATATAAGCGTCATAATTGGTTTTTGTTGACTCGATTTACAATGATGGAGTCCATCTCCCCCTGTTATCGCGCAATTGATCGAAATTTTTAGCTAGATGTGAGATCATGGCATTTATGGTAATTGATATTTTACACTTTTTCCGCCCTATCAGGGATTGGAAATGAATGTCTCAGGAATGCCAGACCAAAGAGTTGTAGAATGAACCGGACAGAGGTATCTAAGATGAAGCAGATACAACAACCTATTCCACTCGGAACTTTGATTGGTCGTGAGTTGAGAAATGAGAAGGTGGAGAAGCCGACTGTGAAGTATGGACAGTCTGGTCTGGCCAAGAAAGGAGAGGATTATTTTTTGATCAAGCCAGACTGCCAAAGGGTTCTGGGTGACCCATCAACGTCTTTCTCAGTTTTTGCGGTATATAGAGATATTTTGATATGTTGTTTGAATTTGGTTTTATTGATTATGTCTTCTTCATACTGTTTGCTTAGTTTGGGTGGTTAATTTTGGTAGATTTTTGATGGGCATAATGGTATATCAGCTGCCATATTTACCAAAGAGAATTTACTGAACAACGTGTTGAGTGCTATTCCTCAAGAACTTGGCAGGGAAGAGTGGCTTCAAGCCCTTCCTAGGGCATTAGTAGCAGGGTTTGTGAAAACTGATATAGAATTTCAGCAGAGAGGCATGTGAAGTTTTCCGTTTTAAGCAACTTTTACCTGCTTTATGGTTACTTGATCTTTCTCCATCTTATCATGGCTGTTTGATGTGAATGACAGGAGAGACTTCTGGGACAACTGTTACATTTGTTGTGATTGATGATTGGACTGTGACAGTAGCATCTGTTGGAGATTCTCGGTGCATATTGGACACCCAAGGAGGGGTCGTTTCTCTCCTAACAGTTGACCACCGTTTGGAAGAAAATGTTGAAGAACGGGAACGTGTAACTGCAAGTGGTGGTGAAGTAGGGAGGCTAAACGTGTTTGGAGGCAGTGAGGTAATACTGATTGACTTCCTTTTCTTTTAAGTTTTATAAATCACAGTGCCAGCATGTAGAGATTCATATCTGCATTCTGTGCTGATATTTTGTTGTTGGGATGTTTAGGTTGGTCCATTACGTTGTTGGCCTGGTGGATTGTGTCTTTCAAGGTCAATTGGTGATACGGATGTTGGGGAATTCATTGTCCCTATTCCTCATGTTAAGCAAGTGAAGGTATTCATATCTTAGCCTAAAAGATTATTGCAGTTCTGAAGTAATGAAAGTTCTTATTGATATTTTGAGTTTTAGCTTTCAAATGCTGGGGGTAGGCTTATAATTGCATCTGATGGGATATGGGATGCATTATCATCTGATTTGGCTGCTCAGTCATGCCGAGGTTTACCTGCTGAACTCGCTGCAAAGTTAGTTGTTAAGGTAATATTTTAAATCTTGGAACTCTGATTGCTTCAATTAGGTCTCCTACGCTATTATATTGAGAAGTAGCAATTTCAATTGCAGGAGGCCCTTAGGTCACGAGGTTTGAAGGATGATACAACCTGTTTGGTTGTTGATATTATTCCTTATGATCAACCTGTCTTACCGCAGACGCTTAAAAAGAAGCAAAATTTGTTAAGCTCGCTTGTCTTTAGAAAAAGATCCCAAAGTTCTACGAAGGGAACTAGCAAGCTAGCTTCAGTCGGAGCAGTTGAGGAATTGTTTGAGGAGGGTTCAGCAATGCTTGCTGAGAGGTACTTTTTCTTTTTTTTTTTAAGGATAGTTCTCCTTCACTCAAGATTCCATGTTGGACAAGTTTTGGGTTTTTAATCAGCTGGAATGACATGCAAAGATTTTTTCACAATTTCAACTTCATCTGCATAATAATTTGTTTGAAAGATTTTACTTTCCGGAAATAAAAGTAATGCTTTTATGTTCTCCTGTTAACACTGACTGAATTATGTGGCAGACTGGGTAAGGATTTTCCTCTCGATTCAAATTCCGGGCTCTTTAGATGTGCTATTTGCCAAGTGCATCAACCACCTGGTGAGGGATTGTCTGTTAACTCGGGCCCATTTTTCTCACCTGCATCAAGGCCATGGGAAGGCCCCTTCCTCTGCGCAAGCTGTCGTAGAAAAAAAGATGCCATGGAAGGGAAAAAAACAAGTACACCTTCAGTGACCGCCTAATTTGGTGATGTGGTAAATATATGATATCAGTATTCTTTTGTGGCTTTTTGATTCTTGGTTTTCCATTTTCAGTGATCAATCAGATGTTTGTAAGAAATGATTTAGTAATTTGGTAGATATTATTGTCAGAAGTTTGTCCATTTGGTTGCGGTTCCTGTGTGACTAATGTTTGACCCGAAAGAGATGTGCTAATACATATGAACTCTGATTGCTAACAGCTTGAGATTGTAAGTAAAGAATTTTTGTTCACAAATTATGTTTCATCAGTTTTCATTGCCATGGCCTGTAGTTAATTTCTATAAGTGAATCATCCGTCCCTGTTTTCCTTTAGCTCGGACAATTCTTTTCTTGTTATTGGAATTGTCCGAGGCATAGAAGAAAAGGGCCTCTTTTTTGTTTTACTGACAAATGTTGTTGTTAGTCACATGCACACAAACACTAGTTTACAATCATACTTGTCACATATGACTCATATATCATGAATTAAAATTTCGTTGGCATCCAAATGGGAAAAAAATCAATGACAATATCGACCGTGAGGTATATCGGAACAAGTGACATTATTGCAATGATGTAATTTTTTTTTTTAGTACAAATTGCATCGAATATCGAAATTACAACATATGCAATACTAAAGAGTGAAATTTGCCCGCACAACAGACGGGACTTGAGCATGGACTCAGACGTGCTTGTCTCGAGCTAAGAAATTACCTAAATCTATCTAAATAAATTAGAATTGGTCACCATAGAATTTTGCTAATTTAGCTAAAGAAGGAAGGTGTTTTTAGAAGTATTGTGATTGTGATTTGTCTTGGGGATGAAACTTGAAATGCTTGCTTATTATTATTTCCTCGTAAAGTTTACGTGCATACCATATGTCATAGATAGACGGTTAGTTATAAAATTAAAGAATTGGGTGATGGATATAGCCTATAGGTTGGTGATGGTGGGTCACAAATAATGTGATAATCCATCCTATTGTCGTCTCGTTCCCCCCATATGCAAGTGTTGGGCATGTGATGTCATTCTATGGCTTCTAGGTGGGGCATTGTGTCCTTCTCTCTCTCTATATCTCAATCTCAAATTGCATGAATTCTTCTACAAGACTAAATACATACATATACTGTGTGAGCGCGAGTGAGTGTGAATGTGATATAGGTTTTTTGGGGAAGAATACGGAACACTTTGTCACTTGAACGGAGGAACAAGGACAAGTAATAAATAAACCGTTGCTTTTTTTTAAAAAAAAAAAAAATCCAAAATCAAGTATATATGAGGATTTGAAAACAATTAGGCCATTACGATAAATCGATGCCGCCTCTTGAAAAAAAAGGGCTTACGCAAAAAGATTCAAAACATCATCAATTTGATTGCTTTTCGGAATAATGAAATTCCATCGTTAAGTAGATTGAAACAAGATTGATTTTAAAAGCCATAATCTACAAGAGAACTTGTCCATTGCAACCTAAGATCATCTCGGGCGATGCATGTCTACTTTTTACGATGTTGTCTGTATATATGTAGAACTGGCATAAGACAAGGGATGGAGTGTTTTGAATGTGGTTACCATATAAATTTTTTTAGTTGAAATAAAATAAAGGGAAAGAAAATTAAGACATATCTACAACAAAAATAACACTAACTTCTACTTTGTATACGTTGTAAGGGATATATATAGCCCTTTCGACCGTGAAAAAATTAATGCCGAAAGATCAATTTACTTTTCATTTTGAAGAATTCTGATATTAATTAAAGTATTCCTATGAAAATAAACATGTTCACAAACAATTTACTTATCCATCATCATGAAAATAAACTTTGTAGGATTCTTTTTTTCCGGCCTTCCCATAAACTCTGAAGGGAGCATAACTTGAGCTTTGCCAAAGGGAAAAGGTATGATTTTTGTCCACTTCTCCCTTTCTTGATTTCTTGCATGTAAAGCAATTCCACCATATTTGTTACATAAATATTTAATGTGAATTGACACCCAAAATCTCATAATCCCCACTAAACTTAACAATGCCATTTTCCAATTTCCTTCTCATTTCCATTCTATTATCATCCTACCACATTCTAACCTATGCATTAATTGAAAAAAACCAAACAGTTGAATCCATGATCCTCCGAGCATGTGACAAAGTGAATAACCAAAACTCATGCCTCTCTAGCATGAATGCTCGGACCACAAGTCGCGGCCGTTCGAACCCCACGTCCGTCCTCAAAGCCGCCATTGAGAACACACTCAATGAGGCCATATCAGCCATTGATATGATCACAAGGTTCAACACCTTATCCATCAGCTACCGAGAGCAAATCGCCATAGAGGATTGTAAAGAACTGCTCGATTTTTCGGTGTCCGAGTTAGCATGGTCTTTGTCCGAGATGAACAAGATACGGGCAGGTCTCAGAAACCCTCATGACTCGGAAGGGAACCTCAAGGCATGGCTGAGCGCGGCCCTGAGCAACCAAGACACTTGCCTCGAAGGGTTCGAAGGCACGGACCATCGCCTCGAACGGTACATAAGAGGTAGCCTAGCACAGGTGACTCAACTCATAGGCAATGTACTAACTTTATACGTACAAATGCATACTCTCCCTTTCAAACCGCCAAGAAATAACTCCACATATACTCAATCTGAAGATGCAAAGTTCCCCAGTTGGATGACTGATGGAGATAAAGAGCTTCTTGTTTCTAGTCCCAACGGAATGCACGTCGACTCGATCGTCTCGTTGGACGGGACGGGGCGTTATCGTTCGATAACAGAAGCTATTTTTGAGGCTCCAAGCTATAGTAGTAGGAGATATGTTATATATGTGAAGAAGGGTGTTTATAACGAGAACATAGATATGAAGAAGAAGAAGACAAATATTATGCTTGTAGGTGATGGAATCGGTGAGACTGTCATTACTGGTAATCGAAATTTCATGCAAGGATGGACAACTTTTCGAACAGCCACAGTTGGTACGTAGTTTTCTTGTCCTAGAAATTAGATCAAAGATTTAGATACATTTTGTCCCTTTATTATTTTAATAACTATTATACAAACGTGTTATTTGCATGCAACAATGAAAAGTAAAGATATTATTCTTATTCTTCACATTATAGCTGTTTCGGGAAAAGGATTCATAGCAAGGGACATAACCTTCCGCAACACAGCAGGGCCAGAGAACCACCAAGGCGTGGCTCTGCGAGTCGACTCGGATCAGTCCGCCTTCTATCGTTGCAGCATGGAAGGCCACCAAGACACCCTCTACTCCCATTCCCTCCGCCAATTCTACCGCGAATGCACCATCTCCGGCACCATCGACTTCATCTTCGGCAACGGCGCTGCCGTCTTGCAGAACTGCAAGATCTTCACGATGGAGCCGCTCCCTTTCCAGAAGGTGACCATCACAGCACAAGGCAGGAAAGACCCGCATCAGAGCACCGGATTTTCGATCCAAGACAGCTACGTTTACGCCACGAAACCGACGTATTTAGGGAGGCCGTGGAAGGAGTTCTCAAGGACTGTTTTCATGAATACTTATATGAGTGGAATGGTGCAGCCCAGGGGGTGGCTGGAGTGGTACGGAGACTTTGGTTTGGGCACTTTGTGGTACGGTGAGTACAAAAACTACGGCCCCGGAGCCGCGGTTTCCGGCAGGGTACGGTGGCCGGGATATCATATCATTACAGATGCTTCGGTGGCGAGTTTCTTCACCGTTGGGAGATTCATTGATGGTTTGTCTTGGCTGCCACACACGGGTGTCAAGTTCTCAGCTGGTTTAAGAAATTGATCAAACAATAGATTTTATATAGGAAATATATAGTCTGAATTTTTAGTTTCATTTGCTATCATTAGAACAAGATATCACATGCATCCAGAAATTAATACATGAAGATATATATAATATGATATTGCATCATTTTCAGATTGTACTTTGATTTTTCATAAAATCATCATGATTTAAACAAATGGTTTAGCCTCTAATAGACTTCTCTAGCAAAGCAGACAAATAAACCTCGTCCTTTGATTTAGGAGCAACAGACCACTTGTGTTTCCTATACTTAAACTGCAAGAACAAGAACAAGTACTCATCCAAATCTTTTCTTTTGCACAAAAACCGATCAATCCAGAGCAATCCCCCCGGCCTCAACACGCGATCCAAATCGAACATGACAAAATCCAACGACTGCAGATCGCTCCAATATCCATCCAACACTCGGTTCGTGTGGATCAAATCCATCGTGTTGTCGAAGAAGGGGAGACGTTGATTCAAGCTCACATATAGAGGGATCAAGCCTCTGAGTGCTATCATTTCATTGAATGGAGCTCCCAAGTTCATTGCTATTGACACGATAGTAACGTCTTCTTCCCTCATTCGTGCAGCAAACGTCCCCGTTCCCACGCTAAAATCAAGCCCTATTCGTATTTCCCCAGGCTTGAGTGCCAAAACGTCCTTGATAACAAAATCTATGGGTTGTGCAGTGTGGTTGATCCACTTAAGTTTCTCCTTTTCCATGTCAAAGCATCCGGTCTTCGCGTTGTAATTGCTTGCTAAGCACTCGAAGTTCTTGCATTGATAGTTACTCCACCTCACATTTCTTCCCTCTGGCATCAACCAAAGGGATTCATTGATTGAATAAGGCTTCAAATAAAGTTTTGAAGCTCTAGCCAAGCATCGCCTCCGCGGCAACGGATCACACCCTCGAATCATAAGTGTCTGCCCCAAGTTCCAATCGTCTTTGCAGTTGGAGCCAACCTCATAATCCATGAACTCCTCCAGTTCCTTCTTCATCATCGGCACACAACCGTACCCTGTCGTGCTGTATATTTTCTCTGTCTCATACAAGCTAATCGTCCCAGCTCGGTTTTCTTTAGGAGTAATATACTTCTTAAGCTCCTCAGAAACAAAAGTATTGATCAGAGGACCTCCCTGTATTGTTGCATTCTTGTTTTCTTCGATTCTTGACTCCTGGATCTGCACAAGCGCGATGTAGGCACTATACAGCGGCCTAATCAGTTCTTTTTCCAAGAATTTCTTGAATTCTGATCCAGAAATGTTGATTCTGTGCGACTTCTCTGGGCTTTTCTCCATTTGTTGGACGGCGGACTCGAGCTTGGCTTCCAGTAGTTCCATGTTTTCGAGTACTTGCTTGAGTCGAGCTGTAATCACCATGTCGTGGATCTCTTCATGATTACCATGATTCAAGCCATTGGAATGCATGCAAATCTCCTCATTTTGCAAGAAGAATCTGGCCAAGACATGAATAAACTTGAGAAGCTCGTGAAGATAAACAACCCTCCAAACACAATATGATGCGAACCCATCTCTCCTCCGATCCTCTTTTACCCTTTTGGATTCATGATTTTCTCATCACTATTTCCAAGACTCGAACAGACATCACCCATGTGTGAATGAATGCATGAATGGATCAATATGAAACTTTAGAATGCACAGACATTGAATGCCGACAAGTTTGTATATTCAAGTGGTTCTAGATACCAAGAACTCAGTTGAATGCTATGAATGAACATTTTTACAGCTCAGAAATCGAGACCAAGTAAATAGTTATAAGCATGCATGATACACGCGTGCATCACTACGTCTATGTGCGCGAAAAACTTGAGGACTCGCTCATTAGATGTATAGGATGTGGGAAGCATTTAGCGTGTGACATAGTGGAACGGGTATTCCATGAGTTTGCTGCAAAAGCTGATGTTCGAAAATATTGCTTCACGAGTAAGCCCACTCACATAGCCATGGAGATATTCCTTTGGTTTCCATTATAAGAATTGATTCTTATGCATGAAGAGGAGGTTGAATCCATTTTTGAGTGACGAAGTTATTTTACATATGAATCATAATAATTTCATTTATTTACATTATTATAGCACATTAAGAAATAATAAGATTAAAAATAACTCACGGTCTCACGAACTTTAGATCATGAACAACGAGATGATAAATTGAAAGATACGAATAACACAACTACTTTTAACTCGGATTATCGTAAAACTTGAGTAGATAACGCAAGAATGTTGAATGTCTATCATTTACACCAAACGCCAGCGTTGGGACGTATATCTCCGATAGAAGACCTCCAACAAA
The DNA here is from genome assembly GCF_033568475.1 of Henckelia pumila. Taxonomy (NCBI): domain Eukaryota; kingdom Viridiplantae; phylum Streptophyta; class Magnoliopsida; order Lamiales; family Gesneriaceae; genus Henckelia; species Henckelia pumila. Next base: position 44,296,247 of record NC_133122.1, read on the forward strand.
TCACTCACTATTATCGATCAATACTTTTAGCAAGCAAATGTATGTATTTCCTCTCAAATAATCCTCATTCCCGTATACAAAGTTTCATGAGTAATCACTGTATTATATGATATACATCACTGACCTATTTTATGCACCTATGCAGCTCCATCTACACATGAATCCCGTTGAACTATGCAGAAGAAACATAGATCAATTCCTATTTTCTCTACAACGAAAAGGATTACTCGAAGTATATTTAAGGAGAACTTGAAACAATATGTCCCAAACCTAGGGATCGATGCCATTGCTTTTTAGGTAACACTCAAGCATCGTTGACTTCATGCTCAGGTGGTGTTCCAGCAAGCCACCCCCATACACCGGTTGAGTTGCGCCTTTCTTTTGCATATAAAGCAGCTTGTTCAGAAGCAGTTTTCTGTCGCTGGAGGATTTCGAGTTCCTTCTGCAAGGTGTCCATTGCTTGTAGCTTCTGCCGTAGCTCGGCAACATCTACCTGTAAGTTCGAGAAATAACAATTAGCAGGTTATTTTCAACAAAAGACATTAAGACTAGTAAGCAACATAGTTCCTATTTGAAAAATAAAGGTCTCATTCATTTTCGTTTCCCAGAAACAGTGTCCATTCTCTAAATTAAAAACAAACACCATCATTCACAGGTGTTCTCTTTCCATAAAACTCATTTTCCGTCGATGTAATCATTACTTTTAGACAACTTTTTCGATTGGTGTGTCCAGGAGACATGCACAAACATAATTTTTCATAATTATTCACTTGCTCTCTTTGAAATCTTGTTTTACGCTAACAAATGCAAAACAGAAAATAAAATTAATCTAAATTATATATTTTTTGTTAAAAGATAATATGACATTGAAATACTGCAAGTGTAACATTTAAAATTAGTACCGAAATGAGGCAGAAAAAATTATGAAATCAAACAATCACAGATTTCATCAGAATTCACCAAAAGAAATCCCCTTCTAGGAAAGCAAAATTCGCGAAGTAATTATGTGCCTCAGAAATAGGAATTACTTTTTCAAAAAAAAAAAATAAATAGGTATACTTTATGCTACACAAACCTCAAGTTTGAAACATCTAGATTGTTCTGCAGCAAGTTGACCTCGCACAGACTGGAGTTCCTGCGACATCGTGTGCACACTCTTTCAGGATATAAATTATACAGGCTAGTAACATTTGCATACTTGGTTGAAGCTTTTGGTAAAGCATATGATAGATTGTTGAAAATATTGCATTATGAAAATGTCTTTCCAGATTAGTGAGACAAAACCTTCTGTTGATACCATCAACTCAACAAATGCTTTTTGGTAAAAACCCAGGTGGCCAGATCATTGCTAAAACATTGTGCACACAAACTTATTAGATCAAAAACTCTTATGCACAAATATTGTGCAGTAGGTTTCCATTAGGTAAACATGGAGCTAAAAATTTATAGAAAATGCCAAATTCTTAGCTTAATCTAGAACACACTCAGCAGTTATGAATTAAAGATGTAATGATAGATTTCAGCAACTCACAAACCCTGATATGCATGATGCACAGGGACCCAGAAAATCGAGTTTGGGGTTACAATAATTGGGTTTGTGCAATTGTATAACAACTCTTCACACCAATTATATAGGCTTCCCTAGAATTATAACACAAAAATATATCAAAAGCAGCAATTACCTATAAAAAAAAAAGCAGCCATTACCTAAAGAGAAATATACAGTAATATATTTAAAGCAGCCCATTACCTGAAGAGGTAATATTTCAAGTGTAAATTGTACAAATCTGATCAATGACCTCAAGTCCTCTAGTTTGTGCACAAAATCAATTAGCATTTTCTTGGATAAAGAAACATTGTGCTTTTTCCACTAGATATCATTGATAAAGCAAGGGAGTACCTTGTACAAATCGGTGTTTCGAGTTTCTGCTTCTGTCAACTCTTTTTTCAGCTGTATTGCCTGCAGTTTCTCCTTTGCCAGAGAAAACTCTAGTTCTTCTTTCTCTGCTTTAAGGGATGAAAGATGACTACTGTTTCTTTCTTCAATCTTGGTAATCTGTGTACGAAAACATACATGCTATAGTTCTTGGAGGAGTGATAACTGTAATCAGATCTGTATGACTATTGCATCAAAACCCAAAAGTTTCCACAGCTGCTCTCAAGAAAGTTAAAGGTAATACGCTTTGCAATAATAAACATTGCAAGGATTAGTTTGGACACTAGTAAACAAGCATACGGAGGAAAAGAGAGGACACTGGGTGTCTAAGAGACAAAAAACACATAAACTACCCTGCGCATCTATTAAAAAGATGATGTATTAGAATTATGTCTTCTACTTTTTTAAAAAATGTAATCATAATACGAACCAATGAAATGAAATCCAAAAATTTTAGCAGTGAAAAGAAAACAAAATTATATTTTTTTCTTCAGTAAATGAATTTTTTGAAGTTCTGAAAAACCCCAGTACAAACGGCCGAACAACATTCAAAAAACCAAATAGAACTGGTGTACTCAGTTTGTTCTTTTTTATAAGTCCTTGTTTCATATACTACATGCCATTTCTACCATAATATGCATTTCATGTGTGCATAGAGAGGACAATTTAGCAAGTAAAACCATACAGCAAAAAATTTGTCGAACTAATTATTTAGCAGGTGATGTCAAATAATACAGAAAGAAGGAAATGAATTATCATGGTTTTCCACTCTAAATTACAAAAAGCAACAGTTCAGACATTGGATATGCATACCTATAGTTTAATCATCACCAGAACCAAAAACGAATTGGGAACTTTTAAGTACATAAGTGCATAGCTTATATTCTATTAGGAAAATCAATGTTGAGCAATAATACTCTCCAAATAAGTATTAGGTCGACGAACATGAATAAGAAGAGAATAGGTCGAGGGGAATAATTGTGCAATAATACTTACACTTGGCTCTGAATCAATATTATTCATCACAATTTCTCTGAATTTTCCTTCTTGACCTGCCTCATACTCCGACTCCACATCTCTGGTAGCATTTGTAACATTTTGAACAGCTGAGACACTATCTGGTACTGGTGTTTCCATCTTTGATTGTAAGGTTGACTTATGACTTGGTTTAAGTACATGGACCTAAAGCCAAAAAGCATATTAAGGATTTGAAGAAACTCCAACCGTCTGCTGAGAGAGAGAGAGAGAGAGAGAGAAGGTAAAGGGTTACTCAGACCTCATTGTTGTACCTCCCATTGTATCCTCCAAATGAGACCAGGATGTCTTCATTGCTATAGGAGCTCAGGACCAAACTTAAGCCCTAAAAAAATTATAAAACTAGTGTGGTCATAAACGACTAGCAGTTGAATTAATTATAAAAATACATAACCATCCATTCATGATAACTAGTTTGTGTTCAGTCTATTGATAGCCAAGTGAAATTAATCAATGAACATTATAAACAATCAAAATCATTCCTACAATTCATGCCACCCTTGTTATACAGAGATGCATTCCTTGCTGTAAATAAAAGAGTTATTGTCTATGGTAAATTGCTTCATTCAATGTCGAACACAAGCTAAAATATAGTCATTGTGTGCATTAGTTAGAATAGACTGTCATCTGAACTGAACCAGGGAACAAAGAAAAATTTTGAAGTAGCACAGACAACAATCGCAGACTAAAAGATATTTTTTTAAGGTTTAAATTGTGCAAGAAAAGTAAGGATGAGAAATGGGCAGAGAATCAGCAAATTCACAAACGTTCATGATCGATATCAGCCAACAAATCATCTAGCCATTACTGTTTAGTCATCAGGTGAGTGAACGACTAATGCATTGACAAGTATGTAACAAACATGGGGCATGAGATCAAAATTTCTCGGTTCTGTACAAATGTTTTCTCATTTGAAGTACCTCACTAGCAAGAGGAACACCTCCTTGAACAATAGTTACAACCGACCACACCAGTGTAGACATGTTAAGGACAACTGTTTCACTAACTCCTGCAAATGAAATAAAGAATTGGGAAACCCAATGAGTACCCAAAACAAGTTGAGGGCCTGAGGGTATCTCAAACAAGCAACATTTAGGAACAAAACTTACTGATAATAAGGTATATAGCATTCATCCAAATATAACAGAGTCCTTATTGGAAACACGTGTAAAAATAGGAACTGATCCACAACATGGATACTCAAGCAGAAAGCAAATGTATTAGATAATTGAAATCTCAAACATCTTACTAACAAGAATATTCGTCAATTCAGACCAGAAAACATGCCCGTTCTGCTAACAGCCAGTGGAACCATCAATACTAAAGGCACAAAGCAAATTTATGCGCATTCCTTATTGAAGTGAAACACAGTAAGTAATAACTAAAGACCTTTTAGAAGTTTGATTTATGACAGTATTATCTCATATACCATCAAATCTGTGCTCCGCAAATCATTGAATAATAAAAAAGAAATATTCTTTGATATACAAATAAATATGAATGACTATTACATTAAATTTCTCTTAAAATTTGCAATGCTTTCGTTTAATTCACTCTTAATGTGTGCCAAGTTTTTAAAGCTCGCCAAGACACTTGCTCAAGGCCAAGGCACACACCCCTGTGAAGGCCTGCAACTAGGTGCAAGGGCTGTGTTTTGGGCCTAGGCACTAGATGAAAACTATAAATGAAAGCCCAAAAATGGGAAAATATATAGAAATCTATTGCACTGAAAACGAACTTACAAGACTCGATTGAAAAGAACTGTGTGTATTTTAAGTGTCAAATGCAAGAGGGTAGAGATACTAGATGAAAGCAGGGATGCCACTACAAGGCTCGAGCACATCCATTCTACTATTCTTTTCCTCTGCGCAATTTTAACTAATAGTCTTCAAACTTGGAAAGGTCTGAAATTGCATCCTACCCCATTTTTAAGCAAACTTCATCATAAGGTGAAATTCAAAAGCCATGTGTTACAAAAAAGAAGGAATGGGAAAAAAATGATGAGTTTGAACACAAGGGAAACCACTTTATAAGATAATGTTGGCCGGTCGACCCCAGAGGCCAGAGTGCATGTCCCACTATATTGACAACTTTCCACGCTTAACCAGTAGTAAGAGACAAAGGGACCAGTTCCGAAATTCTTAGAGGCATCATACATGCTATAAGGATATGCATGGAAGTCACGGTTCTTCAAGAAATACAATGTTTTCATACAAGACCAAGTGTATGCAAAGGATAGATGATACACTGCAAGACTACGTCTGAAGATAAATAAGCTGTCGAATTTTTTATTTCTGAAACTAAATTAGGTATAGAATCTTACCACTCTTATTGTCTCCTCCACCAACAATGAACCAATTCTCTCCAACAGTCACACCTGCATGGCCAGCACGAGGACTAGGTATCTCACCCTGTTGTGTTGGTCTCGACCATTCCATCTACCCCCATCAAATTCAGAACATGATGCATAGATGAAAACTTCATGAAAACCAAAAATTCATTTGGAGTTGAACCAAGCAAGTGACGTAATTAAATAATTTATCTCACAGTTTGAAGATCAAGCACATGAAGATCATTAAAGCAGGTAGTATGTGAGCCCCCACCAAAGATCAGAAGGTAACGATCTGCATGCACGGCAGCAGCATGATCAGACCTTGGAGAAGGCGCCACTCCCCTATGAAATTGGTAGCAGTTAGAAGTAAACACATGCAAAAGCTTGTCGAAATACTAATTTATTTTGAGTAATTGTTTCCAAGACTGATACAGATTCAAGGTAAAATGACACGCTGACACTACTTTAAAGCAGCACGCCTTCACAATATGGATAATAACGAGAGGAGAAGTGATAAATCTTTTAGAACATCAGTTTCTTCGTGTCTTGGCAAGGAATTCAAGACATCCCGAATATGTATGCAAGTCTGTATGCCAAATAATTTACTTCTCAAAATGCCAAAACAAAAGGATTTACACTGTGTCCATTTCATCCCAGGTCATGGTTTCTAAGTCCAGAATGTGCAGGTCATTTAACAGAGATCTTTTTGTGTCTTGCCCACCAAATATGACAAGAGTCTTTCCCACCAGGGTCACTGACTGCCCTCCACGAGAGACCTACAGAGAATTGACAAACATGAGAACCGGTTTTAATGATAACAGCTAGCTTAAGCTCTTGTCACATAAGGTATATAAAACCTTCTTTTCAAAACAATTTCCACACAAACACAAGCACTGACAGACCATAGTTCATGATGATCAAATCAAACCACTGGAAAAAATGTACATCAACCAAAACTCAAGTCTTGTGTAGTTTGTTTGACAGTTTTTGCCCAACAGGATGTCGGGTACCAACTACCAAGAGCTGATATCCACAAGCAATATACACGAAAGAAGTAGGAATTGTGAAAACCATACATCTAGAAACATTTTCTATTTAAAGATTATCGTAACATATCAGAGACTTACCGGGGGCTTTCCATAAGTCTTCAACATCGACCAGGTACAAGCTTGCAGGTCAAACACCTTAACTGTCATCATATTCCAGTGAGGAATTTCTCAGTAAAAAAGAAATATGTAAAGCATGGACAGACAAAGCATAAACTCGGATCGAAGTCAGAAAGGCGCTGCCATGACAGATTATTTGAGTCTTGAGAAAACAAAAGTAAATAGATACAATGCATCAAATGTATTTAACTAGATTTCCCATGGTTATAAACAGTGATAACATGCATAGAAACTACATATACACATGAGCTGCGTTCATCTTGTTATTTTCTTTTACTAAAATATCTCTTGTGATTAACCAAGGTGTCTATTGGATTTAATAATACAAAGAACTGACATGGACAGATGCTTCACCGCATTTCTTTAACATCACAAATTGGTTCAGAAGAAATTTTCAACATCTAATTTGGTGAAATTTAGAAAATGAAAACAAAAATTTACACAGAACATATAAATATGCTCTGTCATAACAACTCAAACCTTGTAGTGTTTCAGAAGGGTCCTTGGAATGTCCGGCGACTGAAAGAAGCTTATTTTCATTCCATGGTATCTACAGAGATGACGTTGCAAACATGTCATACTAGATAAAAGAATTTATGCAAGAAAGTTGTTATCTGATAGATTCAGCTAAAACATCCAAACTTACCAACGCATGCCCAGCACAGGCAGTCGCTGTACCATCAGTACCAGCCCGAACTTCAACTTTGGACCAGGTCCAAGTTCTCAAATTCAGAACCTATACCCCAACAAGAAAAATAAAGTTATACCTTCAGAAATATCAAAGAGATCATGGCTGAAACTAGATAGTACAATACAATCCTTGGTTGTTGGGACAGTTAATGACACAGGAATCCAAACATGTAAGAATCATAATAGACCCCCAACAAATCTTCATATAGCATTGGTAGCACAGTTTTTTTTTTCCTCCACCAAACTCAAAATATTTCGGAATTCTCTCACTTTGTGGAAAACAGGGCAGAGTCAATCTGGTTCAAATAAAGCCATTTCTTGTGAGAGTCATTCCGTAGTCTATGATACTAAAGTTACAGGACATGTAGCAACAACATAAATCAATATTCAAAATGCCAAAACCTGGAGATCATTGAGGTAACGACCATTGTGGTTTCCACCAAATAAGTACATCTTGTCACCGATAATTGCTGCGCCATGCTGTGCATGTAATCAATATTTACAACTAGAGAAGAGAATAAATGTGTGTGTATAATAGGAACATGAAAGACTTAACACCTCGTATCGAACTTTTGGTCGTGAGCCACACACTGGAGGTACGACCCAGTTGTCATATACAGTAACCACTCCAAGGTCTTCAGATACAATATCTTTATCCTGGGTTTCTGAATGGTTGCCATTTTCAGCAAGAATAGTCTTTGTCACAGGAAAATTAGTTCCATTTTCAGAAACCACTGCAACTTCTGGAACATGCTGAGCATAAAAAAAATAAAAAATAAGGAAGGGGTAGCTTTAAAACAAACTCCAGGATAGTGTATTAGTATGGAAGAGATGCAGGAACGATGTTCACTTCTAGTCGAGATGTTTCTAAATAATTCGGCAATATCCCCCCTTTCACACATGCGAGCAAACATACAGATGAAATGGCAGAATTTAATATGATTCAAGGTATCCATTTAAGAAACTGAAATGCAGAAATGAGTAGATGATGGACATTTAAAATTTCACTGCATGACAAGCCGTTTCTGATTAATGATTAGACGTGCTTCTCACAATTTTTTGACAACAAATTTTATAATTAAATTATCTACAGAAACTTTTGAAATAGAAGAAACAGGCAACTAGAATTATCATGGAAACTCACATTCGATTCAATATCTACAATAGGCTCCGACACCGAGTTTGACACTCTCGAATACCATCCTGGATCTTCTTCCTGTTCAATATCAGATGAACACAAGATGTTACTAATAAGACGCACTATAACACAGAACAAATATTTAGTACTAACCTCCAAGATTTTAACGAAAAGACGCATTGCCTCTGTGGAAGCCATGTTACCAAGTCCATTCCAACTTCAAGGGATTAAAAAAGACAAATTTAGTGAAGCTTGTAGCAGCACTAAAAAAAATTAAAATATACACTCACTTAAATATTATCTGATGGAAGGCACTAATCCAAAACAAAACTAGGAACAAACTCATAAACAATGCAGTATCAAAAGCCACGAATATCCACGGTATCCAACCATGGTACCCAAGGTTCTCTTTGAGCACGCCTGAATTATATGAATAGTAAAACCACACAGCAACAAATTCTTTAAAACTAATTCAAACATTATTTTTTTCAGTTTCATGTATCCACACGACTGCACCAACAACAGAATTTTATTCTCACTTGATTCAATTAACTCTAGCGAGTACATGTACAAATATTTAGCCCAATCCAAAAGCACAAAGTTGTAATGATTGTCCAACGACTGCAACGAGTATCGGTAACTAAAAAGCACAAAGTTGTAACTAGCGAGTACATCTACAAATATTTAGCTCAATCAAAAAGCACAAAGTTGTAATGATTGTCCAACGACTGCAACGAATATCGGTAACTAAAAAATTTTCCTGATTAGTGTGACGTGCTTGCAATGGATCTTGATTATGCGAATGATCAATGATGAGTTCACGCTACATCAACTAAATGTTGGAGTTTCCTTCCAAGCTAAGTTCTATACATCACTTTTCAATCTTAGAATTATCCATAGAGTGTATGTAGAACACTTATTTTATTAACTTGCACATGCAAATGATCAAGCAGTTGTTGGCCTGTCACCAACCAAAAAATGAAAAACTCAAAATCATGCATAATAAGTAGATTTCATCAAGGTTAAGAACAGTAACCTTGTCCATTTGCTTTGCTCAATGGGACTCCAACCTCTAGGTTTAGGAATGTTGCAAGGCCCCAAAGTTGCCTGAGACCATCAAAAGACGTCAGTCTACACACTTAAGGCCAACAAAAGATTGAGAATATTAAGAAAAATAATCTACATAAGTCAGCAATCATGTTATTGACTGCTCTTTAGGTGACAAAAAACGCCCTTCGTTTACAGAAGTGTGATATCATCATGTCCTTTAGAAATAATTATTTTGCTTTCTGGGTAAATAAAAAATAAACCCAAAATAAAACATGGGAAACCTCTTAAAATGCTCAAATACATTTTCAAACGAAGGGAAATAATATTAAGACAGCAATAATGAGCATTTATTAAAGCTTATACAAACAACCATTCAGAAAAATTAGCCCAATGTCACGAATAATTAGCAATTAAAAACTAATTGGCAGGCAACAAGCTTGAACTTAAAAAATTAAAATATGCAATCAACCCAATTCCTTACAGCATAAAATGTTAATAAACATACACGACAACAGAAACTCATCTATGGATGATTGACATAAAACACAAATGAATGGGCATTCATTGCTAAAATCAAATCCTGCAAATTGCAAAGAGTGGAGTCAAGAAAATTTTACAACATAAGCATTGGGCATATGTGCTAAAACTCAGCATGAAGAGCATGCTTCAGTTTGAAGTATCCAATTGAGTCGCACAATGCTAATAAAAGCATTCTGGAATTCGTAAAAATGTGAAAATAACGTCAGTTTCATAAATTTTTATTATTACTGATACATCCTACAAATTTCTACATATCATCGTAATGATATAAAGAAATTTCAAGGAGGTATGTGCAGGTGAAATTGAGCAAATTAAGACAAAAGTGATGTTCAAATCGGAATCATCACTGTTCTAAACCTCAAAATCCTGACATCATAAAAGGTCAAAAAAATAAAAATCATGAGCTGGAGTCATATACGCGCGGATCAGACCAGAATTGAATAAATTCAAGGAGAACTAAACAACTCGTTTGAACAGAAATGAAGGTGAAAATGTGATAAACAAACAAGTTTGGCGGCGATGCACAAAAACCTGCTGATGGAGTGCGTATAGGAGAAGAGCCGCATCGTTCGAGAACTTGGAGATGACGCCTTCAGCGGCGGAATTCGAAGATCCGCCAAATCCAACATAAGTCGCCGCCGCATAGAACCTCTCCGGGTAAGAGAGGCCGGAATGCGCTCTCGCCATCGTTGCCGCAGCAGACATTTACGCCTTTCCGGATTCGGATCCTGAATGTGAATGAATCTCGGATTTGTTAAGGAAGCAGCGTTAAATTAATTAAAATCAAAATAAAAAACAAAACGGTAATTTGGATTAATTAAGCTAAACTCTTTTTGTTTTTTTCCCCTCATTTGTTTTCAGCTCACTTGTACCCAAGGCAACATACATTGTTATTTTATATATCACATATTATTTTATATGTCAAAAATATAATAATTTTTTATCATAAATATGGATAAGTTCAGCTCATCTCATGGATAAAAATTTATGAGATGAATTGTTTTTTTTTTTTACAAAATTGTGATAGTAACTTAATAACATTGACAAAAATACTTGTGTAATTTTAACATCATAACATGTAAATATGAATTAAGAACAATATCAAATATAATTCTTTCACTCCCTATAATATTTTTAATAATAAATATAGACGTACGCTTGCTATGTCTCATTACTAATTCTATGAATTTTTAAACTGCAGCATTTTAAAATTTTCAGTATGTTTACAATATCTTCTATTTTTAAATAAGTTAATAAAATTTATGATTGCGAAGAAGTTGAGAAAAAGCAAGTAAGTGGTATTTAAAACAAAGTGAAAATCTGAAAATGGAAAATGGATAATATTTGATAAATAAATTATTTTAGTACTAATTTGAAGCACAATCATATCGATTTCAACTAAATTAAGCAGAAGCTAACATGTAATATGAGTTTAAGAAGCTTACAAAATTGATTGCTTTAAGTCAAAAACAAATAATCATTTTTTGTAGTGATTACAAATAATTTTTTTCTAAACCACATAAATATGGGATTGTGCGGCAAATTATGCTCTAGTTTCATTTATCAATTTCTTTAATGTTTAATAGGGTTGTAATTTATTATATATCTAAATCAAGTCAACATGGTATTGAATTTATAAGATGAAGGGATTGATTGAGATCATATAGTTTTGGAGTCATTATGGTCGAGTTTATGCTAGCATAATGATATATTCAATGTTCCAAAATTGATTTGAACATGTACCTATATGCTAGCATCTCATCGACAGTTTAGATAATCTCTATCTATGTTTGGACTGAAATTAATAAATTTTGCGCAAACAATATATTTCTTTTTTTATTATCTTTGACTCCTTGTAAATAATAGTCATATACATTTTCTCTTCTTAAATATATTTCACATTAAGTTTACAACAAGATACATATTACACAGCAAAGATAATCAAGAAGCACATCTTTAACTAAGCATATTCATCCTTCAAAAAACAATTTTTGAACAGTGTTTGACACTATTTGGGCAGAATAATTTTGCCATTCAAATGTTTCGAGATGCTTTTGGAGCGGTGATTTGTAGGGGTGGGTTTTCGGTATATCATATCAAAAATATCGGTATGAAAAAAATTCATGCCGGTACCGATACTGAAATTTTGATGTAGAAAAAATCCATATTGATACCGTATAGATTCCAAAAAAAATTTCGTATACTGAAAAAATGTCTGTATATCGAAAAAAAATTAATACGATATGACAAAAACTCAGTATTTTGGGTTCGGTATGCCAACCCTAATGATTTGTGCGGCGTTTCGGTGTCTTCCGGAGAACTTTTCTCCACATTTGGCTGAAATGTATGCGGTTCGAGAAGGCATGCAAATGGCTTAACATCGACAACTTAATGACTGGATTATTGAATCTGATGCCTTATCTGTAGTAAAAGCCATTAACAATCCACAAGTGTGTTCCCAAGAGGCCTTGGTTGTTCACCATATATATTAGGACTGCTTCATTGCCGCATGATGGCCCAATTGTCCAATATTGTCCCCGTAAAGCAAATAAGGTGGCACATTTAGATAGTGTTGGGTTTCTAATAGACTCGTGATTGATTAGAACACCCAGAAAGATCACAAAATACAAAGAACGTAATCCAGAAATGAAAGATGAGCAATCAAATGAAAAAGAACACCAAGAAATATAGTGGTTCGGATTAAATCCTACATCCACTTCTGCCTTGCCCAAGGCTCAATCCCTTTGATGATTCGTAAGAGTTTACAATCTGAAAAATGTATCAAGAACTCCCGAAGAGTTTACAATGATCTCACTTCAATATACACAAATGGAAAACCAACTCTTAATCAACTCACAACAGCATGGAAGAATAACTCTCCAATCTGTTTCTATCGGCAGTCATGCATGTGTATATATATTGCATGCACAAGCTTTGATAACCAACTTCCCTAACTGCTGCAATAGAGTCGTTTGATTAGTTACATCAGCTGTAATCCTCTGCGCCAGAACATTTATCCCATCGTGCAACTTAGTGTATGATCCAATCAATATCTTGATAGGTAATGCAACTTCACAAATCTCCACCTTGGATTTCCTGCAAGCCTCGGGCAAGACATATACCAAACTAAGGTGTAACCTTAGTATTTCCAACATTCAACTTATCAAGGCAATGTTGGAACTTTAGGATTGGAATGGGTTTGGTCAACATGTTTGCAGGGTTATCTTCAGTTGATATCTTGTGCATATCAATCTTATCCTGCTCCACCAAATCCCTTATAAAATGCAGCCTGATATCTATGTGCTTAGTTCTTTCATGATGCATGGGATTCTTGGTTAAGTGCAAGGCACTTTGGCTGTCAGTGTAAACTTTAACACTGATACTTCTTCTCATGAGTTCTGTTAAGATACCCTTAAGCCAAATGCCTTCCTTTGCAGCTTCTGTAATGGCGACATATTCTGCCTCTGTGGTAGATAGAGCCACTATGGCTTGTAATGTTGCCTTCCAGCTTACCACACATCCATTGAACATGAAGGTATAACCACTTATTGATCTTCTTCTATCAATATCAGCAGCATAGGCAGCATCTACATAGCCGATCAATCCTTCTTCAGTGTTATGTAAACCATCATATACCAAACCAATAGACACAGTGGCTTTAATGTATCTTAGGATCCATTTAACAGCATTCCAATGTTCTTTCTCAGGTTTGCTCATAAATCTGCTTACTAGGCTAATGGAATATGCTATATCCGGTCTTGTACAAACCATAGCATACATTAAGCTCCCTGTGGCGTTTGAATATGGTACTCTTTCCATGTAAGATTGCTCTTCAGCCCCTTTTGGACACTGATCTGTCGATAGTTTGAAGTGTGTTGCCAAAGGTGTTGAAACATTTTTGGACTCATTCATCCCAAACTTAGTTACAACCTTTTTTAGGTAATCTGTCTGAGAAACATACATCAACTTCTTACTTCTGTCCCGGGTGATTTGCATACCAAGTATCCTTCTAGCTGAGCCTAGGTCCTTCATCTCGAATTCTGCTTTAAGCTTGTCCTTAAGCTTAACTATTTCTGTCATACTCTTACACGCAATTAGCATGTCATCAACATAGAGTAATAAGTAGATGGTGCAATCAGCAGAATTCGATTTGTGGTACACACAGCTGTCATATTTGCTTCTTTCGAAGGAATTTCTGATCATGAAACTATCAAAACGTTTGTACCATTGTCTTGAGGATTGTTTCAAACCATATAATGATTTCTGAAGCAAGCATACTTTGTCTTCATGGCCTGGTTCCTCATATCCTTCTGGTTGCCTCATGAAAATAACTTCATCTAAGTTGCCATGTAGAAAAGCAGTCCTTACATCCATCTGTTCCAATTCCAAATCCATGTATGCCATTAAAGCCAACAGAATTCTGATGGATGTATGCTTGACAACTGGTGAGAAAACTTCATTATAATCTATGCCCTCTCTTTGTGTAAAACCTTTGGCTACCAATCTAGCCTTGAACTTGGGATTTTTAGTTCCTGGAATGCCTTCTTTTATCTTGAAAATCCATTTGCTACCTACTATCTTTCTGTTTTTAGGCAGCTCCACCAACTTCCAAGTATCATTCCTTTTGAGTGAATTAATCTCCTCAAGCATAGCTTCTCTCCACCTTTCCTTTTGTGGATTGTTAATGGCTTCTTTATAGCTGACTGGCTCATCTAAGTTCAAGGTTTCTGATACACTCAAGGCATAAGATATAAGATCTGCATAACCATATCTCTCAGGTGGTTTGATGATCCTCTTTGCTCTGTCCTTCACGAGGGTATAATCCCTCAAATATGACTCATCCTGTTTTTCAAGTGATTCTTGATCCTCCAAGCTTCCGGGTTGTAGTATAGGTTCAAGATACTCTCCTTTATCTGACTCCACCATGATATGATCATTACTGTTACTGTCATTATCCATGACTGTCTTTCTTTCTAGAGGCATATCGTTTAACAAGTCATCTTCATTGAAAGTAACATCCCTGCTTGTCACTGCCTTACCAAGTTCACCTTCAGAAATCCAAACTCTATATCCTTTAGTTCCTTCCGGATATCCAAGGAAAATGGATTTCTTTGCTCTTGGTGACAGCTTACCTTCATTTGCATGTATATAGGCTGTACAACCAAAACATCTAAGAGTTTGGTAATCTACTGGTTTCCCTGACCACACCTCAATTGGTGTTTTGAAGTCCAAAGCAGCTGAAGGACATCTGTTTATCAAGTGACATGCTGTACTAGCAGCTTCTCCCCAGAAATTTTTCCCAAGTTTTGCATTGGAGAGCATGCACCTGACTCTTTCCAATATAGTCCTGTTCATTCTTTCAGCAAGTCCATTTTGCTGTGGAGTGTACCTTACAGTGAAATGCCTTGCTATGCCTGCCCCTTTGCATAATGCATTGAATTCTTGATTCAGATATTCCAAGTCATTATCTGTTCTCAACCTTTTAATCTTTTTGCCTGTCTGATTTTCAATCAGTGTCTTCCAATCAATGAACTTTTGCAAAGCCTCATTCTTGTGCTTCATAGTATATAACCATACTCTCCTAGAGTAATCATCTATGAAGGTTATAAAATATCTCGATCCACCGTGTGTTTGGGTTTTGGCAGGCCCCCAACATCAGAGTGTATATAATCCAAGGTGCCCTTAGTTATGTGTTCTGCTCTCTTAAACTTGACCCTTGTCTGTTTTCCCAACACACAATGCTCACAGAAATCGATCTTGCTTATCTGATCTTTACCAAAAGCCCCTTGTTTGTTTAACTCAGTCATCCCTTTATCACTGACATGTCCCAATCTTATATGCCACAACTTGGTTCTGTCTTTGTCTTCTGCACTCAGGGCACTTTGGTCAGTGCATGTCTTGCCCTCCAGTACATAAAGACCATTGTTTCTGGATCCTTTCATAATGTGCATCACTCCCTTTGTGATGCTTAGTATCCCATTTTTGGCTTTGAATTCATATCCAAGTTGATCCAGCATTCCAAGGGATATGAGATTTCTCTTTAGATCTGGGACAAATCTAACTTCAGATAGAGTTCTAATCACACCATTGCTTAACTTGAGTTTGACAGATCCAATGCCTTCTATTTTACATGCCAAATTATTTCCCATCAAGACTTTCCCACCATTAGTCTTGGTAAAGGCACTGAACCACTCCCTGCATGGAGTCATATGGAATGAGCAACCAGAATCTAAGATCCATTCTTGTTCAGGCTTGTCAATGCTTACTAATAGAACATCAGCACTCTCATAGCCATCTTCTGCCAATGCTACATCTCCTGAACTTGACTCCTTTCCGTTGTGTTTCTTGTTCCATTCTGGGCAATCCTTTTTGAAGTGTCCTTCCTTATTGCAATTATAACATCTTCTTTTAAACTTGGTTCTTGACTTCGATCGAGATTTGTACTTTGGCTTAAAATCTCTCTGCTCTGATCTTCCCCTGACATACAATCCTTCACTCTGATCACTGCCTTGAATTCCAGCCTTCTTATTCAACTCTTTTGACATCAAGGCTGAATGTACTTCCTCCAAAGTCAGTGTTTCTTTACCATATATCATGGTATCCCTCAGATTGTCATAGACATCAGGAAGAGAACGTAGCAGCAACAAAGCTTGATCTTCATCCTCTACTTTAATCTCTATATTCTCAAGATCCAAAATGATTTTATTGAAATCATCAATGTGATCTTCAATAGACTTACCATTCGGCATCTTGAATGTATACAGCTTTTGTTTGAGAAAAAGCCTATTAGCCAGAGACTTTGTCATGTAGAGGTGTTCGAGTTTCAACCAAATTGCAGCAGCAGTAGTCTCCTTAGAGATTTCACGCAATACCTTATCTCCAAGACTCAAGATCAGGGCACTATGAGCTTTCGCAAGGATTTCTTTCTTGTCAATCCCTTTGATCTTCTCAGGCATGTTGTCATCACCCAGGAGTGCATCTTCTACTCCATTTTGGACCAACATTGCTCTCATTTTCAGTCTCCATAAACTGAAATCGTTCTTTCCCGTGAATTTTTCGATATCGAATCGAGTGGTTCCCATCTTCAAACCAAGCTTTGATACCAGTTTTTTGGGTTTCTAATAGACTCGTGATTGATTAGAACACCCAGAAAGATCACAAAATACAAAGAACGTAATCCAGAAATGAAAGATGAGCAATCAAATGAAAAAGAACACCAAAAAATATAGTGGTTCGGATTAAATCCTACATCCACTTCTGCCTTGCCCAAGGCTCAATCCCTTTGATGATTCGTAAGAGTTTTACAATCTGAAAAATGTATCAAGAACTCCCGAAGAGTTTACAATGATCTCACTTCAATATACACAAATGGAAAACCAACTCTTAATCAACTCACAATAGCATGGAAGAATAACTCTCCAATCTGTTTCTATCGGCAGTCATGCATGTGTATATATATTGCATGCACAAGCTTTGATAACCAACTTCCCTAACTGCTGCAATAGAGCCGTTTGATTAGTTACATCAGCTGTAATCCTCTGCGCCAGAACATTGATCCCATCGTGCAACTTAGTATATGATCCAATCAATATCTTGATAGGTAATGCAACTTCACAGATAGTATTTGATAGAGCTTTTGAAAAGCACTTCTTAGTTTTTTGTTAACAAAAATTTAAAATTTTGTGGAATTTTATTAACGAAAAGTTGAGAAATGTTTTCTAAAAGCACTTCCAACTAGAAACAGACTATAACTGAGCGACAACAAAGATTTTATAGATCATTGCAATAGTTTCAACAGGTCATTCTCGGTTTCTCTTTCTAGCCTCGATCTACTGACATGATCTTTGACTTGATCTCCGCCAGTTTGCCACCACCTTCCTCATGTTCGGCAATATAAAACTGTATAATTTTGATATCACTCATCTTATTGTGTAGGATTTTCGTGAGTGACCACTAAAATTACTTGTAAAAAAATAATGAAATACTAGTCGCTCACGAAAATATTTCACACTAGGGTGCGTGATATCAAAACTATAACTATGTATGTAACACCCGGAAATTTTTATACGTAAATTCGCATGCATAATTAGGGAAAATAATTATTTAAAATTTATATTTGGATTAAATGACATTTATGTGTTATTATGTGAATTATATGCATGATTTAAATTTATTTTAGCATTTAACCCGCAATTATTGTATTTTTAGATTTTTGATTAAATAAGTTATTTGATCGCGTAGACGGGACCGAGGACGGACGAGATATCAACTTTTGAGCCAAAAATATTTTATGAGATTTTATGAGCCTTAAAAATAATATTTTATGATATTTTGGTCAAGAAAATTTTAGTATTTAATTATATATTTATTTAAGGGTTGATTTTTAGCCAAAATTAGTCCCTTTATTGACTTTTATTAATTTTTAAAATTAGCATATTTATTAATTTCGGGATTTAAGTATTTTATCAACATGGTAATTTTATATTGAGTTTTATTAAGTATTATTTATATATATTATGAAATTATCTCCTAATTAACATATTATCAATCTAAAAATCTATTTTTTTCACTAAACCTAAAACTCCAAACTCATGTTAATCCCCTAGCCGCCTCCCCCACATCATTCATCAGATTTATCATCATCTTCTTCAGCCCCTTAGCCATGCCCTTCAGGATTTTTGTGGAGTTCTTCGCCGGCTCGTCGTCCCGGAGCCGTATATGCGATATTATTCGATAATAATTAGCAAGGCATGTTGAATTCTCTCCTTTCAACATCATATAAGCTATGTATTTCGTTTTTATGTTTGTAATCATCATTTTTTAAGGTTATATATGGATTATGTACAGAATTTTCGTTCATGGCATGAACAGTCCACAAATTTGGTTGCTTTCATGATTCATGCTCATGTTTTTTATGCATGGGATGGTCCAAGCTGATGTCCAACGTCTGGGTGCATGTGTGAGGGTCCTTATGGTCTAGTGGTGTGGTCGGTTTGGGGCTGAAAGGGTCTGAAACGAAGCACTTCTTCTCTGGTGCACCAGATCGCGCATATTTGGGTTCTGAGAGAGAAGGCTTCGGTCTACCTCCTCAGGCCATGGTTTGGGGTGAGGTCTGAAGGGTTTGAACCCCCTAGATGTTGGCTAGGATTGAGAAGTGGTTTCACGAAAAAATATGGCCGGAGCAGGGAGAACTATCGGATTTACGGCAGCCGCTCAGGGCTGGATGCGAGCTTGGAGAACAGCATGTTGCAAGGCTTTGTTCTCCTTCCTCGAACCACCGTTTGGGCTGATTTTTAGCTTGATGGAAACTTCTTGATGTTGGCTAAGTTCTAGAGTGGATTCATGGTCAAATATTTTCTGATCAGAGAGAACGAAAGGAATTAGTACAGCTGCACAGAGTTGGTTGTGAGCAAAAATATGTTTGGGTTAAGTTTTGAACTTTTGGGTTTTATTTCGGGCTGGGCTTGGGCTGGATGGTTCGGGTCGGGTCTGGGGTGTCATGGATCGGGCCAGTAGGGTCCGGGTCCGGGTTAGGTGGGCCGGGCTCGGGTATTTTAATTTTTAAATATTTAATAGTTTAATTGTATTTTGGGCTTTAATAAATAGTTAAAAAATTATTTGGGCTTCCAAATAATTTTATTTAGGCATTAAATAATTTATTTAAGTTAGCTCAATGATTTTTATGGGTTTGGGAGCCCATGAAAATTTTTGGGTCAGTCAGTGGATTTTTGGGCCAGTTTAGAATTTTATTGTGTTTAATTAAGTTAATGGGCTTAAATGTTTTATTTGGGCTCAGTTAAGTTTAATTAAGTTATTTGGACTAAAAATATGATTATTGGGTTTTATTTAAGTTTAATGGGCCTAGATGAGTGACCAGCAGTCTGGACTAACCCATGAAAAATAAATAAGTCCGGAATATATATTTAATTATTTTTATGCATGAAATCTATTTTAAGTATATTATGAAAAATTAATTAAATATATATTACGGACATATTTTCAGTGCATGCATTCATGAAATTTCTTATGTATATAATTATGTAAATGATGAGCAATAAAATATTTTGGTGGAAATTGAAGTATGTGTGACATAGGGGTGGTTTTCCACCATATGATTCGGTAGTTTTACTACCATAGAGGTGGTTATTCACCATATGATTCGGTAGTTTACTACCATAGGAGGTGATTTATCACCGCCATCGTACGTTGGTTCAGGAGACTGATCAGTCGACACATGAGCCTCACACTTATGGATAGGACCATTTTCAGGTTTCAAAAGCATTGCTCAATTATGTTATATATGATGAAGAAATAATATGTTTATGATTATGGTTATGATTCAGTTTATGATTCAGCAGTTTTATTATGTGATGAAAATATTTCCATGCATGCTCATGTACATGTATATGTATTAGTAATTATGTGATGCATTATTTTTAACCTTGTTATAAAGGATTAGACATGTTGAGCCCTTAGGATCACTACGCTTATATGGTGTAGGTGAGCATGATGACATTTATGTAGCTCCTACCGGTGGTGAGGACTTATGAGCTCACGGAGCAGTGGACCCCGTGACCGTCGCAGATTTTAGTTGATGTTTAAGAAACATTTATTTTATTATGCTGAGTTTTTAAACAAGTTCTTCTTTTTATTATTTTAATTATGGGAATTTTGAATTATCAAACTTAGTATTTTTATTTCTTGCATAAGGATATTTTCAGCAATTAATTAAGTTATTTTTATGTAGTAATATTATTTATTTTATGTTTATACATATATGTATGGGTGTATATGTATAGTATTATTTATATATTATTTAAAAAAAAAAGTTTTTCCGCATTTATTAGTAGTAGGCGTTTCAATTGGTATCAAAGCGCGGTCCTTGGAGGGTGTCCTACTGCCACATGAAGCTCAGAAATCCTACTACCGGTCTGTAAGTTTAAAATGTTTTATTATGATTTATCAGGAGCATATGTTATGACTTAAGACTTTATGTTAGCAAAATTTTAAAATACTTAGTTATGCATTGCGATTTACGTGAAAAATATGTGGTGATGCAGTATGCCCCAAGACATGTTATACGACTGATTGACCACAAGGAATTTTGAATTTGGGAATTCGATTTTATTTTGTTGAAACTAATTTTGATATTTATGATATATGGGTTGTCATTTGAATTTTTGTAGTAACTTATTGATTTTAAGTTAGAATGATTTCATTGGTAAATTATTGGGTTTGTGATGGTAAGAGGTAGCGGACCCTATCTAGGAAATTTTTATGAAGAGCGGAAGACAGAACAATAAAGGTAAATCCGATAAGAGGTATTAAGTTAATGTGATAGCAATAGAATTATTGCTTGAGGCAAGAGTAGGATTCCTCGCAAGATCGAGTAATCGAGGGTTGTATCATTTTCTTCTTTGGTGAATTTAAAATGTTACTTTATAGAGGCTAGTATATATTTTTGGGAATTAAGTCCGCTTGTGTCAAATTAGGTTAGTCGGGTTCACATATATCATATTGTCATTCATTTAACTATTAAGGTTTTTCATTTGATGAAGAAGTCATGATTTTCTTGGAGATGACACTTGTACCATAAGATTATAGTTGGTGGTTTGTGGTTTTAAGTTTGTACTATTAATTATATGAGGTATAAATTGATGATAAGTATGTTTTGTATTAGGTTCTTGAATCTTTGAGAATAAGAATAATTGTGGAGTTAGTTTGATAAAGAATTTGATAATCTTTGATAATACTTAAGGGTTCGCATGGTTGGTGTTACCATGTAAGCTTTATTGGGTTTGACGTTCAAGTCACTACGTTTAAATAAATAGATTTGGGAACTTGTCAGCCTGACTTATAAATATTGTGATGACTGAATGATGAAGGCCTAAATTTTTATAGGCTCGTGTAATTGGTCAGGTGTGGCATAACACTTGTTATAAATTTTGGTTTCGATGTCAAGCATAATATAAGCTTTAGATATGGCCTAAGAGTTGACGATATATATATATATATATATTTGGAGTGAGTTCTTTTGTTAAGAGTTGAGTCGTTTGAGAATTTGGGTTGTTGGTCCGACACACGTATGGGTATTTGAAGCACTTGGAATAATCACGAGTCAGCTTAATGATTTGATATTATAACTGTTATCTCGATACTTTTATTTTACGTTGGGATTATTCAGTTTATTAGGTAATTGACTTGGTATTCTGATTTTGAGGAGTTTAGATTCCATGGACTGTAAGTAGAGGCAACTAGGAAATGATATGGAATTAACTACTGAATGTTATGATTACGCTATTTAGAGACGATGACATGTAAATACTGTTAGGGGAATTTCAATCCTCCAATAGGAGAATCTGAGTGCCTTAAGCCTAAACTAACCACAAAATTAGAATTCATATATTTTAAGCATATTCCTGACGTTAGAAGAATTTATGTTGTACATGACGTTTGACACTAAATTCACTTTTTGGGTTTCATGGATTTATAGCACTCGAGATTTAAGACTTTCAAGTGTTCAATAGTTGGAAGCGTAGTGATAAATGGATAAGTTGAAGAAAATTGCGATGAATGGCAGATGTTCAACTCAAAGATGTTTAACTTGTTATAGAAGGCTAGTGTGTGGATAAGCTTTACAAGTTGAATTTATTGGAGTTGATATTGTAATCCTATGTTTTAATAAATAAATTTGGGAACAAAAGTGCGGCTCACGAATGTTGGGGGATTGATGAGTAGAGTGTATAAGCATATGAAATCAGTCAAGTTTGGCATAGTGCGATTGTTGTGTTTAGGAAGATGAATAGTAGAGTTAATATTTGAGTTTTACGTATAAGTTAAGGTAAGTATGTGAGTGTACTTTCATTATAGTATTAAGATTTGTATAAAATGTCAGATTTTGTTTACAGTGGAATGTAAGTAAATTTTAATGATTCTCTTTACGAGGTGTTTCAGCAGCGAAAGTTTATAAATGTAGGTTTGATGCAGATAAAAAGGACACCTAGGAAGGATAAAATATTTTGTTTATCAGAGTGCGCAGCAGAAGCATGACGTTTAGGATACTGAAACTTGGGAACTAGATAGGTAATCGTGGATTTAGTAAATTGGATTTTTGAGAGACTCCGTTATTAGATTTTGATCAGTCGAATTTCGAGGACGAAATTCAATTTAAGGGGGGAGAATTGTAACACCCGGAAATTTTTATACGTAAATTCGCATGCATAATTAGGAAAAATAATTATTTAAAATTTATATTTGGGTTAAATGACATTTATGTGTTATTATGTGAATTATATGCATGATTTAAATTTATTTTAGCATTTAACCCGCAATTATTGTATTTTTAGATTTTTGATTAAATAAGTTATTTGATCGCGTAGACGGGACCGAGGACGGACGAAATATCAACTTTTGAGCCAAAAATATTTTATGAGATTTTATGAGCCTTAAAAATAATATTTTATGATATTTTGGTCAAGAAAATTTTAGTATTTAATTATATATTTATTTAAGGGTTGATTTTTAGCCAAAATTAGTCCCTTTATTGACTTTTATTAATTTTTAAAATTAGCATATTTATTAATTTCGGGATTTAAGTATTTTATCAACATGGTAATTTTATATTGAGTTTTATTAAGTATTATTTATATATATTATGCAATTATCTCCTAATTAACATATTATCAATCTAAAAATCTATTTTTTTCACTAAACCTAAAACTCCAAACTCATGTTAATCCCCTAGCCGCCTCCCCCACATCATTCATCAGATTTATCATCATCTTCTTCAGCCCCTTATCCGTGCCCTTCAGGATTTTTGTGGAGTTCTTTGCCGGCTCGTCGTCCCGAAGCCGTATACGCGATATTATTCGATAATAATTAGCAAGGCATGTTGAATTATCTCCTTTCAACACCATATAAGCTATGTATTTCGTTTTTATGTTTGTAATCATCATTTTTTAAGGTTATATATGGATTATGTACATAATTTTTGTTCATGGCATGAACAGTCCACAAATTTGGTTGCTTTCATGATTCATGCTCACGTTTTTTATGCATGGGATGGTCCAAGCTGATGTCCAACGTCTGGGTGCATGTGT
The DNA here is from genome assembly GCF_033568475.1 of Henckelia pumila. Lineage (NCBI taxonomy): Eukaryota > Viridiplantae > Streptophyta > Magnoliopsida > Lamiales > Gesneriaceae > Henckelia > Henckelia pumila. The sequence continues at coordinate 44,320,233 of NC_133122.1, forward strand.
GAGGTCCTTATGGTCGAGTGGTGTGGTCGGTTTGGGGCTGGAAGGGTCTGAAACGAAGCACTTCTTCTCTGGTGCACCAGATCGCGCATATTTGGGTTCTGAGGGAGAAGGCTTCGGTCTACCTCCTCAGGCCATGGTTTGGGGTGAGGTCTGAAGGGTTTGAACCCCCTAGATGTTGGCTAGGATTGAGAAGTGTTTTCACGAAAAAATATGGCCGGAGCAGGGAGAACTATCGGATTTACGGCAGCCGCTCAGGGCTGGACGCGAGCTTGGAGAACAGCATATTGCAAGGCTTTGTTCTCCTTCCTCGAACCACCGTTTGGGCTGATTTTTAGCTTGATGGAAACATCTTGATGTTGGCTGAGTTCTGGTTTCATGGTCAAATATTGTCTGATCAGAGAGAACGAAAGGAATTAGTACAGCTGCACAGAGTTGGTTGTGAGCAAAAATATGTTTGGGTTAAGTTTTGAACTTTTGGGTTTTATTTCGGGCTGGGCTTGGGCTGGATGGTTCGGGTCGGGTCTGGGGTGTCATGGATCGGGTCAGTAGGGTCCGGGTCCGGGTTAGGTGGGCCGGGCTCGGGTATTTTAATTTTTAAGTATTTAATAGTTTAATTGTATTTTGGGCTTTAATAAATAGTTAAAAAATTATTTGTACCTCCAAATAATTTTATTTAGGCATTAAATAATTTATTTAAGTTAGCCCAATGATTTTTATGGGTTTGGGAGCCCATGAGAATTTTTGGGCCAGTCAGTGGATTTTTGGGCCAGTCTAGAATTTTATTGTGTTTAATTAAGTTAATGGGCTTAAATGTTTATTTGGGCACAGTTAAGTTTAATTAAGTTATTTGGACTAAAAATATGATTATTGAGTTTTATTTAAGTTTAATGGGTCTAGATGAGTGACCAGCAGTCTGGACCAACCCCTGAAAAATAAATAAGTTCGGAATATATATTTAATTATTTTTATGCATGAAGTCTATTTTAATTATATTATGAAAAATTAATTAAATATATATTACGGACATATTTTCAGTGCATGCATTCATGAAATTTCTTATGTATATAATTATGTAAATGATGAGCAATAAAATATTTTGGTGAAAATTGAAGTATATGTGACATAGGGGTGGTTTTCCACCATATAATTCGGTAGTTTTACTACCATAGGGGTGGTTATCCACCATATGATTCGGTATTTTACTATCATAGGAGGTGATTTATCACCGCCATCGTACGTTGGTTCAGGAGACTGATCAGTCGACACATGAGTGTCACACTTATGGATAGGACCATCTTCAGGTTTCAAAAGCATTGCTCAATTATTTTATATATGATGAAGAAATAATATGTTTATGATTATGGTTATGATTCAGTTTATGATTCAGCAGTTTTATTATGTGATGAAAATATTTCCATGCATGCTCATGTACATGTATATGTATTAGTAATTATGTGATGCATTATTTTTAACCTTGTTATAAAGGATTAGACATGTTGAGCCCCTAGACTCACTACGCTTATATGGTGCAGGTGAGCATGATGACGTTTATGTAGCTCCTACCGGTGGTGAGGATTTATGAACTCACGGAGCAGTGGACCCCGTGACCGTCGCAGATTTTAGTTGATGTTTAAGAAACATTTATTTTATTATGCTGAGTTTTTAAACAAGTTCTTCTTTTTATTATTTTAATTATGGAAATTTTAAATTATCAAACTTTGTATTTTTATTTCTTGCATAAGGATATTTTCAGCAATTAATTAAGTTATTTTTATGTAGTAATATTATTTCTTTTATGTTTAAACATATATGTATGGGCGTATATTTATAGTATTATTTATAGATTATTTAAAAAAAAAAAGTTTTTCCGCATTTATTAGTAGTAGGCGTTTCAATGTATTTGTTTTGTTTTATTTTAAACGTAATTGTTTAATTAACCTTTAATTGATGAATTCTATTGTGGACTTAATTTAAGTAATGGTGTTGTTTTGTCACAAATATTTGACTATTTTTAATTTTAATTAATAGGAAAAAAAGACAATGTACGTAATATAGTTAGGCTATATTTATTTAGTGAGATGAGATTACATGTGATAAATCATATTAGAACTGTTAAAATGATTTTGAAAGATGTGAAATAATGTTAGATTAAAAAAAACATATTACTTTGAGTTATTAATGATATTGAAACAATGATTGATGGAAAAATTACAGTTTTACCCCACCCCTAGGCTAAATTATCTTATGTGTAATTTTGTATTCATATATAATTTGGATTTTATTATTTTTTTAATATTTTAAATTATTATTGATTCATGATTGAGTCATTTTCACGTATGAAAATTATTGTGTATAAAAATATGTATTGTTTTAAAATATTTAAAATTGATAAGCTGAGTTATAAAATAGAGAGAAAAATCCGGAAGGAAACAACGGAATTAAATGAGGGTAGATTAGGATTTCTGTAGATATTTTTCCACAAATATTATTAAGGATATGTTATACCTTACGTAATTAAGGATGAGATATCTCATGAAATAAGGGTTGAATGACGGGCGTTTAGATTTGAGAAGAATTGATTTTTTTCAAAATAAAAAAATGAATGAGATTGGATTAAAAAGCTCATCATATGATTATCAAGTCAAGCAAACACATCCTTAGGGTTATTTAAATAAATATAATAAATTTAAATTTTTTTTAACAAATATAACAAATTTTAAAATTTTAAAAAAATATAATAACATGAGGTTTGAGACCCCGCTTCATTGAGGAGTTGGGGTTTGAGACCCCGACTCCTCATTTGTTATTTTTGAGGAGTCGGGGTTTGAAACCCCAACTCTTCATTGTATATACATTTATATTTTATTCTTATATATATATATATATATATATATATATATTTTCAATTTTTAACATTATTATTTTTTGATTTTATATTTGCATCTATAGTTGTTTTACATGTTTGAAAAAAGTTTGTAATATAATCTAACATTTATAAAAGGAATAATAGTCAAAAAAAATCTTGTAAGTTTTCTTGTTTTGTGATTTGGTCTTGTAAGTATTTAATTTTGTATTTTGGCCTTGTAAATTAAGTTATGTTTTGGTTTTTAGTCCTTTTTCATTTAAGAAATATTTTTATAACCAGGTCAGTGATCAAACCGGTCTAACTAAAAAACGATCCAACAGGTCAGTGATCGAACAAGTCATCAATATTTTTATTCATTTATAAAATAATATAAAAAATAAATTTAAAATTTATTTATCAATTTATCTTATCTATAGTGTTTAGTTGAGAAAAATAAAAAAATTTGAAATATTAAAATTTTAGAATAAAAAAACAAATAAAAATAAATGTGTAATATTTATAGCACATAAGATCAATTTCGGTAAATGAAAATATGGCGTCTACGAGGAAATTCTTAGGATTTGATACTTTGATGAATTATGTTTTGGACATAATTTAACTACCATGTGCTCTTTTGTGACAAATATCGACTAATTTTTAATAAGAAAAAGAAAAACAACGTAACTATAAAGGATAATTTTTTTCCCATAGTTTTGTTTTGAGAGAATTTATAATTGAAGTATTGAACAAAATTTTAAGATAATAATTTTTAAATGCATAATTATCTACCGTGAGCAGTTTTCTAGCTAGTATAGTACACAAAAAGATATTTCTCAATTGATTAATGACGTGTATTTCAAATTTCGTTCAAAGAAAATATCCAAAAAAAATGATTTTCTTGGATTGATTTGCGTAATTAACATATTTGAAAGAAAATATCCCAATTCATTATCTAAAATCACGTACATTCTTGATTGAATATATATATTTCCCATACACATGAATTCATACAGTACTCCAAAGTCCAAATTAAAACTCTCTCATCCCGTTTTATTCAAGTGATCTCTAGATTTGTATTCCTAATTGATTAATGATAATTTGGCTCCAAGAAAATCTCCAAATTGATCTTCTTGGATTGATTTGTGATTTGTGTTCGTAATTATAATTCTATTTGGTTCAGGAAATCAACTCTACTGTACGTGACACCATCACTATATATATTTCTCATGCATGCCACTAAACTAGCTAATTTAATTCATACAGTGTATGCTCTCTCTTCCACACGGTCTTTTAGATTCCAAGATTAATGGAAGAGTTTACGATTGCTGATCGGAGAGTTCGTCGGCGGATTTCGGAGCAAGGGCGAGATAATTATTATTGTTTTTCTGAAGACGAACATGAAACGGCGGATTCCCTCATATTGCTCTCAGTCAGCGGTGTCGGCCTCTGCGTCTCCTCCTACTCTTCTTCTGGTTCTACATCAAATATCAAGTCAGGAGATAGTACTACTGAGAAATCAACAGTAACAAAGATATCAAGAGACGACAAAAATCCTCTGGTGCTACGTATAAAACTGGCTTCCAAACCAGCGAAACAAATCACATACAAGTGCGATATATGCGATAGAGAGTTTTCGTCGCCTCAGGCACTCGGGGGACACAAGACCAGTCATCGCCACAAGCCAATCATCCCCGATCTCAATCAACCTTTGAGGGTCTTCGACTGCTATGTTTACGACTCTGGTCGATCGAGCTTTGAGTCGCCACAAAAGGAAGCACCAAGCATGTTAAATATATAGTCTTAATTTCTGCGTTTAATTTGTTGTATATGATGATTTTGTTAGGGTCGATAGCCCCTACGTACGTTTCAATGACAAAAAAAAATAAAAAAAAACTTTGTATATCATTTTTTTGTGTTGCTAATTTGGATCTTAATTAATTAATTAATTGGATATGTGATTTGGGTTTGGAATTGTTGTTCCACTTATTCACTAATTAATTCTTCACGTGCGCAGTAATTCACCTTTGAATTAATAGCAATATTTTAATTATCGCAAGAAATTATAATGATTATGGCCGGATGAGTTGAACATATATATGTACGTAATGGGTTTCTTTTTTTTTTTTTTTTTACTTTTGGGAATCTGTGCCTTTGTTTATGCAACATGATGTAATTGTGGATTTTAGTTTCATAATTAATGATAGTAAGATATAAAAAAAAAAAAAAAATCCGAAAGCATATTCGAATGGGAAAAATTCTTTACGAAACCTGAAATGTCGGTTTTGGCTTGATCATTGTTTTCATAATCTGAAACGATCATTTTCCGCGAGTCTTGGATTGGATTTTTGCGGAATTTGTTTTTAATGACTGTTATAGATTCTTGGTTTCCGTATCTTGTTTACACATCCTTCGTCTCCTCCCATCCACGAGCCATGCACTCGATGATCTGCAAGTTTTCGGCAAAATATGCCCTTCGAGTGTCCTCCTTATTGCAACCAATCCCGCAATCTAGATGGTTTTTTGTAAAATATCTATGCCTAAAATTTCTAATCAACCTTTTGTTGAACGACCACTCCGTATTCTAGACAGGAAGGAGAAAGTTCTTCGGAACAAGGTTATACCACTTGTGATGGTGCAATGGCAAGAAGCAACTTGGGAAACTGAGAGTCGTATGCAAGCAGAATATCCTGAGTTGTTTGTTTTGTATTTTTTATTACCATGTAAAGATGTAATTACAGTTATTGTAATAAAACATGATTTGATGTTTCATATTGTTATCTTGATTTATCTTTAGATATTATTTCGCGGACGAAATATCTAAAGGTGGGGAGAATGTAGTAACCCAGATTCTATTTTAAGATAATAATATGTTAAACATGATTAAGGGTTAGTAATTAACCAATTTCGGAGTGTAATTGGACTTCAGAAGGAAATTTGGGCTTTTGATTTTGGGCCGGATCGGAAGCTCCGAACCCAGATCGGAAGCTCCGATCCCAGCCACTTCGGAAGCCGATCGGAAGCACAGAGATCGGAAGCTCCGATCCAGGAACGGAAGTTCCGATCTCCAGCTGCCAGCAATGCTCGATGACTCAGCCGCGAGTTTTGACAAGTGTCGAACGGAGGGCAGATCGAAAGCTTCGATCGTCGGATCGGAAGTTCCGATCCTGGCGTGTCAAGCATGCACGCAGTGAGCTGGATCGAAAGCTCCGATCCCGAAATCGGAAGTTCCGATCCTGGCCGGGAATTTTGCCTATAAATAGGGCTTGTCTGATTTCATTTGAATTACGAATTTCCGAGTTTCTTTCTTCAGTTATATAGTATGAGATATACACTTGAGGGCCCTATCGGTTATAATAGAGGTTCTGGAATAACCAAGTTGGGGTTATAATCATCCGGGACTAGCGACTCCAAAGGGCTATCTACGGACGAAGGTATGGTCCGGGAATCTATTTAAGTTTTGGGAGTACTTATTAGCTTAGTTAAGGCTTATAGAACTTGTGTAGTGATACGATGAACTTTTGAATATAGGCTTGAAACCTAGGATCCTACTATACTTGAACTAGCTTAGAGGTACGTACACATTGACTGAGATTGCCAGCGAGTATACATGTTTATATGTTGCATTTATTTGGCATTATTATATGGCATGATATATGATTTACCGTCTTCCATATTCATATGTCATGTGCATATATATGTTGAGCCTATACCTTGTTATACCTGATTATAGAGCCGCTCAGCTCTATATTCGATAGTCTGTCACTGAGAGTACCGCGATGGCGGGGGCATTTATGTCTGACTACTCTGGTGTACTAGACGAGTGTGGTTGCACCCAGAGGTTGATCCGTTCGGTAGCAGCACTCATGTGGTGCCGGTACTGAGCATGACTTTTCAAATGACCCTTTACCAGTCATCATGTTGCATGCATCGTATATATATGTTTACTCATGTTTATGTACTGGGCGTTAGCGCTCACGTCCTAGTTGTTATCTTGGACACCCTATTTCACGGGGCAGGTCGCAGGATAGACGGAGCAGGTAGTTCAAAGCAGGACTAGGAAGCAGGAGCCTTGAGGAGTTTATTATACAGCAGGATTCGATATAGCTGTATAATGTTTATTTTTAAGTTTTTCGTTATGGTTGTATCACTACAGTATTAAGCCTGGATATATTTTACTAAGCTGATATGCAAATTATGGATTATGTTTCCGCACGTTTTACTCTGTTAAGTATTTTGTTGTATTAAGTTTAATGTATGCTATTAGTTGTCAGTTAGTAGGTGATACCATGCAGGGTCACTACATTTTCATTCACATAATGAAAGCCCATTTAGGCATAAAGCCTAATCTAGTCCAACAAAAAATTCATGCCAGTACCGATACTGAAATTTTGATGTAGAAAAAATCCATATTGATACCGTATAGATCCCAAAAAAAAATTTGTATACTGAAAAAATGTCTGTATATCGAAAAAAAATTAATATGATATGACAAAAACTCAGTATTCTGGGTTCGGTATGCCAACCCTAATGATTTGTGCGGCGTTTGGGTGTCTTCCAGAGAACTTTTCTCCACATTTGGCTGAAATGTATGCGGTTCGAGAAGGCATGCAAATGGCTCAACATCGACAACTTAATGACTGGATTATTGAATCTGATGCCTTATCTGTAGTAAAAGCCATTAACAATCCACAAGTGTGTTCGATCCCAAAAGGCCTTGGTTGTTCACCATATATATTAGGACTGCTTCATTGCCGCATGATGGCCAATTGTCCAATATTGTCCCCGTAAAGCAAATAAGGTGGCACATTTAGGCAGTATTTGATAGAGCTTTTGAAAAACACTTCTTAGTTTTTTGTTAACAAAAATTTAAAATTTTGTGGAATTTTATTAACGAAAAGTTGAGAAATGTTTTCTAAAAGCACTTCCAACTAGAAACAGACTATAACTGAGCGACAACAAAGATTTTATAGATCATTGCAATAGTTTCAACAGGTCATTCTCGGTTTCTCTTTCTAGCCTCGATCTACTGACATGATCTTTGACTTGATCTCCGCCAGTCTGCCACCACCTTCCTAATGTTCGGCAATATATAACTGTATAATTTTGATATCACTCATCCTAGTGTGTAGGATTTTCGTGAGTGACCACTAAAATTACTTGTAAAAAAATAATGAAATAGTAGTCGCTCACGAAAATTCTTCACACTAGGGTGCGTGATATCAAAACTATAACTATGTATTTGTTTTGTTTTATTTTAAACGTAATTGTTTAATTAACCTTTGATGAATTCTATTGTGGACTTAATTTAAGTAATGGTGTTGTTTTGTGACAAATATTTGACTATTTTTAATTTCAATTAATAGGAAAAAAAGACAATGTACGTAATATAGTTAGGCTACATTTATTTAGTGAGATGAGATTACATGTGATAAATCATATTAGAACTGTTAAAATGATTTTGAAAGATGTGAAATAATGTTGGATAAAAAATAACATATTACTTTGAGTTATTAATGATATTGAAACAATGATTGATGGAAAAATTACAGTTTTACCCCACACCTAGGCTAAATTATCTTATGTGTAATTTTGTATTCATATATAATTTGGATTTTATTATTTTTTTAATATTTTAAATTATTATTGATTCATGATTGAGTCATTTTCACGTATGAAAATTATTGTGTATAAAAATATGTATTGTTTTAAAATATTTAAAATTGATAAGCTGAGTTATAAAATAGAGAGAAAAATTGGGAAGGAAACAACAGAATTAAATGAGGGTAGATTAGGATTTCTGTAGATATTTTTTCACAAATATTGTTAAGGATATGTTATACCTTACGTAATTAAGGATGAGATATCTCATGAAATAAGGGTTGAATGACGGGCGTTTAGATTTGAGAAGAATTGATTTTTTCAAAATAAAAAAATGAATGAGATTGGATTAAAAAACTCATCATATGATTATCAAGTCAAGCAAACACATCCTTAGGGGTTATTTAAATAAATATAATAAATTTAATTTTTTTTTAACAAATATAACAAATTTTAAAATTTTAAAAAAATACAATAACATGAGGTTTGAGACCCCGCTTCATTGAGGAGTTGGGGTTTGAGACCCCGACTCCTCATTTGTTATTTTCGAGGAGTCGGGGTTTGAAATCCCAACTCTTCATTGTGTATACATTTATATTTTATTCTTATATATATATATATATATATATATATATTCAATTTTATCATTATTATTTTTTGGTTTTATATTTGCATCTATAGTTGTTTTACATGTTTGAAAAAAGTTTGTAATATAATCTAACATTTATAAAAGGAATAATAGTCAAAAAAATCTTGTAAGTTTTCTTGTTTTGTGATTTGATCTTGTAAGTATTCAATTTTGTATTTTGGCCTTGTAAATTAAGTTATGTTTTGGTTTTTAGTTCTTTTTCATTTAAGAAATATTTTTATAACCAGGTCAGTGATCGAATCGGTCTAACTAAAAAATGATCCAACAGGTCAGTGATCGAACAAGTCATCAATATTTTTATTCATTTATAAAATAATATAAAAAATAAATTTAAAATTTATTTATCAATTTATCTTATCTATAGTGTTTAGTTGAGAAAAATAAAAAAATTTGAAATATTAAAATTTAGAATAAAAAACAAATAAAAATAAATGTGTAATATTTATAACACATAAAATCAATTTCGGTAAATGAAAATATGGCGTCTACGAGGAAATTCTTTATATATATGGACAAATAATAATAATAATAATAATAATAATAATAATAATAATAATAATAATAATAATAATTTACTAATTTAGAGAAGTTTTGATTAATCGATGAATTAATAAATTATTATTTTAAAAAATATATTTTGTTACTCTTCGAATTGGTAGATAGACATTTTTTTTAATTTATTAATTACATGTTTGAAAAGTGTCGAGTCTGATTAATAGTACTTTTTTAAAAAACGAAAGTTAGTAATATTTTAGATGTTTGGAATTTTACAATAATGTAGAACTTCTATAAATTTATAATATTTTGATCAATGATATTCAATTTTAGAAAGATATCAATTAACCGATAAATTAATAAATTATTATTTTAAAAATTATTTTTTGATTGAATGAACGTAATTTTGGTTATATATGTTTATTTTCATAGATTTTTCTAAAAGTTTTTCTAAAAAAATTTTAATTTTATTAATTTATTAAAACTATTAATTTAACATATCAATTCAAGTCGAGACTAAAAAATTTATCTCTCATAAAAATTATTAATTTATTAAAAATTAAATGTATAAAATTTTATTTTATCATTTTATTTCATTCTAAATTTTATAATAGAAAAAACATATATGCATATAAAACCTTAAAATATTTTTATAATTATTAATTATGAAAATAATACTTTTTCTCAATCTCGATAGAAGACTCTTATATAAATCTATGAAAATTAATAAAACACAATTTTCACATATAATTAATCTCTATATTCATTTTGAATCAAATATATTCTATAAATAATAATTTATTAATTTATCGATTAATTAATGCATTTCTAAATTATTAAAATATCATCGACGTTATATTATTAATTTATAAAAGTTCAACTGTATTATAAAAATTCTAAACAACTAAATTTTTTTTAATCATAATAATCGTTTTCTTTAACATGCAAAAACAATTAAATCTGTAAATATAAAACTAAAAAATAACAATGAAAAGAATGGATATTATTATTATTATTATTATTATTATTATTATTATTATTATTATTATTATTATATATATATATATATAATATATAGGCTATGAGGAGTAGGGGTTTCAAACCTCGACTCCTCGAAAATAACCAATGAGAAGTCGGGGTCTCAAACCCCAACTCTTCAATGAAGTGGGGTCTCAAATCTCACGTTATTATATTTTTTTAAAGTTTTAAAATTTGTTATATTTGTTTAAGTTTTTTTAAAATTTATTATATTTATTTAAAAAACCCCATCCTTAGGGTTTGATACTTTGATGAATTATGTTTTGGACATAATTTAACTACCATGTGCTCTTTTGTGACAAATATCGACTAATTTTTAATAAGAAAAAAAAAACAACGTAACTATAAAGGATAATTTTTTTCCTATAGTTTTTTTTTGAGAGAATTTATAATTGAAGTATTGAACAAAATTTTAAGATAATAATTTTTAAATGCATAATTATCTACCGTGAGCAGTTTTCTAGCTAGTATAGTACACAAAAAGATATTTCTCAATTGATTAATGACGTGTATTTCAAATTTCGTTCAAAGAAAATATCCAAAAAAAATGATTTTCTTGGATTGATTTGCGTAATTAACATATTTGAAAGAAAATATCCCAATTCATTATCTAAAATAACGTACATTCTTGATTGAATATATATATTTCTCATACACATGAATTCATACAGTACTCCAAAGTCCAAATTAAAACTCTCTCATCCCGTTTTATTCAAGTGATCTCTAGATTTGTATTCCTAATTGATTAATGATAATTTGGCTCCAAGAAAATCTCCAAATTGATCTTCTTGGATTGATTTGTGATTTGTGTTCGTAATTATAATTCTATTTGGTTCAGGAAACCAACTCTACTGTACGTGACACCATCACTAGCTATATATATTTCTCATGCATGCCACTAAACTAGCTAATTTAATTCATACAGTGCATGCTCTCTCTTCCACACGGTCTTTTAGATTCCAAGATTAATGGAAGAGTTTACGATTGCTGATCGGAGAGTTCGTCGGCGGATTTCGGAGCAAGGGCGAGATAATTATTATTGTTTTTCTGAAGACGAACATGAAACGGCGGATTCCCTCATATTGCTCTCAGTCAGCGGTGGCGGCCTCTGCGTCTCCTCCTCCTCTTCTTCTGGTTCTACATCAAATATCAAGTCAGGAGATAGTACTACTGAGAAATCAACAGTAACAAAGATATCAAGAGACGACAAAAATCCTCTGGTGCTACGTATAAAACTGGCTTCCAAACCAGCGAAACAAATCATATACAAGTGCGATATATGCGATAGAGAGTTTTCGTCGCCTCAGGCACTCGGGAGACACAAGACCAGTCATCGCCGCAAGCCAATCATCCCCGATCTCAATCAACCTTTGAGGGTCTTCGACTGCTATGTTTACGACTCTGGTCGGTCGGGCTTTGAGTCGCCACAAAAGGAAGCACCAAGCATGTTAAATATATAGTCTTAATTTCTGCGTTTAATTTGTTGTATATGATGATTTTGTTAGGGTCGATAGCCCCTACGTACGTTTCAATGACAAAAAAAAAAAAAAAACTTTGTATATCATTTTTTTGTGTTGCTAATTTGGATCTTAATTAATTAATTAATTGGATATGTGATTTGGATTTGGAATTGTTGTTCCACTTATTCACTAATTAATTCTTCACGTGCGCAGTAATTCTTCTTTGAATTAATAGCAATATTTTATTTTAATTATCGCAAGAAATTATAATGATTATGGCCGGATGAGTTGAACATATATATGTACGTAATGGGTTTCTTTTTTTTTTTTTTACTTTTGGGAATCTGTGCCTTTGTTTATGCAACATGACGTAATTGTGGATTTTAGTTTCATAATTAATGATAGTAAGATATAAAAAAAAAAAAAAAAATCCGAAAGCATATTCGAATGGGAAAAATTCTTTACGAAACCTGAAATGTCGGGAAAGTTATTTGGACTAAAAATATGATTATTGGGTTTTATTTAAGTTTAATGGGCCTAGATGAGTGACCAACAGTCTGGACCAACCTATAAAAAATAAATAAGTCCGGAATATATATTTAATTATTTTTATGCATGAAGTCTATTTTAAGTATATTATGAAAAATTAATTAAATATATATTACGGACATATTTTCAGTGCATGCATTCATGAAATTTCTTATGTATATAATTATGTAAATGATGAGCAATAAAATATTTTGGTGGAAATTGAAGTATGTGTGACATAGGGGTGGTTTTCCACCATATGATTCTATAGTTTTACTACCATAGGGGTGGTTATCCACCATATGATTAGGTAGTTTACTATCATAGGAGGTGATTTATCACCGCCATCGTACGTTGGTTCAGGAGACTGATCAGTCGACAAATGAGCGTCACACTTATGGATAGGACCATCTTCAGGTTTCAAAAGTATTGCTCAATTATGTTATATATGATGAAGAAATAATATGTTTATGATTATGGTTATGATTCAGTTTATGATTCAGCAGTTTTATTATGTGATGAAAATATTTCCATGCATGCTCATGTACATGTATATGTATTAGTAATTATGTGATGCATTATTTTTAACTTTGTTATAAAGATTAGGCATGTTGAGCTCCTAGGCTCACTACGCTTATATGGTGCAGGTGAGCATGATGACGTTTATGTAGCTCCTACCGGTGGTGAGGACTTATGAGCTCACGGAGCAGTGGACCCCGTGACCGTCGCAGATTTTAGTTGATGTTTAAGAAACATTTATTTTATTATGCTGAGTTTTTAAACAAGTTCTTCTTTTTATTAATTTAATTATGGGAATTTTGAATTATCAAACTTAGTATTTTTATTTCTTGCATAAGGATATTTTCAGCAATTAATTAAGTTATTTTTATGTAGTAATATTATTTCTTTTATGTTTATACATATATGTATGGGCGTATATGTATAGTATTATTTATAGATTATTTAAAAAAAAAATCCGCATTTATTAGTAATAGGCGTTTCAATGTATTTGTTTTGTTTTATTTTAAACGTAATTGTTTAATTAACCTTTAATTGATGAATTCTATTGTGGACTTAATTCATGTAATGGTGTTGTTTTGTGACAAATATTTGACTATTTTTAATTTTAATTAATAGGAAAAAAAGACAATGTACGTAATATAGTTAGGCTACATTTATTTAGTGAGATGAGATTACATGTGATAAATCATATTAGAACTGTTAAAATGATTTTGAAAGATGTGAAATAATGTTGAATAAAAAATAACATATTACTTTGAGTTATTAATGATATTGAAACAATGATTGATGGAAAAATTACAGTTTTACCCCACAACTAGGCTAAATTATCTTATGTGTAATTTTGTATTCATATATAATTTGGATTTTATTATTTTTTTTAATATTTTAAATTATTATTGATTCATGATTGAGTCATTTTCACGTATGAAAATTATTGTGTATAAAAATATGTATTGTTTTAAAATATTTAAAATTGATAAGCTGAGTTATAAAATAGAGAGAAAAATTGGGAAGGAAACAACGGAATTAAATGAGGGTAGATTAGGATTTCTGTAGATATTTTTCCACAAATATTATTAAGGATATGTTATACCTTACGTAATTAAGGATGAGATATCTCATGAAATAAGGGTTGAATGACGGGCGTTTAGATTTGAGAAGAATTGATTTTTTCAAAATAAAAAAATGAATGAGATTGGATTAAAAAGCTCATCATATGATTATCAAGTCAAGCAAACACATCCTTAGGGGTTATTTAAATAAATATAATAAATTTAAATTTTTTTTAACAAATATAACAAATTTTAAAAAAATATAATAAATGAGGTTTGAGACCCCGTTTCATTGAGGAGTTGGGGTTTGAGACCCCGACTCCTCATTTGTTATTTTCGAGGAGTCGGGGTTTGAAACCCCAACTCTTCATTGTATATACATTTATATTTTATTCTTATATATATATATATATATTTTCAATTTTAACATTATTATTTTTTGGTTTTATATTTGCATCTATAGTTGTTTTACATGTTTGAAAAAAGTTTGTAATATAATCTAACATTTATAAAAGGAATAATAGTCAAAAAAATCTTGTAAGTTTTCTTGTTTTGTGATTTGGTCTTGTAAGTATTCAATTTTGTATTTTGGCCTTGTAAATTAAGTTATATTTTGGTTTTTAGTCATTTTTAATTTAAGAAATATTTTTATAATCAGGTCAGTGATCGAACCGGTCTAACTAAAAAACGATCCAACAGGTCAATGATCGAACAAGTCATCAATATTTTTATTCATTTATAAAATAATATAAAAAATAAATTTAAAATTTATTTATCAATTTATCTTATCTATAGTGTTTAGTTGAGAAAAATAAAAAAAATTGAAATATTAAAATTTTAGAATAAAAAAACAAATAAAAATAAATGTGTAATATTTATAACACATAAGATCAATTTTGGTAAATGAAAATATGGCGTCTACGAGGAAATTTTTTATATATATGGACAAATAATAATAAAAATAAATATTTACTAATTTAGAGAAGTTTTGATTAATCGATGAATTAATAAATTATTATTTTAAAAAATATATTTTGTTACTCTTCGAATTGGTAGATAGACATTTTTTTTTTCAATTTATTAATTACATGTTTGAAAAGTGTCGAGTCTGATTAATAGTACTTTTTAAAAAAATGAAAGTTAGTAATATTTTAGATGTTTGGAATTTTACAATAATGTAGAACTTCTATAAATTTATAATATTTTGATCAATGATATTCAATTTTAGAAAGATATCAATTAACCGATAAATTAATAAATTATTATTTTAAAAATTATTTTTTGATTGAATGAACGTGGTTTTGGTTATATATGTTTATTTTCATAGATTTTTCTAAAAGTTTTTCTAAAAAAAAATTAATTTTATTAATTTATTAAAACTATTAATTTAACATATCAATTCAATTCGAGACTAAAAAATTTATCTCTTATAAAAATTATTAATTTATTAAAAATTAAATTTATAAAATTTTATTTTATCATTTTATTTCATTCTAAATTTTATAATAGAAAAAACATATATGCATATAAAACCTTAAAATATTTTTATAATTATTAATTATGAAAATAATACTTTTTTTCAATCTCGATAGAAGACTCTTATATAAATCTATGAAAATTAATAAAACACAATTTTCACATATAATTAATCTCTATATTCATTTTGAATCAAATATATTCTATAAATAATAATTTATTAATTTATCGATTAATTAATGCATTTCTAAATTAGTAAAATATCATCGACGTTATATTATTAATTTATAAAAGTTCAACTGTATTATAAAAATTCTAAACAACTAAATTTTTTTTAATCATAATAATCGTTTTCTTTAACATGCAAAAACAATTAAATCTGTAAATATAAAACTAAAAAATAACAATGAAAAGAATGGATATTATTATTATTATTATTATTATTATTATTATTATTATTATTATTATTATTATTATTATTATATATATATATATAATATATAGGCTATGAGGAGTAGGGGTTTCAAACCTCGACTCCTCGAAAATAACCAATGAGAAGTCGGGGTCTCAAACCCCAACTCTTCAATGAAGTGGGGTCTCAAATCTCACGTTATTATATTTTTTTAAAGTTTTAAAATTTGTTATATTTGTTTAAGTTTTTTTTAAATTTATTGTATTTATTTAAAAAACCCCATCCTTAGGGTTTGATACTTTGATGAATTATGTTTTGGACATAATTTAACTACCATGTGCTCTTTTGTGACAAATATCGACTAATTTTTAATAAGAAAAAGAAAAACGTAACTATAAAGGATAATTTTTTTCCCATAGATTTTTTTTGAGAGAATTTATAATTGAAGTATTGAACAAAATTTTAAGATAATAATTTTTAAATGCATAATTATCTACCGTGAGCAGTTTTCTAGCTAGTATAGTACACAAAAAGATATTTCTCAATTGATTAATGACGTGTATTTCAAATTTCGTTCAAAGAAAATATCCAAAAAAAATGATTTTCTTGGATTGATTTGCGTAATTAACATATTTGAAAGAAAATATCCCAATTCATTATCTAAAATAACGTACATTCTTGATTGAATATATATATTTCTCATACACATGAATTCATACAGTACTCCAAAGTCCAAATTAAAACTCTCTCATCCCGTTTTATTCAAGTGATCTCTAGATTTGTATTCCTAATTGATTAATGATAATTTGGCTCCAAGAAAATCTCCAAATTGATCTTCTTGGATTGATTTGTGATTTGTGTTCGTAATTATAATTCTATTTGGTTCAGGAAACCAACTCTACTGTACGTGACACCATCACTAGCTATATATATTTCTCATGCATGCCACTAAACTAGCTAATTTAATTCATACAGTGCATGCTCTCTCTTCCACACGGTCTTTTAGATTCCAAGATTAATGGAAGAGTTTACGATTGCTGATCGGAGAGTTCGTCGGCGGATTTCGGAGCAAGGGCGAGATAATTATTGTTTTTTCTGAAGACGAACATGAAACGGCGGATTCCCTCATATTGCTCTCAGTCAGCGGTGGCGGCCTCTGCGTCTCCTCCTCCTCTTCTTCTGGTTCTACATCAAATATCAAGTCAGGAGATAGTACTACTGAGAAATCAACAGTAACAAAGATATCAAGAGACGACAAAAATCCTCTGGTGCTACGTATAAAACTGGCTTCCAAACCAGCGAAACAAATCATATACAAGTGCGATATATGCGATAGAGAGTTTTCGTCGCCTCAGGCACTCGGGAGACACAAGACCAGTCATCGCCACAAGCCAATCATCCCCGATCTCAATCAACCTTTGAGGGTCTTCGACTGCTATGTTTACGACTCTGGTCGGTCGGGCTTTGAGTCGCCACAAAAGGAAGCACCAAGCATGTTAAATATATAGTCTTAATTTCTGCGTTTAATTTGTTGTATATGATGATTTTGTTAGGGTCGATAGCCCCTACGTACGTTTCAATGACAAAAAAAAAAAAAACTTTGTATATCATTTTTTTGTGTTGCTAATTTGGATCTTAATTAATTAATTAATTGGATATGTGATTTGGATTTGGAATTGTTGTTCCACTTATTCACTAATTAATTCTTCACGTGCGCAGTAATTCTTCTTTGAATTAATAGCAATTTTTTATTTTAATTATCACAAGAAATTATAATGATTATGGCCGGATGAGTTGAACATATATATGTACGTAATGGGTTTCTTTTTTTTTTTTTTTACTTTTGGGAATCTGTGCCTTTGTTTATGCAACATGACGTAATTGTGGATTTTAGTTTCATAATTAATGATAGTAAGATATATATAAAAAAAAAATTCCGAAAGCATATTCGAATGGGAAAAATTCTTTACGAAACCTGAAATGTCGGGAATCGAACGAGAGTTGGCAAATTATTATTATTGGATTCTAATTCTCACCTAACGACCATGGGCGGCCAACCTTGTCTAAGCAAGCATTTTATTTCCACCATCGCACACCGTTCTGTTCCAAGAACTTCGACCCACATTACGAGATGACGATTTCTTCAGGCGAAATCTCAGCTGATAAGTTGAGCAGGTGATTCAATTCCATCCCGTCACCTGTTTTTCATGAATTGATTTCGTTTTTTTCGATTTGGGCTTTCTTCCTTTCGTCATTCTTAGCTTATATCATGATTTGCCGTAAAAACAACGCTTGATCTTGCTTCATTTTCATCTGAGAGTTGGTTTTGGCTTGATCATTGTTTTCATTATCTGAAACGATCATTTTCCGCGAGTCTTGGATTGGATTTTTGCGGAATTTGTTTTTAATGACTGTTATAGATTCTTGGTTTCCGTATCTTGTTTACACATCCTTCGTCTCCTCCCATCCACGAGCCATGCACTCGATGATCTGCAAGTTTTCGGCAAAATATGCCCTTCAAGTGTCCTCCTTATTGCAACCAATCCCGCAATCTAGATGGTTTTTTGTAAAATATCTATGCGTAAAATTTCTAATCAACCTTTTTGCCCCAGCTAAATATTTCATCATTTTGCCTTCTAACTTTTCTAGATGGTTTTGAGGCCTAGTTACCAGTTTCGAAAATTTATTTATTCTATGAGAGTGAATGCATGTATGAAAGCCAGAATCTTTATATTCCGTTTTCAACATAGTTAATGTGTGATATGAATCTTTTTACTTGAAGCAAAAGAGAATGAGAGAAAGTAAGCAAGCTAACGAGAGGGGTGAAGCAGGCTAGTGATTCCACTGTTATGCTCTTCGTTAAATGCTCTCTTTATTGAAGTTCGAGTTCGGACATTGATCTATGTGGTTGGGGGCTGGGGGAATGAAACTGTGGCTCTATAGCCATCGTGTAATTTGGTCTTGAATTGAAATCGTTAATGTGTTGTTTGGCATTTTATTTGGTTGCTTATTTTTTAGAACCTCGTTTATTCCCGTTGCATGAGTGAAAGAACTTACTATTCCTTTGTCTGGTTATCAGCACTTGTTCTCTATCGCAACTTGCCCCACTTGAAGCAGTACTATTTGACATCGATGGCACATTGTGTGACTCGGATCCCCTCCATTATTATGCTTTTCGGGAAATGCTTCAAGAGGTCCTAGTTATTCGTTACTCGTATTAATCCATATCTTGCATGATGTCGTCTTCCAGTTCGTTTATTATGAGGTCATGGAAATGTCAAAGAAATATCTAGCTGAATTGTGATCTAAAATTACTTAATTTTGGTATAAACGATATACCAATGCTTTCTCAACAGATTGGCTTCAATGGTGGCGTTCCAATAACGGAGGATTTTTTTGTCGATAATATTGCCGGGAAGCACAATGATGATATTGCTTCAGCCCTTTTTCCGAATGATTTTGAAAGGGGCTTAAAGTTTGTGGATGATAAGGAAGCAATGTTTCGAAGGTTTACCTTCCCTGGACCCTTTCTTTACTGACTTCTCTCTTGATTGATCGAACCTAACTCTAGTCTTAGCCTGCCTTTTCATTTGGACTTGATACAGGATAGTTAAGGAGAAATTGGAGCCTGTAAAAGGCTTGTATCAGCTAAAGAAATGGATTGAAGATCATAACTTGAAACGAGCTGCAGTAACCAACGCTCCTAGAGCGAATGCTGAATTGATGATCTCAATTCTTGGACTAACAGATTTCTTTCATACTCTTATTCTTGGAAGTGACTGTGAACATGCAAAACCATTTCCAGACCCCTATTTAAAGGCTGTTGAAGTACTCAAGGTGTCCAAAGAGCACACTTTTGTATTTGAGGTTCGAATTCGTACATTCTGCACCCCCATTTCTTTGTAGACTAAACTAGTTATATAATATTTTCAAATTTTAGGGACACTAGGAAACTTTTTTAAAAAAAGGATAAATTTGCATAGGGAAGTATAACGACCCCAATCCCCTCTGCCTCCTCCAGTTGCTTGTACTTAATAGAATTGCTTGTTCAGGATTCTGTTTCAGGAATAAAAGCTGGGGTTGCAGCTGGGATGCCTACTATTGGCTTGACAACAAGAAATCCAGCACAACTACTTATGGAGGCGAAGCCTCATTTTCTAATTAAGGATTACGAAGATCCAAAACTTTGGACCGCTTTGGACGAACTTGACAAAACCACATAGAGACAACTGTGTAGATTGATATGTAGGGCACGGTTGCGAGTATGAACAAGATTGATATAGAGGACATGGTAGCTACAATAAAGCCGTATGGTGTATACTATGAGTTTCGCCATTTGAATAGTTGACATCGTTTTGGAATGTTGACATGTTTGTATTTTGAGAAACTTGTTTTAAGGCAAGTCTGGAACAAAAACATTCTTATACTATTCACAGAAGCCAATATTTGCTCATGCGGTAGCCAAGCGCAAATCTGGATTCCCAATTTCCCATGAGTTGCCATAATTTGAAAATCTCAACTTTGAAAAATCAGAATTCTCAATTTACAATTTCCCACAGGAGTTACCATAATTTCCACATTCGATATTTTTGGATGGATGTGACTTTTGAGCTTATTTTATATTCGAAAGTATTTTGAAAGCAGAATTTTTTTGAAAGAAAAAATAGGATATATAGTTTATTGGGACGACGAGAAAATATAGCAAATATGAGTTGCTACCGTAAAGATTCTCACATTTGAACGTCTTGGTACATAAGTATCACCAGTAAATTGAAAGTTGTGATATTATGGTTAACAGGATATAAATCTACAACTCCATGGGTAAAGCCATAACAAATTTCAAATTTAGTAGCCATCCAAGAAATCCCATAATTTTGCCCTACACAACAATGCTTCCCGAACTAACTCCATCTCAACAGGTAAACACACATGTAGTCCGAGGATTAACTAGTTGCTGCCGGAACCAAGAAACTGATCAACAAGCCTCGCTACTGAATGCGCGAGACTATCTGCTGCTTCTTGGGTCAATGCTTCTGCATACACTCTTACCACATCTTCTGTTCCCGAAGGCCGAATAAAACATCTCCCTCTCGGATATTTGGCTGAAGAAAGAGAAATTTGAAACCATATTTAACATTTGAAAGCAATATCCTCCCTTTGTTAAAAATGTGATGCTGCAAGAGGATATGTATTATTCGTATGCTACAGATGTTTGGTTCACAGAGGCATCCAAAATGAGAACGAATAAAATGCACACTTTATCAGACCCTGGAATGCACTCTCAGGACTGTAATGGAGCGTTGTTTGCAAATTTTATAGATTAGGCATGAAAAATTAGCAAGCAAATATAATTTGTGGCGTCAATTATACAGACAATGGAGAAGAGTAGATGAAATGGATATATAATGCTCAAGAAACCATGTCAAATATCTAGATGAAAACCTTTGTAGAGATTTTCTCGCCACAATAAACCAGGATACACAAGGGAAGAAACATGAAATTCAGTCAGAGATCATTAAACTGGTCGGCTATGAGACGACGATTGGAACTGGTTTATGGCTACGTGGTTATATGATAATGATATCAGCCATATCTGACTATGAAATAACATTACTCGATAAGTAATAAAATTTAAGGGAGTAAAAGTGAGATTACCTGTTTCCACGTTGATTGCCTCCTGTATACCAGGAGGCTTAACAACTACTGTTTCTGCATTAGCAGTCACCACAGCAGTCCTATCAATAACCTTTACCTGAAGAAACAAAGAATACTGTGAATTGTTTGATGGTAGCTTCACAAATAAGTGGCTACACAGTCAGACACCACAACCAATGAAGTGCAAAAGAAACAAGTCCACAAGAAAGCAAACTCTCTGAAATCAAAAGGACAAACAATTGAGAAGAAACGACGACACAGAGTGTTAGTCATATTGTAGAGGTCCATGAAAAATATAACCCAATATCTGTGCCGCTGGCAGACCATACCAACAGGAATGCTCCCCATAATGTCAAATAATGTATGGAGCAATCATACACTAGTGATAGTGGGATGAACTATGAAGCACCCACACTAATATGGGACTTACGGGGCATCGCATCTGTATACTAATGGTGGTTGATTTATCTCACACTCGCACATATCAAATGAACTTGTTGAATTTTTTATAGTAAAGTTGAGAGAAAGATCAACAAAAAGAAATTGTGTGATCTTATCATAAGCCAACAATACCTTTAATTGTCTTATTTGAATACATCGAAAAGAAAACAAAATGAAACAGAAACACTGCGATTGTCTGATTTTAAATTTTTAATCCCAGGAAATCAAGATATTAAGTTTGAAAATACAAGCTTAAATGAGCAAAAAAAGACTGTCAATAATCACCAACAGAATTCATATGGGACACCTTTTTTTAAAATAAAAAAAAAAGAAAGAAAAAGAAAAAAGAGGCTTCAATATGAAACAAAACAGACACTGGGCCAACTTTAAAGTTCGGACTCATAGTTGACTAATCAGACTAATGTAGGGTATCTTTCCAGGAAATAATTCACAATTCAAAGATGAAGAAGTTTGACCATAATTGCACAAAAGAATTCGAGCAGAGACCATATGACCCATACGTGTCCCAAAATTATTAGCGCACACATGTTGAGACCTAAGTAAACATTCTAATCAACACATATCCCATTTACCTTCAATTGTATTAAACTTGATCATCCGTGATAAACTGACAAATAACAATAACTTCAGATTTTGCAAACAATATTGTCCACTGCAATTCAACTGGGAACAACCACATATTATCCATCTTAATGATCAAGAGAGAAATATGATCAAAATAAATGTACAAGCAGAAACGACCTTAAGTTGCCTGCTAGGTAAATCTTGATAAAGCTCGTTCCATTTAAAGATAGACCAGCCCCAGTGCAGTAAGATTGCCTCCACTAAAAGCAACCCACTCAATGCGTCTCCCACAGCCTGATTAATCAATTTACTGGTAGCCACAAGTCTCAGAGCTGCCTTTTGCTGTTCAGAACCTGGAATAAATAAGTATTTGTTTTTATCATAAGCAAGATCATCAAAGAAAAATGTTCAAAAGTAGAACTAACCTTTTGATGTTGATAAAAGTTCATTGTTTCTAGAATCCAACCAGCCTAGGAAAGTTTCTGAAAACAAAATGGTTCCATGCCCATTTGCCTCAAAATAGATGCCAATATCATACTTAGCAGCTTTTTCATGAAGGTATTTGACTCCGGTTGGAGTAAACACAACTTCCAGTCCCAACTGTTTCAAGTAATCAGTGGATGCACCATTAGCATATGCTGTCTGTATCACACCAAGGCGTGTCTGATAAGAATTGTCTGCTTTCACATCTCCAGCTCCATTAAGAATTCCTAATTGTTCTTCGATAAACAAAGCAAACAAAGTCAATATCTTGTCTCCATCGACAAGGTCAATCTTGTCACTGTTTGATAAGACATAAAAGTAGACTAGCCGATCAGCATCGCCATCCAAACTGGCACACCTGAAACACTAGAACAATAAAACTTTAAAGTTTCAAACCACCACCACTGAACTGAGACATCCTTAGCTATGGGATTTCAAAGAGGCTGCAAATGTGCAAGCACCAAGCTAAGACTGGCTTAAAAAATATTGTTGAGCAGAGACATTTACTTCAGGTCTCATGAAATTAATGCACCAAATATTTTTCGGGGGATAAACCGAAACTTCGGAGCACACCAAATGAGGCAGTAGCAATAGCAGCAAATAGCAAAATAAAAATAATTAAATATACTGATTTGCATCAGCAATTTTTCCAGTTGAGCAGAAATTCACGTGCTGTCTAACAATTCTAAGAGAAGTGATTTGTTCGCTAACCTTTTATTCTTTTCGCTGATTTCCTACATAATATGCACACGTATAGATATTATTTCCATATATATCGGAAACATCCTCTTTATGCTCATTAGATGAAACACTTACATTTGATAAACATAGCAAAAAATTAAAACAGTAAAATATAGTATACTATAATGTCATAACTAGAAAATATTGCTTCTACCGAACATAATAGAATACTTTAGTAAAGGACATGGCAATGTACTACTTCAGTCTCATACTCATCATGGTGACTTTTAGCCTTGGATATGGATCCAAATCTATGCCTTGCATTTCAAAACAATAAGAATGAGTAAAAAAGGACGATTGCTCACCTAGCACCAAAATCAGAAGGACCAAAACCACGCGGAACAGTCTTCTCTTTCTGCACGAAATCAGCACCGACACCTTCATTAAGCACACCAACTCCAGTGTTACGAGCTTCAATGCCCAAATCGCTCAACCTTGTCTTCAACTTTTCGATCTCCTCTCCACCCACACCATCGGCACAATCAACAATGAGTTTTCCATGCATATTATTGCCACTGACTCCTGGGGGGATACAGTCCAACAACAACCTGCCAAAATACAGGAGCTCCAGATATGTAATACTGATTTCTCAATCATTCACAATAAATCTGAAACAGAATTTCTGTAAATCTAATATTCAAACAAACCTATAAGACATCAAGAGCTGGTCATAATAACTATTTTTGGTTGCTTCAATGCCTTTATTTTTGGAACGCACCATCCAATGCAGTTGAGGGGTCGTCAGGATTCCCATGTCATTGGCAACGGTTCCCATTATTGAAGTTGCACCCTTAAAGTGTTAATAAGCTTAAGTGCATCAATCATATTGTACAGCTGACACCATGATCTGATAACAAATACATAGTGCCTCTTTGCTGATCTAAATATGTGATTTCCAAGCACTTGCGGCTAGCAGATTCTAAATATACATGGATAGATTTCAGAAAAATTACAAGCACTGAAAGCATAAAGCAGGGATTAAGTGCAACTACAGGCCACAAGGATAAGGAATCACGCAGATTTCTCAACTTCAAGAATCTGGAACTGATGCAAGAAAGCTACTTCAATAGATATTTTCATTGAGCAAGATGACATTATTTCAGATACTCAAATGCAACTTGGAAGGTGGATGTTAAACATGAGATTAGTTAATTCAAACGTGATCGACATTAAGGGGTTTAAAAATCAACAGAAGATAAATGGAAACCATACTAGTGAAGCAGCAGACACAAGTAACTTTCCGCTGGGCCTACTGTCTCTTCCCAATAATACTTCTGATGAAGGAGCTCCATCAAGCTGGATATTTTCCTTCTTCGCGAAATCATCTATCAACTGTTTGATAAGCAGAGAAACTCTTATCCAACAAATCACAGAGAAGAAAGATAACAAAAGGTGAATATTGTTAGAATTATGAATTATCCAACAATTATCATGGGTGTTTAAATTTTCGTCTATCAACTTTAACCAAATACCAGTAGTACCTTTCTATTTGCTCCAACCACACAAAACCATTATCCACAACCAACATTTTGGAACATCAGGATTTCACAAGCCCAAGTTGATACCTACCGATACTCAAACAATAGGATGTAGAAACAAGAAAGATCATGTGGTACCTGGATGAGGGAATGGGGATCCGAGGCATTAGCAATGGCATCCGCAAAGGGTTCCCAGCTCTGAGTGAGCATTCCACCAGAAGGATCCGCGACTTTGACCCCATTATCCGATACGTCATTGTGGGAAGCCGTGATCATAAGACCGATGACTGATCCAGTCTGAATGGATCTGAGCGCCGCCAAAATCCCCATACGTAACACCGTCGACTCCAGCAACGACGCATCAGTTCTGAAACCCGAGGTGCCATATGAAAACCGCACCCCTGGCAGACAAAAAAAACATTGAAAGCAGGCGCAAAAATCCTCAAAATAAAGAGCAGAGACTGTAGCAGTACCTAGAGGAGGGGGAAACCTGGACGCCAAATCTACAAGGATCGATCGCTGCTGCTGGTTCATTCCTCCGCCTTATTTTGAAGATCTGTAGAAAAATTTGCACTCTTTTCAGTTCTTCAGCTTTCTCGTGCATTTTTATAAGAACTTGGTAAGTTGACCCGTACAATATTTTAGATACCGTTTCAAATTATTAATAATTTAGCTTAAATCGATTAAATAATTGAATTTAAATTATTATATTAATTTTATAAATAATATTATTTATTTTTTAAAAAATAAAATAATAATTTATTATTTTTATATAAAATTTAGTCAATCAAATCAAATCAACTATAATCCATCGATCAAACCAAATACTATATTAAATATAATTTTATATTTATTTTATATTATATTATATTATTTATCAATTTATTATTTATCTCATCACTCGAACAAAACGATACCTAAAAATTGAAATAAATAAAATAATGATCCTAAAATAAATGTATAAAACAACACTAATAAATAAATAAAATTAAATTTGACGATGACATATAACTCATTTGACACCAAAGTTTCGAGTATGAGCAAAATCTCGAGTTCAAAACGAGATTGTGACAATATTAAGGAAATTTTCACCCAAAAAAAATTTCTCCCAAAAGCGAAATAATATATATAATCCAGCCACATGCACGCTAAATACGAATCATTTTTTTTTCGTTTTTGGAACATTTTTTTTTGGCGAAAATTTACTTGATGTCAAAGACAAAGTCCCTGTTCCCAATTATCTGGTATTGTATATACATTTTAAAATTTATTGTTATTTTTGTTTTACACACACACACACACATCTATACAAGTAGTACTCCATCCAAATCAAGTTATACTTCAATTTACTTGCTACCATGTATGTAAACAATTTCGTTATAAAACAGTGATTTAGATATTCCACTGGTTTTATACCTTATTATTGACACAAAAAAGTTTAGATTCAAATAATTTTCTTTCATTTGCAAGTTTTGCTGCAAATGACTCACAATTACTTAGATGGAACCAACATTGAAAATTACGTAATTGAACTGAAACCACATACCTCCTAATCAGGAGACGAAAGATGATCATTCTAAAGCTTTTCTATTAAACGACAAGTTAACCAGTTGCTAAATGCAATTGTAACTTCAAGCGAAAAAGGACATCGGGCGACCGGAATAGTTTCCTAAGCCAGCAGATGCCACCGAGGAAACTATATTAGTGTTAACTGTTAAAAGTTCCACCACCATGAAAGTGATGAAACTACACACCCCAATGCCATGTTTTCTTTTGGTATTTCAATCTCAAGTTTCATTAATGAACAATATCTGATGTCAGGTCTCCT
Source organism: Henckelia pumila (assembly GCF_033568475.1). Taxonomy (NCBI): domain Eukaryota; kingdom Viridiplantae; phylum Streptophyta; class Magnoliopsida; order Lamiales; family Gesneriaceae; genus Henckelia; species Henckelia pumila. The sequence goes on from NC_133122.1 coordinate 44,347,519, forward strand.
AGTTAGTGTAAGACTTCAATCAGGTACATGGCAACTCCCGACAAAGGGGTTGAGAACTTGAGAGTAGGGTAAGGTGTGGGAGTAGAATACACCAACAATTGACACAAATAAGGAGAATAAAGTTCATCTTATCATAAGATCATAATCCATTGTCGAATAACACAGTGCAAGGGACGAAATAAAACTACTGGCATATGCCTGTTTCTTTCACCATTCAATTAACAGAAATGTTTCAACTCAATTTTCAACTGCTTAAGATTTGAAGCCAAAGTGCCGCTTCAAATCACTGTTGTCGAACTTCAACCTTCTTCTTCTGCCAGAGCCTATCGAGAGCACTGTCAGCATCGCCCTGTCAATCCAAATCCGGTTAAGGCAATCCCAAATATACGAGATCATAACAGTTGATAACTTGGTAGTTGGTACACCAATAACAGGGAAGCAAATGTTACAAGGCACATGCTCAGGAAAACACTATATCATTATAGTGAAGGGCAATTTGAGATTTACATTGAACTAACTTCTACCATGGGATGGCAGCTACCTTCATTTCTTATTCAGAAATCATCATGAGATGATAGCCAATAAAACAAGGCTCTCTGCGACCCAAGGAGTGGTGACAGCTTTGAGTTGATCATCGATTGTGACATTGTGCTGGTTATTTTGATAATATTTTCACTTGTTGGTCAGAGGTAAAAGTTTGTTGTGAATATTCACAAGTAAACAGCAGTTGGCAGAAATGATGACGGCTAAGAACTAACAAAATAGTGAAACACAAATCGTGATGTGTGATTTTCACTTTTTGCTAATTACGAAAATGAAAACTACTAAAAGCATCAAGTGATATGTTCTCTTATGGTTAATGCAGTGGTTACCAAATTGCTATTCTTAAAATAAGTTATTATTTAGATGAAAATTCCCATGACCGTGCAATTAAACAAATAGGAACAGATGAGTGGGTTATAAATGTTAAACAGATGGGAACAAATGAGTGGATTATAGCAGTTAAACAAATAGGAACCAATTAGTGGATTATGGCAGTCAACAGGACGATAATTCCCATAAGAAATGCATGAATATTCATTCACCTGGGCACGAACAAATCCACAGAGAGCAAAGGTTGAGAATTGGCCAGTGTATCGACCAGACTCATCCAAATGCCCAACATTGATCTGAACTGATGCATGATCCTTGGAAGTGATAAGCCTGTTCGTGGCAGAGCTGCATCACCAAAATCGAAAAACAGTCCAATTTAAGCCCGAGTAGATGGCACAAAAGAACACAAAAAAAGAGGTATCACGAACAGCGAAATTACCACTTTCTGGGGATATAAAGATCCATGTTCTGTCCCTCGTCGTTTTGCATCTTGGTTAAATTTTCAAGCACCCAAGGAATTCAAAAAATGAAAAACACCTAATACAAAGAACCCCAATTACACACTATATATATAATCGAAGCAAACGTCAATCAGCAGCCAAATACTTGCCGAAATCTCTTCTATACTAGTACATGGATTACTTCAGATCATAACTTATCAATGATTGTGACAGCAACACAAAATATATGAATGAAACACCCAAAAAAATACATCTTTATGCAAAAAAATTCATCAACTCTGAAGTATGGACAATTAAATAAAGAGAAACGAGACAATCACTTGGCACAAATTTCACATACGGAGGTAAAATTACACGCAAAACCAACCAAATCACAGCATCGCCGACAGAAAATACCTGGAAAAATGACGAAGATAGGCGCCAAGAAGTATAGACCTGATACATATGCAGGAAAGAAGCAGCGAACCCTAGTATTGATGGGCCAAGCTTATTGGAATCAAGATTTTAGACAGCCCATGCAAAATGGGCCTTATTTGTTACATTTTTTGGCCCGTTGACGTGAAATGCTTTTTGTTTTTGTTTTTGTTTTTATTTTAAAAAAGTATACAAAATTATTTTTAGGATTAATTGCATCACCATTCTTGTGAAATCTCGAGATTGATAAAAACACTCTATAAAAAATAATTATCTATTAAATTCTTGTGTTTTCAAATCTTGAACGTGTGCATCCCCGTATTTTCAAATTTTGTGAATTCACCCCTTTATTCGTACGTGTTTTGACTTTTTGTGGATTTTTGTATTTAAATTTTGAAAACACAGAGAGTTGACAGTTATAAGGAATTTTTAGCAATACCGTGATTTCACATAGATAATATATACAATTAGCTCTTATTTTTATTATTATGTATCTCAGCTACCTTACAATATTTATCATTTAATAATTGAATTTGAAGTCTCTGTGCCAATTAAATTTTAATTAATTTGAGATGGTCCATGGACTACATGGAAGTTGGAGCATACAATGCTTTTCAGTATATCTATACTATTAATAAAGAGAGATAGTCTAATAATAACTATATTTGGTGAGACTTTTTTTAATATTTCAAATATACTCTTAATTTGTTGTAGCTTTTGTTTTTTTGTTTTTTAAATTCAAATTTGATTTACTTTTTTAATTAATTTATTTAAACTTTATTTTTTTTTAGTGAACAAATGTTTTAATTTGTTCTGCCACAATTATAAATAACTCAACATTATATAATCATTTTTTATTAAAAAAAATCATTTATCTTTTATATTTTGTGTACACGCATCGCGTGTGCCACAGTTGCTAGTATAATATAATTCATTTAGGTTTATATATTTATATATAAATCTGAATTGAAAGTTGAGGTGGTTAAAAAAAGGATATTGGGGAGTAAAAATGTTTTTTATTAGGAGATCAATCTAAACCGGATGTTTCAACTGTCAGATTTTTAATAGATATTAGTGTCGAATTGTATGCGTTGCATGTTTATATAGTGCATTTTACGTACACGCGTTACGTACTTATACAGTCTGTTTTTGCATAAACGTGGTGTGCTTGTGCAATCCGTTTTTTAATTAAAGAATTATAAAAAGGGGAAAATTATTAAATAATTGTTTTGTTTTAAAAAATAAAAACAAAGTGGCTACAACAACATATCAATTTGGTGTGGACTCACACTTAATAGAATAGATGAGCTATGCTATTAACAAAAGTTGTCATTTTTTTTTAATTAAAGCAACAAGCAATCCATCAACAATTAGAATTTTTGGCAAGGATTTTCGCAAATTTTTTTGTTCAAACCCTTCCGACTGATAATATTGTGTTTTTCTGAGAGCTTACAATACATAATTTGTGTTAAAATTGCATCAAAAATTGCATCGGGTGACAAAACATTGATGATTAACTCTGTAAGTCGGATATGTGGCCACGAAAAATGAGATGTTATCGTACGGACATTACCTTTTTTATAAAAAAACTTGGGGAGGAAATTTGTCACAACTGTGTCTCGAACTCGTTCCAAAATTGAGACATAGATGTCACAAATCATCGGTCTTTCGAACATTACTTCGAAAGGCTATCTAATAATGAACATTTATTCACACACTATTAAGATGATATCGATCGTGGGGGTAACTTGAAAATTTTCTATCGTTGATATAACACAAACAATTAATGACAAAAGTACAAGGACATTTCGAATTTTCTAACTCGAAAATTGGCCATACTCCGATCATTTTTTAACCTTATGTTTTAACCTTATGTTTGCATGTTCGGAAGCATTTAGATATGAGTAAGGGATTTTGATGGGTTATAAGCCCATTTCAATATTTAAATCGATTATTTTTAACTAAGTCAAAAATATTCAGACTCGGTCTTTCTCGTTAAAAAAAACTACTAAGCCTCATGGTGACCCAACCATTCTAAGGTAATATTTGTAATATGTATATAAGTAATTATAATTTTTTTTCATCAAATTTGTTAATAATAAACTTATAAATTTTTTTTATAAGCTGCAAATACTATCTAAGTATTTCTGAACATCTGTAGAGATAGAGATGTCTCCATATGCATTATGTTCAATGTGAAATCATCTCCCCATCTAGACCAGACAACCTCCGATGTCTGTAATGCATGTGAAGATCCATTAAGTTTATTGTTTACAAGGCAATCTTGCCTATGATTACGAGGACCCGTCTACGAACCAGCGCTAGTTACTTGTCACTCAGAACATGTTCAACAATGTGAGGAACTTGGTGTGGTGAAGTTGATAACTTGATCGTATGATGATCTCATCGTTGACAACTTCATTGTATGTTTCTACAGTGGTGCAGTGACGTTGTAATAATGATGTTAGAAATATTATTTTTTTTATTCTATATACCTAATATTTTTTAAACATAATAAAGTTGGACCTAATTATAACTGTAACACTCGAAAAATTTTATACGTAAATTCGCATGCATAATTAGGGAAAATAATTATTTAAAATTTATATTTGGGTTAAATGACATTTATGTGTTATTATGTGAATTATATGCATGATTTAAATTTATTTTAGCATTTAACCCGCAATTATTGTATTTTTAGATTTTTGAGTAAATAAGTTATTTTGATCGCGTAGACGGGACCGTGGACGGACGAGATATCAATTTTTTTAGCCAAAAATATTTTATGAGTTTTATGAGCCTTAAAATAATATTTTAAGGTATTTTGTCAAGAAAATTTTAGTATTTAATTATATATTTATTTAAGGGTTGATTTTTAGCCAAAATAAGTCATTTTATTGACTTTTATTAATTTTTAAAATTAGCCTATTTATTTATTTCGGGAGTTAAGGATTTTGTATCAGATTAGTATTATTTTTAAGAGTTTTAAATATTTTGTTTAAGGTATAATATCTTTATATTAAGTAATATCTATTATTAACCCATTATCTACCCAAATTTAAACCTAAAATTTATTCTTTTAGCATTTCAAAAACCTATCAGCCGCCTCCTTCATCTTCTCCAAACTTTTTTCACGTTTATTTTCAGAAAACTCAACCCCATAATCGATCAAACCTTGTTCTTGAATATTTTGGTCCGTTCGTCGTCCCGGAGCCTCGTATACACATCAATCTCCGTTCTAAAATTAAAAGGCATGTTTAAATCTTTCGTTTGGCCACCATATAAGCTATTATTCATGCATGATGTTTTTATTTCAGAATTTATCATGGATAATCTGATTTTATACAAGTAAGAATTGTGTTGTTGCATGTTCTTGGTGTTCTTGGTCATGACTCACGTTTTTAACTAGCATGGTGTGGTCCAGGGCTGATGGATGATGGTCAAGGGGTGTCTTAAGGTCCTTATGGTCGAGTGGTGTGGTTGGTTTGGGGCTGGATAGGTCCAAGTCGAAGCTGTTTTACTCGGGTGCAGCAGATCGGGCAGTTTAGGATTCTGAGGAAGAAGACTTTGTTCTCCTTCCTCAGGACACCATTTTGGGTGAGCTTGGTCTTGTTTGAAAGCTTTAGATGTTGGATAAGAGTGAAAAGTGGTTTCATGGTCTTTGGTGGTTGGAGGAAGCGGCACAAACGAAAGTTTGGCGACTGCTCAGTCTGCGCGCGAGGAGGAAGAAGGCGTCTGGTGCAGAGCCTCGTTCTCACTCCTCGAGCCATGGTTTGGTCTGATTCTTGTCATGTTAGAACCTCCTAGATGTGGGCTAGCCGTGGGTGGTGGTTCTTTGGCCATTGGTGGCCGGAAGAACGCCGGAAATGGCCACTGCACGCTGCCGAGAAGGCTTAGGAAGGGGCTGTTCGTTTCTTTGAGTTTTGGGTTAGGTCCGGGTCGGGTCTTGGGGTGTGGGTCGGGTCTGGGGTGTCTAGGGTCGGGTTAGGTCGGTTCGGGTATGGGTTAGGTGGGCCGGGCTCGAGTCTTTTAATTTTTAAGTATATTATGTTTTAATTGGTTTTTGGGCCAATTAATTAAAAATAAAATTATTTGGGCTTCCAAATAATTTTATTTGGGCTTTCAAAATTATTTTTAAGTTAGCCCAATGATTTTTATGGGCTTGTGGGCCCATAGGAATTTTTGGCCCAGTCAGTGATTTTATTGGGCCAGTCCATGAATTTTTATGAATTAATTATTTAATGGGCCTAAATATTTTTATTTAAGCCCAATAATATTTAAGCATTTTATTTTAGTAAAAAAATTATAATTTTTAAAATTATTTATTAATTATGGGGTAAGTTAGATAATGGGTTTTAAGTCAGTTAAGGGGCTTAGTAGAGAGACCAACAGTCTGGACCGAAACCATGAAAAAAATCCCTATGTCCGAAATATATATTTAATTATTTTAGTGCATGAAAATATTTTAAGTATAAGTATATATTATGACAAATAAATTAAATATATATTACGGACAAAATTTTCAGTGCATGCATTCATAAAATTTTATATGCTTATGATTATGTATGTGTTGAGCAACAAAATATTTTCTTGATGGAAATTGATGTAGTGTGACATAAGGGTGGTTATCCACCATATGATTTATGAGGTAGTTTACTACCATAAGAGGTGATTTATCACCGCCACGTATGTTGGTTCAGGAGACTGATCAGTCGGCACAGTTAAGGTCATACTTACGGATAGGACCATAGATTGTTTCAAAAATACCATGCTCAACTATGTTATGTATGATGAAGAAAAGATTATGATTATGTTTAAGATTATGATTCAACATTTATGTTATGAAAATGTTTCCATGCATGTTCATGTATCATGTATATGTATTAGTATGATTATGTGATGCATTATTTTAAACCTTGATATTCAAGTTTAGACATGTTGAGCCCCTAGGCTCACTACGCTTATATGGTGCAGGTGAGTCAGATTATACTTATGTAGCTCCTACCGATGGTGAGGATGTATGAGTTCACGGAACAGTGGCCCCGTGACCTTTGCAGTTTTAGTTGATGTTTCAGATACATTTATTTTTATTATGTTGAGTTTTTAAGCAAGTTACATTTTATTTATTATTTCCGCTTATGGGAGTTTTTCACTAGTATACTTACTATATTATTTCATGCATGAAACTTTTTTAAGTTGTTAGTTGTTTATTATTATTTGAGATATTTTATTTAATAAAAAATATTTTTCTTGCATGTTTATACATATATGTATGGGTATATATGTATAGCATTATTTTTAGTTATTATTTTAAAAAAAAAATTCCGCATTTAGTAGTAGGTGTGGAATCGGGTCGGGACCCGTCCCGTAACCCCCTTACCCGATTCCCGTTTCGATAGAAATTGAGATATTTTTTTCTCCCAATCCCGCACCCGAGATGTGTCGGGACCCGAATGTTCGGGATCCCGTCGGGTCGGGAGTGGGTAATCCCGAATAATATTTTTTTAAAAAAAAAATTCTATGAAAATATTTTTTTGAAAAAAATTTATGAAAAAAATCAAATAATTTCTTAATACATTACAAATAAATTAAAATTTCTTTATATATAACCATTAAAAAACTAAAACATTTTTTTAGTACATTACAAATAAACTAAAACAACTATTTGATTAATAAAAAAACATATAATTATTCATAATAATAAAAAAAACAAAATAAAAAATTATAACTCAATGTTAATATTAAAAAGTATAAATATAAAAAAATTATATGGTATATAATTATAAAACATTAATATTAAAACATAAAATTTTGAAAAAAAAATTTAATTAAAAAATATTATTAAAAAATATTATTATTATATTCGGGTCGGGTCGGGAATCCCGTCGGGAAGGGTTTCCTATCCCGATCCCGATCCCGACATTGATCGGGTCGGAAAAAATCCCGAACACTCGGGTCGAAAAAAGTTCGGGACGGGAAAAATTCGGGACGAGAACGGGTTGAAAATCGGGACGGGTCGGGATTTTTTAAAAATTTGCCACCCCTATTTAGTAGTAGTAGGCGTTTCAATAACAAATTTAAAAAACACATAATTTAAATTTAAAATTACACATAAGTTCAAAAACACAACATAATCATACAAAAAGACACATAAAAATCATTTTATGTTTTATAATAAAAAATAAACAGATATAAAAAACACATAAAACACACATAATTTTATATTATTTATTATTTTTTTACAATTTATTTAATTTTTTTAATAAAAATTTAATTTTTAAATTAAAATAATAGTTGAGATGATCTGACCGTTGATCTCAACCCTTTTTTTTAATTATTTTAAAAAATAAAAATAAAAATTTGATCGGTGGGCTTCACCGATGCGGAGGATTTTCGTGTGGGGCCCACCACGAGATCCCCCTTTGGAGGGGTGTTGGGATCGGTTCAGAGGGTAGAGGGGGGGTGAATACACTCTGAAACTTTTCTTCTTCTTCTTTAAAATGATCAAGTGAGGTTTAGTTCACTTAATCTGTTTTCTCAACTTCTAAAACGGTTTGAACAACTTAAATAGTGCGGAAATAGTTCAGAGGTTTTAGTGATGCAAAGTTTATAATGCAATGTATGAGCAGAATGTAGGATAAATAGCAGTAAAGACTAAGGCACGATTTATGGAAGTTCGAAGGCTTAATCCTTCTACGTCTCCCCTTCTTCCACTCAGGAAGGAATTCACTAGAAGACTTTGGTTATTACAACGTCTTGTAATACACCCACTTCAGACTTAGGACTTATCCAATGCCTAATCCGAAACTCCTAGATTTACACAGATAAGATTCTCAGTTCTTATCAGACTGGTGGAAGCTTTCAGAGTAGCTTCAATTCTCTTCAACAATGAGTATAGTTGAGTTGAGCTTCTCAAACTGCAGAGCGGTCGAGAGGCTTGAAAACCCTAGGATGATCCTTGATGATCAGATACGTGAGCTGTAAGCGAGGGTTTATTTGAGCAGCAAAATGAATGATCTTTGTAAGTGTGCTCAAGTATATCAGATGAGGACTTCTGATATTACTCAAGTGATTGAAATTTTTCTGAGTTGCTTGTCTCTCTTCGTTGTCTCGTATCACTTGTTGTACCCCCTTTTTTTTTGAGCAAACTTCCCTTTATATAGGTCAATCATCAACGTCTTTATTTTGAACGTTCTGATGCTGCATTGAATGCACATTTAATGCTCATAAATGCATTGATGATTCTGCATGAGGATCGTACACTGCAGACAACTTCCAGGGTCCAAAACTGGAATAAACGGTCGAATGCTTTATCTGCAGTCATTCTGTGTTTTTGCCATTTTGGTACAACCTGTTGTCTTGATTTGCAGGAGTCAACAAATCTTCTGAAACGCCGGCTCTGCTTTTAATAAAAGATCCTGCAAAGAACATCTTGTCACAGGTACTTGTCTCGAGATATCTAGATAGGCAGTTGGCATTCTACCGGTAGAGATATTTGTCCTCTGCTGGTTTGAATAACCAGTCGATAAGCTTGTGACTTCAACCGGTCGAGAGACAAAGGCGGTTGACAAGCTTCCGGTAGATAGATTTATCCTCTGCTGGTTTGAATAACCAGTCGATAAGCTTGTGACTTCAACCGGTCGAGAGACAAAGGCGGTTGACAAGCTTCCGGTAGAAGTTGTAGTAGATTCCTGAAATACAATGGTTGGCAGCACATTCCTATACAATGAGTTGTTGTTTGTTATCACCAAAATATCGGATTCAACAATTTCCCCCTTTTTGGTGATGACAAAACTTAAGTGCTCCAAGAACAATATGAAAGCATTAAAATGAACTTCATTGAGAGAATGAATTTCATTAAGTACAGTAAGCATTTTTATTACACCTACAGAACAAAATAAGATGCATCTGCGATAAGTAAAGAAGAGATAAGTTGTTCATCTTTTGAACCAACTGGCTCCTCCTGACCTATCGCCTTCTTTTCTTCTTCTGTCGGCTTCTTCTTTTCTTCTGGACTCTTCTTCACGTCTTCTTGCCTCTACTGCTCTACGTTGCTCTTCTTCCCCCTTTTTGGCATCACCTTGGTTGAGTCGAAGGATGACCTCAGTGAGTTGAGTGCCAAGGCAGGCTTGCATAGTGTCTATTTTTGCGTCGATTTGAGCAAGTAGAGTGGCTTGCATAGTGTCCATCCGATCATTCAACTGCTTATGAAGGCGGTTTTCGGATCGGATAACTTGTTCGGAGACGGTAGAGAGCGTGTTGATTTGAGTGCGATGATGATTAGTGATCTCTGTGGACAGACGAGCAAGGTCTCGAGACACGGTCTCGAAATGCCGAATCATCGTCTGGCGTGAATTATCGATCGATAAGGATGAGTTTGTTATGTCTTGAGAGAAGGACCTAACCGTTTGCATTAGCTCATGAAGCCGATTTATCAAGGTATGATCTAGAGCTGCGGCCATGACTTCAATTAAAGAATCATCAGTCTGAAGCATTTGCCCTTCTGGGTCATTTCTTGGTGAAACCGGGCTAGACTCACGATGATGTGGTGCGGGTGAACTGGCTGGAGAGCTACCCGATGGACCTTCCAATAATGGTACAGTTGGAGATGCAGTAGTTTCGACTGCAGCCAATATAGTTGGTGGAGTACCAGGATCAGCACTTGGTTCATCCATAATGAGATCTTCCATAAACTTTTCAGTAGATGGAGACGGTTGAAGTGCTGGATCAGCATCAGTCACTTGCTGTTCTGGAGATGCAGGTGATACAATAGTGCTTGATATCTCCGTTGGGGGCACTGTTGCTTCACTACTGCAAGGAGCCTCTGTCACAGAGGTGACAGGTATCTCTTGTGCAACCACTTCTAAAACATCTTGTGAATGACCGGAAGAAGTGTGAGCGGTCGTCACTGGAGAGGAGTGAGCAATCACCACTGCTTCCGGTTGAGTAACTGCTTGGACTGCGGTTGAGGAGGGGTCGACCGATGAAGATGCTGCCACACTCGATCTTAGAGCAGATGATTGAAAGAGGTCAGCAGTGATGAGATCGGTCAGAATCCCATCTGAAGAAGGGAGAGCATAGACGTCTTCTTCACCCTGATCTTGAGTGAGAAAGGTTTTCATCATCACTTGTGCTTCCAGCACATAAGCTTGTAAACAGGCTGCTGAAGCTGGTGTTTTGACATTGTTGAGAGCTTGGAAGTGCTGAAGTAGTTGAGTGATTTGACGTAGGCTATCCTGTAGTCCAGTCAAAATCACAAAGTCATCGGCAGCGGTAGGACTCTTGGATTTGAAATTCTTGACACGCTCATTAATTAGCAGAGATAGCAGGCTTCCTCGAAGCTTCAAGTCTATGAGATGTCTTCTTCCCAGAGCCTCCACGATGTCTTCAGTATCAGCAAATAGAAGCATCTTCTGCTCAATGACGTTTAGAGATTTCCATTTAGGAAATATTTGAGCGAGTGTCAAGTGAGTGCGGGAGTGATGCCATCTGTCAAAACGTTGTAGATGACGCTTGACAGTACGGAGCACGTGAGAGATGATCATATTGAGTTCTATCGTAGCTGCTGGTTGAGCCTTGGGTGTGTAGATCATCACACTTTTCCCTTTGTCTTTGGGATCAGCTAGAGTGACCTCAGGAGCTGATGAGGCACCTTCCCGGATTATCACACCCTTTGTAGGACGAGGAGCAGTAGAAGCAACAACGGTAGTAGTCTCGACCGTTGGCAGGGTAAGAGCAAGTCCAGAAAGAGACTTTAGCTTCTTGTGCTGCCTCTTCTTCTCGCCTGCAGGCGTGGATGACACAGCTGCTTTGGAGACCGAAGGGGATGACTTGCTGAAAGCTTGAATCAGTGGAACATTCTCACGTGATTCATCTTCAGAGTCAGATTCGATGATCAGTTGACGCTTGGCAGACTTTTTGGTATGGACTGGTTTGGCCACGACCGGAACCGTTGAAAGCGGTTGAGGGATAGCAATAACCTTTGCGGTTGAGGGCAAGGTGTCGACCGCAGTCTCTTTCTTGTTCAGGAATTTGAGAATCGTAGATTTGTTGAGCCATTTGGTGGGATGCAGAGGCTCAGTCTTGGAAAAGTCCACTCCAAGGACGCCCAAGATGTGGCAAATTTGCAAAGCAAATCCCTCGGATTGCCCTTTGCCCCTGATCATTTCACATAGAATATTGAACAGAATGTCTGACCAGTTTATGTTGATCTTGGAGGCAATACACGCCATGTATTGAAATTTTTCCAGCGTCACTTTGTCGTAAGAACCAGCCTTAGCCAGAAGATTCTTGGCCACGATGTTGGTCAAGAGCCTGAATGGAGCTTTGAGAGATGTCTTCTGGGCCGGCAGTTTGATTGGAGCATCGGTAGTTGAGAACTCCTTCAACCAGTAAGAGCAGTTACCGTCTGGAAGATCTGTGCATTTTGTCAAACCCCTGGAGGGCAGATCAAATGTGCTGGCGAAGAACTTCTGATTGAAGGAGTAGGCCTCTGTCTTGATCAAGCATTTGATAGTTCCATGCTCGATTTGAGCGGTTGCGAAGAACTCCTTCAAGACAGACAAATCGCAGATGGCGCTGCATTCCAGAAATTTCTTCAGTCCAGAGGCTTCAAGCATGGTGAAGACCTCAGTTATTCCTGCGTTGTTTGCCTTAACAACGGAGTCAAAGTTGATGGCGAGGCAAATCTTCTGGATCGACATGATATCTGTAGATAAGAACTCGAGCAAAGTGTAAGCAAAAGCTTGAGAGTAATTCGATGGAGCGTTTAATACAATATGAAAGCTTTAGCAAAGGTGAAAGATTGATATACGAGTGTAAAGAAGTATATATAGGAACCTATGGGCCATAGGGTGACGTCATGAAAAGTATTTTTGAAATTCAAAAGGTTTTGAAGAGCATAATCACGGCGCCCAATTAATGTCATTTGGTTCAAAGCACCAAGCTGCTAGTACGAAGCCTGTCAGAGACTAGTTAAAGGCGGATGATATGCCAATATTTATGGCAACGTAACAGCTAATCTATTAAAGTCATATTGACAATCATTCCCCCTAAACACATGCATACTAACTTAAATCTACTAAGCCAAGAATATTTCGAAAATATGAAAACTTAGCGTCCGGTAGAGGCTTGGTGAATATGTCTGCTGCTTGCTGATCGGTAGAGATGTATTCCAGCCTGATTTCCTTCTTTAAGACATGATCTCGGATAAAGTGATGCCTGACATCAATGTGCTTTGTCCTAGAGTGCATCACTGGATTGTGAGTGATGGCTATGGCACTTGTATTGTCACAGTAGATTGGAGCTTCACTCGACCGAATCCCATAATCATTAAGCTGCTGTTGAATCCAGAGTATTTGAGCACAACAGCTGCCAGCAGCAAGGTATTCTGCTTCGGCGGTCGAGGTAGCAATTGATGTCTGCTTCTTACTTGACCACGAAATTAGTCTATCTCCAAGGAATTGACATGTACCACTTGTACTTTTGCGATCAATTCTACAACCTGCATAATCTGCATCTGAATAACCAATAAGATTGAGATTTGAATCTTTGGGATACCAAAGGCCCACATTAGTAGTTCCTTTAATATATTTAAGTATTCGTTTGGTAGCAATGAAATGAGATTGCTTAGGTGCAGCTTGAAATCTAGCACATAAACAAACTGAATGCATGATATCCGGTCGACTGGCAGTCAAATAGAGCAGTGAACCAATAAGGCCTCGATACATGGTTACCTCGACCGGAATTCCCCCTTCATCTTTATCAAGCTTAATTGATGTACTCATGGGGGTAGATACAGTTGAGCAATGTTCCATTCCAAACTTCTTTACCAATTCCTTGGCATACTTGGATTGATTGATGAATATTCCAGTTTCAAGTTGCTTCACTTGAAGTCCAAGAAAGAAGTTTAGCTCGCCCATCATGCTCATTTCAAACTTCTCCTTCATCAGTTTAGAGAACTTTGAGCACAACTTGGGGTTAGTTGACCCAAATATAATGTCATCAACATAAATTTGTACTAGTAACACATGATCACATTTTACAAATTTAAACAGGGTCTTATCGACCGTTCCAATTTGGAAATCATGTTCCAGTAAAAATTTTAGTAATGTGTCATACCAAGCACGCGGTGCTTGTTTTAATCCATAGAGAGCTTTGTCAAGTTTATAGATATATTGAGGATGAGTAGAATTGACAAAACCTGGTGGTTGTTCAACGTACACCTCTTCTTGAAGTAGACCATTGAGGAATGCAGACTTCACATCCATTTGATAAACTTTAAAATTCTTGAAGGCTGCATAAGCAAGAAAGATGCGGATTGCTTCTAGTCTTGCAACTGGCGCGAAGGATTCCTCAAAGTCTATGCCTTCTTCTTGTCTGAATCCTTGAGCAACAAGTCGAGCTTTGTTACGCACAACAGTGCCATGTTCATCGAGCTTGTTACGAAACACCCATCGAGTTCCAATCACATTTTGATTTTTCGGTCGAGGAACTAGATGCCAAACATTGTTGCGGGTGAATTGATTCAACTCTTCTTGCATAGCTTCAATCCAGCTGGCATCTGATAGAGCTTCATCTATTTTCTTGGGCTCTACCTGAGATATGAAAGCTGCATGCAAGAATTCATTAATCATTTGACCACGTGTTTTTCGAGGAGCAGAAGGGTCACCTATGACCAACCCAGGTGGATGATCTTTGTTCCACCTAAAATAATTCCCTAAAGGGTTGTCATCAATTGGTTGATGAACGTCCTCGTTTACTGGATCATCATTGGTTGGAGGATTGTTATCAACCGGTGGATCCACTTCTGGCCTTGTTTGATCACACCCGGTAGAGGGAACTGGATCATCCTTCTTTGGAGGATATAGATCACTGTCACTCTCTTCCTGTAGATTTGTGTTTTCCAGTCTATGACTCAGATCATTCATGCTCCCTTGAGTTTGTTCTGTACAAAGAGTAGATTCATCAAAAATAACATGAATGGTTTCCTCGACCGTTAGTGATCTTTGATTGAACACTCGATAAGCTCTGCTAACGGCTGAGTAACCAATAAAAGTTCCTTCGTCTGCTTTGGCATCGAAGGCTGTCAAATGGTTTTTGCCATTGTTGTGGATAAAGCATTTGCACCCAAAAATTTTGAAGTATGAAATATCAGGTTTTGTGCCATTCCAGATCTCATATGGAGTTTTGTTAAATCGTTTATTAATCATAGATCTGTTTTGAGTATAGCAAGCTGTGTTAACTGCCTCTGCCCAAAGCCTTTGAGAAACATTTGAATCAGCAATCATAGTTCTGGCTGCTTCTTTTAAAGTACGGTTCCTTCTTTCAGCAACCCCATTTTGCTGTGGGGATCTAGCAGCTGACAACTCATGCTTGATTCCCTGATCATCTAGATAAGTCATAAGAGTGGTGTTTAAAAATTCAGTCCCTCTATCACTCCTGATTCTATCTATCACAGTAGATTGTTCATTTTGCAAGCGTTTAAAAAGCTTAATCAGGTGAGGTGCAGTTTGATCTTTTGAAGAGAGAAAGATGACCCAAGTGAATCGAGAAAAGTCATCAATAACAACAAGAGCATATCTCATTCCCCCTATGCTTCTTACTGGTATAGGACCAAATAGGTCCATGTGAAGTAAGTCTAAACATTTGGAAGAGGACATACACCCTTTATTTTTAAAGGTTGCTCTCACCTGCTTTCCTAGTTGACAAGCAGGACAAACTTTGTCTTTTATAAAATCTCCTTTGGGCAGACCAGAAACCAAATCATGCTTCCTCAAGTTAATAATGGACTTAAAATTTAGATGATTTAACCGCTTATGCCACAACCAATGTTTATCATGATGAGCAGTAAGACAAGTAGGTGAAGAAATAAGTGAGCAAGACCAGTTTACCTTGTAGGTGTTTAGGTCTCGTACACCGGTCATGAGAGTCTCACCTTTGTCATTTTTTATGTGGCAAGTGTGTTTGTGAAACTCGACCGAATGATCATTGTCACATAGTTGACTAATACTTATCAAATTATAGCATAGTTTGTCAACAAGTAACACATCTTTAATAATGATGTTACCATGGATAATCTTACCCTTACCCACGGTTTTACCTTTGGAGTTGTCTCCAAAGCTGATATTTGGTCCTTTGCACAACACCACTTCTGTTAGAAGTTCTGGATTCCCTGTCATGTGTCGTGAGCAACCGCTATCTAAATACCAGGTAGTGTCCTTGATAGAAGTGGTTTTCTCGCCCGTTTGGACTTTTAGTACCTGCAAAGAGTGAAGAACTTTTGGTACCCATATCTAGTAGGGTCCAGGTCGGATTAGCCCTTTCGGGACCCACACCTGGAACACCCTTACAGGTTTGCCCGTGTGTGTGTCCAGAAATCTGTGCGGTCGATAGGCAGTAAATGTGTGTGCTTGTGAGATTGCTGTGTGCTGCTTGTCTTTTTGATTTTCATCAGTTAGCCTGTACCTCTTTTGAACTGGCCTGCAATTAAAGTACTGGTAAGGCTTCTCCTTTGACCATCTTTTCTTAGAGTAGTTAGACTCATTCCATGGCCTTTTGAAATTAGATTGGTTTCCCTTTCTTCTTTCATTAGGTTTTGGTTTGATCCAAGTTCCTCTTTGATTAGAGGTCTGGGGATCCACATATCCCAGCCCTCTATGCTTAGAGCTTCGTTCATTAGATACTTTCTGATTTTTGTCAAAGCTGCACTTATCGTGTTCATATATCGTGCTGGACCTGACAAATCTTATTTTGTTAAGATTGCCTTTGTCCAGGCTTGACTGAATACAGGATTCCATAGACTGTTCATTTGTTCCAAACCCTAGACCGGTTTTATCATGTACCGGTCTTTGGATTTCTTGAATCTTGTCAATGGTTACAGAAGATTTATTCCAAGCCTTAATGGTTTCAAGTAGTTTTTTATTCTCAATCAAGGTAGCTTGGAATACTCTTTTCAAGGTGTCGTTCTCAGTAGCCAGCAGACTTAGCTTGACCTTAAGACCATCAAGCTCTTTTTGCTTCATGCAGCTTGATTTGCTTGACTTATCTTTTAGGTCAGCTCTTTCTGCCTTTACTTCCTCGAACTCCTTGGATAATGCTTTGTATTCATTAGCCATTTCGTGTAAAGCAGTAACTAAATCACTGTGAGTAAATTCAGGTGAGCCAAAGTCAAATACCTCCTCATCTTCTTCTTCGATGTCGGCCATAAGGCATTCCACTTTTTCATCATCGCTGTCATCTGAAGAGCTTCCGGTATTGGAGTTGTCAGAGTCAGACTCAGCCCACTTGCTTTTGCTTTCGTCAGCTACTAGAACCCTTTGGTCTCTTCCTTTTCTAAACGTCCTTTTATCCTCCTTACCCCTTCTTCTTTCGGAGAATTGCTTCTGATCATTGTTCTTAGGCTTGGTGCAGTCTGCAATGAAGTGGCCTGACTTGCCACAGTTAAAACAAGTAGGACCGTCCTTTGTATGGTCCGATTTATGATAATTTTTAAATTTAGAATTGTTTTTACGCATAAATCTACCAAATTTCTTGACAAAGAGTGTCATGACTTCATTGCTGATTTGCTCAGCTGATCTCTTTGGAGCTTCCTCGACCGGTGGACATATCACGGTTGAGGTTAAGGCCTTGGTTGGTTGAGAAGTAGATGGTTCATCTTCTGTTCTCATGTTGAGCTCGAACTCGTAGGCTTTGAGATCTGCAAAGAGATCATGCAGTTCAACCTTGCTTAAGTCTTTTGACTCTCTCATGGCCACTATCTTGATCTCCCATTCTTTGGGTAAAGCTCTCATAACCTTCACAGCAATTTCACGGTTAGTATAAGTTTTACCTAAAGCAATAAGATCACAGATGATACTACTGAACCGTTCATCAAATTCAGCCATGGTTTCCCCTGGCTTCATTTTGGCGTTGTCATATTTTTGAATGGCCAAGGTGAGCCTGTTTTCCTTTGTCTGGTCATTTCCTTCACATAACTGAGTGAGCTTCTCCCAAATTTCCTTTGCTGTGGAACATGACTTGATTTTGCTGAACATATTCTTATCCAGTGTTTTGTATAGGATGTCCCGGGCCACATTGTCAAGATTGGCCTTCTTTTTGTCCTCAGTGGTCCACTCAGCTCTTGGTTTCTCAATCATTTGTCCTGCACCATCGGCTAGAGCTGGGTTGACCTTCATAATTTTGATAGGACCGTCTGTTATGACATACAGCATGTCATCATCCTGTGCTGCAAGATGTGCCTGCATGCGAATTTTCCAATCATCATACTCTTCTTTAGAAAACACAGGAATTCTGTTGAAAGAAGTCATGATTTTAAAACTTTAGATCAGCAGTTGAGAAAGGAACCCGCTCTGATACCACTTGTTGGGATCGGTTCAGAGGGTAGAGGGGGGGTGAATACACTCTGAAACTTTTCTTCTTCTTCTTTAAAATGATCAAGTGAGGTTTAGTTCACTTAATCTGTTTTCTCAACTTCTAAAACGGTTTGAACAACTTAAATAGTGCGGAAATAGTTCAGAGGTTTTAGTGATGCAAAGTTTATAATGCAATGTATGAGCAGAATGTAGGATAAATAGCAGTAAAGACTAAGGCACGATTTATGGAAGTTCGAAGGCTTAATCCTTCTACGTCTCCCCTTCTTCCACTCAGGAAGGAATTCACTAGAAGACTTTGGTTATTACAACGTCTTGTAATACACCCACTTCAGACTTAGGACTTATCCAATGCCTAATCCGAAACTCCTAGATTTACACAGATAAGATTCTCAGTTCTTATCAGACTGGTGGAAGCTTTCAGAGTAGCTTCAATTCTCTTCAACAATGAGTATAGTTGAGTTGAGCTTCTCAAACTGCAGAGCGGTCGAGAGGCTTGAAAACCCTAGGATGATCCTTGATGATCAGATACGTGAGCTGTAAGCGAGGGTTTATTTGAGCAGCAAAATGAATGATCTTTGTAAGTATGCTCAAGTATATCAGATGAGGACTTCTGATATTACTCAAGTGATTGAAATTTTTCTGAGTTGCTTGTCTCTCTTCGTTGTCTCGTATCACTTGTTGTACCCCCTTTTTTTTTGAGCAAACTTCCCTTTATATAGGTCAATCATCAACGTCTTTATTTTGAACGTTCTGATGCTGCATTGAATGCACATTTAATGCTCATAAATGCATTGATGATTCTGCATGAGGATCGTACACTGCAGACAACTTCCAGGGTCCAAAACTGGAATAAACGGTCGAATGCTTTATCTGCAGTCATTCTGTGTTTTTGCCATTTTGGTACAACCTGTTGTCTTGATTTGCAGGAGTCAACAAATCTTCTGAAACGCCGGCTCTGCTTTTAATAAAAGATCCTGCAAAGAACATCTTGTCACAGGTACTTGTCTCGAGATATCTAGATAGGCAGTTGGCATTCTACCGGTAGAGATATTTGTCCTCTGCTGGTTTGAATAACCAGTCGATAAGCTTGTGACTTCAACCGGTCGAGAGACAAAGGCGGTTGACAAGCTTCCGGTAGATAGATTTATCCTCTGCTGGTTTGAATAACCAGTCGATAAGCTTGTGACTTCAACCGGTCGAGAGACAAAGGCGGTTGACAAGCTTCCGGTAGAAGTTGTAGTAGATTCCTGAAATACAATGGTTGGCAGCACATTCCTATACAATGAGTTGTTGTTTGTTATCACCAAAATATCGGATTCAACAAGGGGCGAGTAAGGAAATGGGCTCATTGACCATTGTACATGTTTTTATTGGTCATGTTTACGATTACTTATTATGAACGAGTTGATTTTTTTCATTATGGTCTACGTATTTCGATCAATCATATTTTTTGCACACGTCAAATATGAAATTCAATTTTAAAAAATAGATGAAAAATTTAAAATTAGTTGTACAATTATGTTTTATTTTTACGAAAGTAAAATTTGAGTTACTATTTTTTTCTTAAAATTTAAATTTAATTTAATAAATATATATATATATATATATATATATATGTTCGTATATTTTTCGAGTTGTTACAATCATCTAGTTATACACACGAACTCCAAATCCATCGTTGTATCAGTATGAGTATTCCTGCGGGCTAGTTAAAAAAGTAGGAGTAAGTGATAATATATTTTAAAAAAAAGGACTTTGACTTTTTATTTTAAGAAAAAAGAAGTTGACTCTTCTTAAGTAAATTAATTAATTCTCACCTTCTACCTCTTTTCTGTCTCTGGGTCGACCAAATAGATTGTCAGATCCAAATTTTGGGTTGACCAAAAACTTGGTAGACCATGGATATGGGCAACCCATGGTCTACCTATGGTCTACCCAAAAATCTCTTGGTCAGAACTTGGTAGAAGATGGATATGAGCAGCTCATGGTCTACCTATGGTCTATCCAAAACTGGGTAAACCATAGGTAGACCACCCATAGACTACCAAAAATCTATTGGTCGACCATGAGATTTTTGGGTAGATCATATTTATGGTCTACCCAGGACTGGGTAGACCATACCATGGTTTACCTATGGTCTACCCAAAACTAGGTAGACCATGGGCTGCCCATTTCCATGCTCTACCCAGAAATCTCATGGTCTATCAAGAGATTTTTGGATAAAACATGCTCATTAGACCATAGGTAGACCATGGGCATGGTCTACCCAAAACTGAGATTTTTGGGTAGACCATACTCATGGTCTACCTGGAACGTAGATCATGGTCTATCAAAGATTGGGTCGACCATAAACCTTAAGTGCTTGGGTCGACCATAGCATATCTATATGTTTGGGTCGACCATAAACCTTGAGTGTTTGGGTCAACCCAAGCATATATCGATTTTTGGATAAAACATGCTCATTAGACCATAGGTAGACCATGGGCATGGTCTACCCAGAACTGAGATTTTTGGGTAGACCATACTCATGGTCTACATGGAACGTAGATCATGGTCTATCAAAAGATTGGGTCGACCATAAACCTTAAGTGCTTGGGTCGACCATAAACCTTGAGTGTTTGGGTCAACCCAAGCATATCCATATGCTTGGGTTGACCCAAACACTCAAGGTTTATGGTCGACCCAACTCAAGCATTTTGGGTTGACCCAAGAACATACTTGTTATATTAGCAAATTAATATATTAAAACATGTACGATTATATAACATATTTGTGAAATTAACGGATTCATATGTTAAAAGTACGATTATATAACATATTTGTGAAATTAACGGATTCATATGTTAAAATATATACGATTCTAGGTCAATATATGCTACAACTTAAATTGTAATTCACCCAAGTGTATGTTGTCTGCAAGTAATATACTCGTAAGTACGAGATCAATCCACGGAAAGGTTTATTTAAGATTGTTTAAGAAAATAAATAAAAAGAAACTAAAATAAGAATAAACTATAAGAATAAACATATTATAAAACATTTAAATATAAACACATAACACTTAAAACAATATAAATTTATAATTTAATAAAACTTAAATCTTAAAACACATTTTTTAACATATAAATAATTACTAATTTTAAGTTTCATCAACATACTTGTGGTATTAGTGGATTCATATATTAAAATATTTACGATTATAGAACATACTTGTTAAATTATTGGATTCATATATTAAAACTTGTATCATTGTAGAACATAGTCGTGAAATTAACAGATTCGTATCTTAAAGCATATATCATTATAGAATATATTTGTGACATTAGCAGATTCATATGCTAAAACATGCATCATTATATAACATACTTGTGACATTAACAGATTAATATGTTAAAACTTGTACGATTACATAACATATTTGTCAAATTAACGGATTCGTATGTTAAAATATATACGATTACAGGTCAACATATTTGTGACATTAGCGGATTCATAAGTTAAAAAATGTACGTTTTTAGAACATGCTTGTGAAAAAAGCGAATTCATGTATTAAAACATATACGATTATAGAACATACTCGTGAAATCAGTGGATAAATTGTTAAAACATGTACAATTATCAATGAACATTGAAAAAAATGGTGTTATAGTGGATAAATTGTTATAGTGGATAAAACAATGAACAATTATCAATTATCAATGAACATTGATCGATTAATATGTTACAATATTTATAATCATACAACATAATCTTGAAAAATAATTGATATATATATATATATATATATATATATTATACTAACTAATGTTATAGTTTGTGAAATAATTGGATTCATATATTAAAACATGTATGATTATATAATATATTTGTGACATTAGCGGATTCATATGTTAAAACATGTACGATGATACATATTTGTGAAATTAGTGAATTCATATGTTAAAACATGTACGATTATAGGTCAAAATATTTGTGAAATTATCGGATTCATGTGCTAAAACATGTACGATTATAGAACATACGTGTAAAATTAGTGGGTTCATATGTTAAAACATGTACGATTATAGGTCAAAATACTTGTGAAATTATCGGATTCATGTGCTAAAACATGTACGATTATAGAACATACATGTAAAATTAGTGGGTTCATATGTTAAAACATGTACGATTATCGGTCAACATTAGTGGATAAAAACATGCATGTCAAATTTGCGGTTTCATACGTTAATATGTACGAATATAAAACATACTCGTGAAATTAGTGGATAAATTGTTAAAAAATGTACAATTGTCAATAAACATTAAACACAATTGTGTAATTACATGTCAAAATTATGTAATTATCGGTCAAACTTGTGAAATTAATTAATTCATATGTTAAAATATGTACGATTATAGAACAAACTTGTGAAATTAGTGGATCAATATGTTGCAACATATACGATTATATGTCAAAATTATGTAAATTTTGATCAAAATTGTAAAATTACTAACGGAAAATTATTTAACTGCCTAATTTTTTTTACAAATAGAAATGTTAAAAATACAATAAATGTGTTACAAAAAAAATGTATTATGAAATTGATAATCAACATCGTCCATTATGTATGACATCCTAAATTTAATGAAATATGTTTTTTTCGCGGCACGCAATGTATGCGCGCTGCGGAAACATCTTTCTGCAGCACAAATTGGGTCGACCCAAGCATGAGCAATCTTGGGTCGACCCCAAGCAGGTCGACCTAAGATTGCTTTGGGTCGACCCAAAATCTTACTTAGGTCGACCCCAACATTAAAAAAATTTGATTTTTAAATTTATTAAATTTTTTTTTAATAAAATCTTTGGGTAGACCCAAAATCTTACTTAGGTCGACCCCAACATTAAAAAAATTTGATTTTTAAATTTATTAATTTTTTTTTAATGTTTTATTGATATAAACACAAAGACATACTAGTAAATTACATATCCAGTCCTTTTTTTTAAATTAGACAGATTTCACTCCCTTCTACCTAAATATCCAGTATCCGTGCCTAGTTTTTGGGCTGGTTAAAAAAGTATGATTACTTTGTGAAGTATTTAAAATAAAGGGATGTTGACTATTTATTTTAAAAAATAGGGAGTTGACTCATTTGAATTAAAATTAAACCTAATAAATAAATAAATTAAAATAATTAACAATGTCAGGAGGTTTATTATTTGTTTCTTACCCCCCCAATTTGCCAAATTCTTCGGAAAAAGAAACGGGAAACCTATAAAAACCTGCAATCTTCTTCATTTTTCTCTTCATCTTGATGCTAGTCCTTGAGCTGTGAAAAAAACCTAATCTATTTCAAACATCTTCTATTGCTCATTCATCTGTATTTGAAACAAAATTTTATCAAAGTACAAGCGCAAGTAAGGTTTATTCATTCTTGTTTTTTAAGAGAGTTTTGTCCATTATTGTTGAATGTAAGCATTTATCTGATTTAAGTCGTTATTCTTTTCATTTAGCAAGTGCAAATAAAAAAAATGATGTGTTGGAATCTGGGTCGATTCAAGGAACCCAAGGTTTGGGTAGCTTGGGTCGACCCAAAGCTTGGGTTGACCCAAGCTCTGGGTCGACCCATAGCTTGGGTCAACCCAAGCTACCCAAACCTTGGGGGTTCCTTGGGTCGACCCAGGGTGATCCAAGCCTTGGGTCAACCCAATGAGTTTTGGGTCGACCATGGTTGACCCAGAATTCATGGTCAAAACTCTTTTGGTTAACCATAGGTAGTTCTTGTTATTTTGTACCCAGAACTCTTTTGGTTGACCATGGGTAGATCATAGACAGAGCATGTAGTGTTCTTGTTATTTTTTGTGATTAAAATAGTTTTATTCTTATAATTTATGTGAATTTTGTAGGTTATGCCTACGGTAATCGTTGTTCATTTCGATGGTAGATGGGAAGCGAGTGAAGAAAACGTATATAAATGGAATCCCGGATCGAATTCAAAGTTTGCTGCTATTCCAGTATATGATGATTTTTTTCTTCTTGAAAATTTAAATCGTGAACTATATAGAGCTGGGAAAATAGAAGAGTCTGCCAACCTAAGGTTGAGTTACCTTCTAGAGTTGTCGTGCAACATTCAACCGATTTATATAGAGAATGATCAAGATTTGAAAGCATATCTGTATTTTGGTTGTCCGAAAACGAGGCCAGTGCTTAAAGTTGAAATTGAACATGTTGTTGGTTTTTTGGATGTTTTTGATAATGCGCATGAAGTTGGTATTGATGAAGGCAATAATAATTATAATGATCAAAACTCTTATGATGATTATTTTGATTTGAATATTGTTTCTTTGGATCGTAATAATATTAGTGAGGCTTTTGATGAGACAAATGTGGTTGCAAATAATGAGGCCGTTGTGGTTGCAACTGTGGATATTGATAGCGAGCCAATTGTGGTTGCAAGTAATGAGACAGTTGTGATTGCAAGAAATGAGTCAGATATGGTTGCAAATGTGGATATTGTTAATGACACATTTTCATTCACAGATGGTTCAAACTTGTTTGTTGGTCAAGAATTTCCAAACAGAGATGCGGTGAAAAATTTGTTAAAAAGAATCAGTTTGGAAGCATGTTTTGAATTTGAGAAAGTAAAAAGTAGTCAGGTGGTGTATGCTGTGAAATGTACCGTGGCTAATTGTAAGTGGAGAATCTGGACCTCAAAGATGAAAGATTCACATGTATTCTCCATTCGAACATATTGCAATACACATACTTGTGATTTGACGGGGAGGCGTAAGAGAATTCGTGGAGCTAGTTCGGTTGTTGTTCATGATATGTTGGTGAATAATTTTCAAGGTAATCCAGTACAAATAACACCGAAAGCGGTCATGGCGATGATGCACAATAATATGAATGCTGATATATCATATTACAAGGCTTGGAGAGGAAAAGAACTAGCAGACAATATTTTGAAAGGTGATCATACCAAGAGTTTTACTCTACTGTCTTGTTATTTGCACATGGTTGAGAAGATGAACCGAGGAAGCATAACAGACATATGTGTTGACGAGAAAAATCGATTCAAGTATATGTTTCTTGCTTTTGGTGCGTGTGTCAGAGGATATCGAAGCATGCGAAAATGTGTGTCAATTGATGGTACATGGTTGAAAGGCA
This sequence comes from Henckelia pumila, assembly GCF_033568475.1. Classification (NCBI taxonomy): domain Eukaryota; kingdom Viridiplantae; phylum Streptophyta; class Magnoliopsida; order Lamiales; family Gesneriaceae; genus Henckelia; species Henckelia pumila. The sequence goes on from NC_133122.1 coordinate 44,372,785, forward strand.
AGTACAATGGTGTTTTACTTGTGGCATCCGCACAGGATGAAAATTATCATCAATATCCTTTGGCGTGGGGAATTGTCGATGGTGAGTCTACTTCTTCGTGGAGTTGGTTTTTGACGAAGTTGTTAGAAGTAGTACCAGACTCGACTGATCTGGTGATAATTTCAGATAGACATCAGGGAATAATTAATGTTGTTTCTAGTGTTTATAAAATTGCACATCATGGTCATTGTGTGTGGCATTTATCCCAGAATTTGAAAACCAGGTGCAAAAAAAAGGGCGCAACGGAAATGTTTTTGCAGATTGCAAAAATTTATAAGCAAAACGAGTTTGATGTTGCATACAGTGATTTTAGGAAGAGATATCCTGAGGCTGCACAGTTTTTGGATGAAAGAGATACACTTGATCGATGGACTCGAGCATATTGCCCAAATACTCGTTACAATATTTTGACGACAAACGGGGTTGAATCAATCAATGCTAGACTACTTGAAGAGAGAAAGCTTCCTATAATATCACTTTGTAGATTTTTTGCAGAGACTGACATCATCTTGGTTTGTCCGATATCGTAACGCATCAGTTGCAGCTAACAATAATCTGACCCCTACCATTGAGGGAATTCTTCGCATCCGGTTCACTGATGCCCAAGGAATGCAAGTTTTTGAATTGGGCCGTCTTGAGTTTGATGTTCGGAGTGGTCGACACTCGGCCATTGTGTACCTGGAATCTAAAAGATGCACTTGCCGAGTTTTTGATATTGATAGATTCCCATGTGCTCATGCCATTGCAGCCAGTTGGTTGGCGAATATTGACTTGTATCAATTGTGTTCAGAGTATTATTCTATGATGACATGGTGTATGGCTTACTCAGAGACTGTCTATCCAGTTCCGGAAGAAAGTGAATGGCCACCTAACATTAATTTTCCAGTTGTATTACCTCCTTGTCTACAAAAAAAAGTGGGTAGAAAAAAACAAAATAGAATTCCTTCGATTGGAGAATTTAGTAAAAGATAGAAGTAGCTTTTGTGTTTTGTAATAATTAGTTAAAAAAACATAGAAGCAACCTTTGTGTTTTGTAATAATAAGTCAAAAAAATATCTTGTCCAAAAAAAATTGGGTCGACCCAAGAAGTTTCTTGATCAACCCAAGAGTTTTTGGGTCAACCCAAGAGTTTTTGGGTCGACCCAAGAAGTTTCTTGTTCAACCCAAGAGTTTTTGGGTCGACCCAAGCCTTGGGTTGACCCAAGCTCTGTTACCCAGGGCTTGGGTCAACCCAAGCTACCCAAACCTTGGGGGTTCCTTGGGTCGACCCAGGGTGATCCAAGCCTTGGGTCAACCCAATGAGTTTTGGGTCGACCATGATTGTAAATCGTTAAACCAGTGGATTCAACTATTAAAACATGTATCATTATATAACATACTCGTAAAAATAACGGATACATATGTTATAACTTGAAAGATTATATATTAAAATCGTTAAACCAGTGGATTCAACTATTAAAATATGTATCATTATATAAAATACTCGTGAAAATAGGATATACATATGTTATAACTTGAAAGATTATATATTAAAATCGTTCAATCAGTGGATTCAACTATTAAAACATGTATCATTATATAACATACTCGTGAAAATAACGGATACATATGTTATAACTTGCAAGATTATATATCAAAATCGTTAAACTAGTAGCTTCAGCGGTTAAAACATGTATCATTATATAAAATACTCGTGAAAATATGATATACATATTTTATAACTCGAAAGATTATATATTAAAATCGTTAAACCAGTGGATTCAACTATTAAAACATGTATCATTATATAACATACTCGTAAAAATAACGGATATATATGTTATAACTTGAAAGATTATATATTAAAATCGTTAAACCAGTGGATTTAACTATTAAAACATGTATCATTATATAAAATACTCGTGAAAATAGGATATACATATGTTATAACTTGAAATATTATATATTAAAATCGTTCAATCAGTGGATTCAACTATTAAAACATGTATCATTATATAACATACTCGTGAAAACAACGGATACATATGTTATAACTTGCAAGATTATATATCAAAATCGTTAAACTAGTAGCTTCAGCGGTTAACACATGTATCATTATATAAAATACTCGTGAAAATAGGATATACATATGTTATAACTTGAAAGATTATATATTAAAATCGTTAAACCAGTGGATTCAACTATTAAAACATGTATCATTATATAACATACTCGTAAAAATAACGGATACATATGTTATAATTTGAAAGATTATATATTAAAATCATTAAACCAGTGGATTCAACTATTAAAACATGTATCATTATATAAAATACTCGTGAAAATAGGATATACATATGTTATAACTTGAAAGATTATATATTAAAATCGTTCAATCAGTGGATTCAACTATTAAAACATGTATCATTATATAACATACTCGTGAAAATAACGGATACATATGTTATAACTTGCAAGATTATATATCAAAATCGTTAAACTAGTAGCTTCAGCGGTTAAAACATGTATCATTATATAAAATACTTGTGAAAATAGGATATACATATGTTATAACTTGAAAGATTATATATTAAAATCGTTAAACCAGTGGATTCAACTATTAAAACATGTATCATTATATAACATACTCATAAAAATAACGGATACATATGTTATAACTTGAAAGATTATATATTAAAATCGTTAAACCAGTGGATTCAACTATTAAAACATGTATCATTATATAAAATACTCGTGAAAATAGGATATACATATGTTATAACTTGAAAGATTATATATTAAAATCGTTCAATCAGTGGATTCAACTATTAAAACATGTATCATTATATAACATACTCGTGAAAATAACGGATACATATGTTATAACTTGCAAGATTATATATCAAAATCGTTAAACTAGTAGCTTCAGCGGTTAAAACATGTATCATTATATAAAATACTCGTGAAAATAGGATATACATATGTTATAACTTGAAAGATTATATATTAAAATCGTTAAACCAGTGGATTCAACTATTAAAACATGTATCATTATATAACATACTCGTAAAAATAACGGATACATATGTTATAACTTGAAATATTATATATTAAAATCGTTAAACCAGTGGATTCAACTATTAAAACATGTATCATTATATAAAATACTCGTGAAAATAGGATATACATATGTTATAACTTGAAAGATCATATATTAAAATCGTTCAATCAGTGGATTCAACTATTAAAACATGTATCATTATATAACATACTCGTGAAAATAACGGTTACATATGTTATAACTTGCAAGATTATATATCAAAATCGTTAAACTAGTAGCTTCAGCGGTTAAAACATGTATCATTATATAAAATACTCGTGAAAATAGGATATACATATGTTATAACTTGAAAGATTATATATTAAAATCGTTAAACCAGTGGATTCTACTATTAAAACATGTATCATTATATAACATACTCGTGAAAATAACGGATACATATGTTATAACTTGAAAGATTATATATCAAAATCGTTAAACCAATGGATTCAACTACTAAAACATATATCATTATATAACATAATTGTGAAAATAAAACCTTAAATTCATCAATTCAAAAGAAATAAAGATCAATGAATAGTCCATTGATTATCAAACATATTATAGAGTAAAAAAAATCTAAACTCTGTTACAAGTTTGTCATCTAACTTTAATACTAGGTGATCACTTTTCTTGGATAAAGCATAGACCATGACCTCTCAGGGTGTGGGTTGTTCCCAACAAAAGATAGCAGACGAGAAACGTTGATAAGTATAGGCCCTATGTCCTCATCCAGATCTTTTCACTTAGGATCGTGCTTTTGCTGCAAATCATATATAGTGCACTTATTGACTCCTGCAACGAGTTTTAGTAAAAACCATCGTCCATCTCTGTGGACTGGGATAAGGATTATTCGCGCCTTTGCCCAGGAGACACAAGGCCATTTTGGATCCATCCCTTTAACCACCCCTACCACATTTGTTTTGAAAATTCGGTTTTCAACTTTATCCACCACGGACATCGACACATAGAAATGCCTATCCATCAGGGACACGTTTGGTGACATCACTTCAGGATGTTTTAGCTGAATCTCGAGTAATCCACGGAGAGCTTCACCCATGAGCTAAATTCGACAGAAGAATATTTTTCAAAGATAAAAAATAATTGATCTACAAATGTTCAAGAATTTTAAATGCTTACACAAATCGTGACGGGCGAATTTGCGATTCATGGGCTTGTAGAACGACTTGCCATAATTGTCATAAAATCCTTTTATTCTGCTAGGAGAAATTACGAGCATCGATGCTCTAACTCGAGCCAACGAGTTGTTTACGTTGAAAGTCAAGTACTCCACAAATGGCCTCACACCGTCACAACCTCTCGACGTGGTTGCCTCAGAACCTGACATAACCGCATTAGGAGTCATCTGAATATCTAAAAACATAAAGTTGATCATTTATTATGTTATGCTATACATAAATATATACGTAAAAAAATGCATTAACTCACCTTCAAAGGATTCCTCTGGTATAGTTGGCAGCTCAACTCGGCTATTTTTGGGAAACAATTCCCTGATCATATTATCATCAACACCTAACAGCATACATCAAACAACTTAAAATTAAAATGACAATTTTAATACATAATTCTCTTATGTGCACTTAATTAAAAATTACTCACCAACGTCTGCCTCAAGTACATATGATTTTCTCTTTTGCCTTCTGCTATAGACCATGCTATAATCTCTCTGAACATGTACCGCCGTCTGAGACCTGATCTCAGCCAAACCTGCTCTAATTTGTTCAATCAAACTCGATCTCAACTCATCAAAACCAGCTTTCATTTGCCTTATACACGCTCTGGTGTTGATAAATTGTGCTCTCATCTCAAGATGCAATGAGTTAACGGTATCATCCAATTCACTCAAATGCCGCCCAAAACGATGCTCAAGGGATGATGTGCGGTGGGTAGGATTGGCTCCAACGTAGACTCTAGGCCCCGTACGAATGGGACGAAGAGTGCTAGAGCTGGATCTAATGGCATCAGCAGAAGGGGTGCTGGAGCTGGATCTAGTGGCTTCAATAGAAGGGTTGCTAGAGCTAGATCTAGTGACATCATGCTCGAGAGGGTGCTGGCTGCATAGAACAGCCTTACCCTGACTCCACAACTCTAGTACCTGAGTGGTGACGACATCTGGTGCAGAATCAACAAAAACACTGGTGGTATAATACGATGACACGAGCTCCTCATAAGTAGGAGTCAAATATCCAACACAATCCTATATTTATTTAAAATCGTATCAGATAAATAAAAAAAATTATGTCCACAGCTACAATATCAAATTAATTAATATTACTTACATCTATATCACAGGCACCAAATGCTGCACTAACATCAACATCAGACGGGGCACGATTTGCAGGCCATATGTTCGTCACCCACTGAAACATCCTGGGCAAAATCAAACCGTCTACCATATCTTTTCTCTTGGCAAACTTTTGTGTCACACTAGGATAATATTCATAAGCCAAGATCTGCGAAAATTATTTCAAACAATGTTATTATTATAAATAAAAATAACAAAGTCACTTTTAATATTCAAAAAATGATATACCTGCAGAGGCAGCACAAAACCACATAGAAGAAAATTGCCATGAACTTCTTTACAACCATGTCCCTGGGAAGTATATTTCTTTAAAAGGTCCTTCTTCAAAGATTTGACGGCATCATGATAGGCTATTCTACCCCAGGGATACTTATTAAACCTATCCAAATCATCTATAAGCCTTAGACATGTACGGTCGACCTTCATATTTTTTTTCCTACTCCCCGCACAGAATACAACAGAATAAAAGTAAAGATTAGCCATCTTCAACTTCTCCACATCTATCCCCACAGTCTCATTTTGTCCTATGGCAGTAATCTTTGTCTCCAAATCACTAAGAAAAATTTGAGACTTACAAACAAAGTGTCTCGAGACAAAGATACTTTCTACATCTGGTAGATCTGTCGGCTCTATACTGCATCTGAAACCTGTTATTAAACAATACTCTAACATAGAAAATCTAACTGGCCTTTTACGCACGACCATCCAAAAATCATCACTACCGTTATCAACTATCTGGCTACTCATTAGATACCACATAATTTGACTTGAAACATTAAAATCTCGGTGATACCTAACGAGGTTACCAAATGGTGACTGATCAAAAAACGTTGCTATTTTCTCGTTGTTCAGATAGTTATGAATCTTCTGGGCAGTCTCTTTATATCTCGACTCAATTGTCAATTTCACACGAAAAATTGCATTTCTGCCCAGTTTTGTTGGCAAATATACCTATGAAAAAATAAAAATAAAACAAATACATTAGAACAATAAAAAACAAACACTGAATCATGGATCAAACAAATCTATGTATCTAGCCAAGCTCAAATGAAACCCAAGCGTGGGTCAATCCAAGGCTTGGGTTTACCCAAGGAAGGCTTGGGTTGACCCAAGCTCTGGGTTTAACCTTGGGTCGACCCAGAACCGAAGAGCTTGGCTCGACCCAAGCTTTGGGTCAACTCAGGGCTTGGGTCGACCCAAGCTACCCAAACCTTGGGTTCCTTGGGTCGACCCAAGCCCTTGGATAAACCTAGAGTTTGGGTTGACCCAGGGCTTGGGTCAACCCAAGCTACCCAAACCTTGGGTTCTTTGGGTCGACTAGGGTGACCCAAGCCTTGGGTCAACTCAAGACACTTAAAACCCAAGTTTTTAATTGTAGTAAATATAAATTTTTTAAATATTACCAGATCCTTGTTAGCCATTTGATTCATGGAATTTGATATGCGTTGGATGAGAATGGATTTAGTGAGAAAAAAAGTGACGTGCGAAATGGAGGAAGGGAGAATGGAGATGAGAGAAGAAAGATGGGTGGAAAACTGGAAATGTTGGGTTAAAAATTTTTTGAGAGAAACAAATAGATTTAAGTTTTTTAAAAAAATTAAATAAAAAGATATATTAGTAATTTAAACAATGAATCTTTTTAAATACATAGAATGCACTCCCTTTATCTAAATTTCCCCTAGTTTTTCCGGCTGATCATTATTTATTTATCTCCTGCCTGCTAAGGTAACACCAGTGGCGCAAGTTAGCCCACGCCTCACCCTGTCATCCGCTAGCAGAGAGATGGGTTGTTGCGGCGGCGAAGACGACGAGGAAGCGCCGCCGCCGTTGCCACAGGACCTCCTCGAACCCCTCAATTCCTCGTCCTCCCATCAACCAACTCTATTATCAGACTTCATAATCTCCCCGATCAATTCCAATTTCTATGCTCTCTCATGCAAGGACACCCTCCGCGCGATCCTAGAACGGCTACCTCTGGCAGACCTCTCACGCGCCGCCTGCGTTTGCCGCCTCTGGCGCTCGGTGGCTTCCGATAGGGACTTGCAGGTCTGCGTTTTCAAGTCTCCTTGGAATCTTCGAGATGTGATTGGAAACCCTAGCTCTGGGAGCTTCTGGAGGGACAATTCCCTCTCCAAATTCGCTGTGTCCCATCGCCTCTCTCGCAGCGACTCCATCGCCAGCCTCGCCGTCAAATACTCAGTTCAGGTATTTTCAAGGGTTTTTTTTCTTCCCATGTACTCGTTGAATACCTCTATGAAACTAATTTCGCGAACTTATTATGTGGCTCATTTGGGAGAAATGTTCAATGTTTAGATGGAAGGACAATGCAAACAACCCTCCATTTAACTATTTCTTCAACTGCACCTCTGGAATCTTCCTTGTTGCACCATTGAACTAGGAAATTACCTGAATCATTCATAGTGATCAAAATTTCGGTTGTTTTAGTAATTATGAAGATTGAACAATTGAGAAACATTCTAGCTATATCATTTAATTCTTCTGAAACCATTATTTAATTCACAGTGACCTGAATTATTGCTCATACATTATGCGCATAAGTCTTTACATCATTTTCATCCTTTTTTTAAGTTTCCTATTACCAACTTTAATGTTTCATTTGCCTGTTTCTTTATCCAGTTGCTTGTTTCTGTGTTTAGTTTCCTTTTCATGTGATTTGTTAATTTACAGACCTACATTACTTATTTTGTGTAACAATTACGATGATTAGATATTAACCCTCTGTGATTGAGAGTAAAAGGTTAATGAGAAAGACATTTACACATGTTACTAGGGATTTGCTGAATGAACAACTCATTCAATTGATAGGATGATCTGACCGTGGAAGTTGTGATGAATTAAAATTTATAAGATACTTGGTTTGGATAAATTAGAAATTGAATTAAGGTTGAGCGATATGTCAGAAGCGGAGTATGCAAACCATGCCCAATTTATCTGCACTGTTTATACTTCATAGTTTACAAGAAATCACTCTTGGACCTATTTCATGTTATTTTCGTACGAGCTGAAAGGATGGGCCTTGGATTTGGTTGAGGCGCGAGGATTGAGTTGACTCAGCCTCGAGCTTAAGCGCCATTCTGTTAATATTTATGGGTGGGAAAATTTTTCTATACATTTTGTTGCGAACTTTTTTGGGAATAAATTATCCGGTTGTCTATCGCTCCTATATTTTTCTTTATATATATATTTGCTATCAAAATCGAGTTCAAGTTACTCGTGTTAATCGGAAACAGGCGGAACTGCCTTCAGATACAATCTTTTCAGTTCTTGTTTTGATGCTAATTGCTACGTCTTGGCTTTGATTTGGTGGTATTGTATCTTTAGTGCTTTGAAATGGAAAGATATAGCTCAAATCAACCTGCTAGTGTAAACTTTTTATCCTATATAAAGTATTGGGAGCATATCACCATGTAAAGTAAGGACCTCGGTGGTCATTGTTCAACAGTAGGAAGTTATAAATAAACGATGTTCCGAGGAAGTAATTCTATTATTCCTTCCATATCCCCTTTTCAGTCATTTTTGTTTTAAAATGGTTACAAGCAATACATAATGGTGATTTATCATTTTCTTCAGGTTATGGACATAAAACGCTTGAACAATATGATGAGTGATCACGGGATATACTCAAGGGATAGGCTGCTAATCCCTGTGTGTAAACGTGAAATTCTCATAAATTCTACCTGCTATATAGAACTAGATATCCATGCAAAAAGGGAAGTTGCAGTATTGTATCTTGACGGTGGTCCGGACAAAAATTTGCACATTTTGTTCAATAGACCCACCACAGAAAGAGGGAAAAAAAGGGTGCTTGATTCGATAAAGAGGAGCATGCATGTTGATGATGACACTGCACAATACTACTTGTCCATCTCAAATGGAGACCCTCGAGCTGCACTAACACAATTCTCTGAAGATTTGACGTGGGAGAGGCAGGTTCGATCAACATGATATTCGATCTGTTTGTATAAAGCTCGAGAAACTCTTCAAAAACATAATTTGTATTGCTTCTGTTTGTGGTCTGCAAACAATCATCTTAAATCTGTACAGTGTAATGTCATGGATTTGCATTTTGCTCTTGTCTGTAATGTTTGAAAATGCATTTTGGAACTTAATATGTTGAAATATATTAAACCATTTGCATACTTAGTGCTGGTTTCTTTCTTTGCAGTTAAAGACCTGTACGCCATCAAATAATTATCTTCGTGCTTTATAATCTTATTTTTGGCGCTTTCATGTTAGTTTATCAATATATTGTATTTCATTTCATTTTCCTCTCATGCGTGTCTCCAACAATTAATGTGAATGTGAAAATATTATGAAGTCATTAAATCTTAGATTTGTTCTGAAAAAGTAAAAATTTATGGTAAAAAATAAAAACTCCAAAACTCAAAATATATCAAACTCTACACTTTACAAATTTTTCTCTCTCAATTAAATTGTATTTTTCATCACAAATGAAGACCTATTTATAGATCCACATTTGAGATTAGTCCAAAAATTAATACATCATCATCTACATCATCACACACTAATTTTTAACATTTTACAACTCAATATTCAACATTCAACTATAATAATAATAATAATATATTTTCAACACTCCCCCTTGTGATGATGACCGTGATATGATGTCTGTCTTTATTGCGTGTTTTATACTGGCTCGTTAAAAACCTTACCAGAAAAAATCTAGTGGGATAAAAACCATAGTAAGAAAAAAAGAGTGCAGCCACGTAAACTCCCCCTCATGTTAACATGAGTGATTCTTCACATATTCCGCAGATTGCGCATCCCAATGTTGTATATATGCTTTCTGAATATCATCGTGGGAAGTGCCTTTGTGAAGAGATCTGATCAGTTCTCACTTGATTGAATGTAACAGATATCAATATCTTTATTCTTCTCAAGCTCTTGAGTGTAGGCAAAGAACTTTGGGGGTATATGTTTTGTTCTGTCAGTTTTGATGTATCCTTCTTTCATTTGAGCAATATATGCAGCATTGTCTTCATACAACGTCACAAGCTTCTTGTCTCTTCTCAAGCTCTTGAGTGTAGGCAAAGAACTTTGGGGGTATATGTTTTGTTCTGTCAGTTTTGATGTATCCTTCTTTCATTTGAGCAATACATGCAGCATTGTCTTCATACAACGTCACAGGCTTCTTGTCTACTGATAATCCACAAGAAGTTTGGATATGTTGTGTCATTGATTTTAGCCAAACACATTCACGGCTTGCTTCATGTAGCGCAACAATCTCAGCGTGATTTGATGAAGTTGTTACGAGTGTTTCTTTCTGTGAACGCCAAGAAATTGCGGTGCCTCCACGAGTAAATACATATCCGATTTGGGAACGTGTCTTATGTGGATCAGATAAATATCCAGCATAACCAATAAATTTATGTTTTGATTGGTGTCTTTTGAGTACAAAAGTCCTAAATCTGTCGTTTCTCGTAGATAACGGAATATATGTTTAATTCCGTTCCAGTGCCTCTTTTTTGGATATGAACTGAATCTTGCCAATAAATTTACAGCAAAAGATATATCTGGTCTAGTGCAATTTTCAAGATACATAAGGGCATCAATGACACTTAGATATGGTACTTCTGGACCAAGAATAACTTCATAATCTTCACATGGACGGAATGGATCCTTTTCTATGTTTAATGATCTTACAACCATTGGTGTACTTAATGGATTTGATTTATCCATATTAAAACGTTTAAGAATCTTTTCTGTATAATTTGCCTGGTGAACAAAAAATCCACATTCTTTTTGTTCTATTTGCAAACCCAGACAATGCTTGGTTTTTTCAAGATCCTTCATTTCGAATTCTTCCTTCAAGTACATCATAAACTCTTGAATTTCTTTATTCGTTCCAATGATGTTTAAATCATCAACATATACAGCAATAATTACACATCCGGATGTTGTTTTCTTGATGAAAACACAAAGGCATATTGGATCATTTACATATCCCTTTTTTATCAAGTGCTCACTTAGCCGATTATACCACATTCGACCGGATTGCTTCAACCCATATAATGATCTTTGCAATTTTACAGAATAAAATTCTCTGGGTTTTGAACTTTGTGCCTCAGACATCTTAAATCCTTCAGGGATTTTCATGTATATATCACTATCAAATGATCCGTATAAGTAAGCCGTAACAACATCCATCAGACACATTTCCAAATTTTCAGACACTGTCAAATTAATCAAATATCGAAACGTAATTGCATCCATAACAGGAGAATACGTTTCTTCATAATCAATTCCACGCCTTTGAGAAAAACCTTGTGCAACAAGTCTAGCTTTATATCTGACTATTTCATTTTTCTCATTTCGCTTTCGAATAAAAACCCATTTGTATCCAACAGGTTTTGCACCTTCAGGTGTGAGGACTATAGGTCCAAAAACATTACGTTTATTCAGCGAATCCAATTCAACCTGGATGACATCTTTCCATTTTGCCCAATCATGACGAGTTTTACATTCACCAAAGGTTTTTGGTTCATGATCCTCGTTTTCATTTATGACACATGCCACATTATAACAAAATTTCTCATCAATATCTTCTATATCTTTTCGGTTCCATATTTTTCCAGTATTAATATAATTGATAGAGATTTCACGATTCTCGTCAGTTTGTGGTTCTGACAAAACATTTTCATCATCAGATGTTTCTTCTGGAACACCATTTTCTATTTTATGATCATCGTGTTTTTCTATGCCTCTTTTTTTCCGAGGATTTTTATCCTTGGAACCGACTGGCCTTCCACGCTTCAAGCGTTTTATGACATCATGAGTGTCTTCAATTTGTTTCTTTGGAATTTCAATTCGAGCAGGGGCATTTACAGCATGTAAATATGATTTTGTTACCCCTTTTGTGTCTACAAATGCATCTGGCATTTGATTTGCAATTCTTTGCAAGTGCACAATTTGCTGTACATCTTTCTCGCAATGTTTGGTCCTTGGATCCAAATGTAACAATGATGGTACATACCATGTGATTTTTTTTTCGATGTGTTTCTTTTCTCCCCCTAACATTGGGAAGATTTCTTCATAAAAATGACAATCAGCAAAACGTGCTGTAAACACATCGCCTGTCTGAGGCTCAAGATATCGAATGATTGATGGGCTATCATAACCGATATAAATATCGATTTTTCTTTGAGGACCCATTTTTTATCGTTGAGGTGGTGCAATAGGCACATACACCATACATCCAAAAATTCTCAGATGAGAAATATTTGGTTCTTTACCAAATGCAAGCTGCAATGGGGAGAATTTATGATATGCACTTGGTCTGATGCGAATTAATGCCGCAGCATGTAAAATTGCATGTCCCCATATAGAAATAGGGAGTTTTGTTCTCATAATCATTGGTCTAGCTGTGTCGACCCGAGTTCTAATCTCTCATGAATCAAATCATAATTAATAGACAAAGAATCAAAGTCTAAACAAAGTTAAAAAAAAAAAAAAAAAATTTTAGAAAGTGAGCACCTCGCTCGATCGGGAAAAACACCCGATCGAGCGAGCCCTCAGCTCAGCTTCTCGGGTTTGCAAAGTTTTGGCCTCGCTCGATCGGTCATATTTAACCGATCGAGCGAACCAAATGTGCTAAAGATTCTGCCTTCAAAATTAAGGCCTCGCTCGATCGGCAGGAATCGCCCGATCGAGCGAGCTCATTTTCCAGAAAATCCATCTGGTGCAATTTTGCTGTCAAAATGTGTTTCTTATTCCTTCATCAACTACTATCAACTCATACAAAGCCTAATCATCCAAATCCTAAGCTATCATGCATTCTAACATGATCAAGTTGATAGAAATAAATCATAACAAAACCTCAAAATCAATTCAAGATAGGCTAACATATCAAACAAGAATCATTGTATACAATAACAATTCAAGTCCTAAGAAGTAATATACATCATCTAAAGTCTTGAGCATATAAGTAATACATCAAACTCATAGCCAACAAGTCTTAGTACATGTAACTACAACAAGATCATGTTCTTGAACTCAACACTAACACTGACAGCTTACACAAACCATCTAAACTCGGATCATCACGTTATTCTCCTCATCCCTTGTTCTTCAAGTTCGCTTTTGCCCTGTTCCACTCCCGCCTATTGCCATGACACATACAACACAACAATAGCCGGATAACTACGGTGAGAAATATATTTCCCAGTAAAAGAAACTAAACATGCATATAAAACATATATCAAACTCATGATATACATAAAAACAATGCATGTTTTAAAACAAGGTTCACTAATCGAACTCTATCGTTTCATCGGTTGGGATCCCGAGAAGAAGATATCATAACTAACCACCGACTCTCCCGATCGAGGTAGGGCTACTTATCTTGCTTCTCTAGACTTTGAAGTCATTATATATGTAAATCAGATGCTAGGCTAAAACAACCACCCAGGCCATACATATACAATCCCTCAAATCGTCTAATCGAATGTTTCCGTTCATTTCAAAATCAAGGAATTGGTTTCTCAAGATGAATGCACATATAGAGTCAATATAGCATTCCTTAACACAATAGACTCATTCAATAAATCATAGAAAACATATAAAATCAAAGAAGTATGTGATTTAGGGAACTCGATACAAACCATCTCGAGTTATAATCCCAATCGAATCCTAGTTCACTTTTACCTTTTGATTGTGAGGTTTCAAGGTGTCTTCAAAGCTATCCAAATCTGAACAACAACATAACCAAATCTCTATCAAAATCTGCCCTCAAATTCAATCCAATTCTATTGTCAAATAAGCTTCAAACCTTGCTTCAATTCTCTATCGGTTCGAAGGCGATGTTCTCAAGCTCGATATCCCTTGATTACAAGCTGAAACCATAACATAATTACCAAAAAACATCAGCTTAAACTTATCTCAATAGCAGCTCTCACATAAGATAGTAAAACAGCCTCAAATCAAAAATTCGACGGCATAACGGTTAAAGTCGGCAATCCCGAAACTCAAGTATAACCCTTCTATAATGATGCCAGCTGAATTTCAATCAAAACCAGCAGAATATAGATTAGAAACGTTGCAATACTTGTTGAGAATTCATACGAAATGGATACAACAACCATCTTCAACCCAACTTCAACAAAACACAACATAGAAGTTCAATAACAACAATTCATACACAATTCTGATCTCTCTCATTTTCGAATTCCCAATTCATAATGAACTAAGAGAAAACTTACATCAAATCGAAGGTCTTCTTGCAAGGAGTCCAGAACCTTTTTCGGAATCGAATTCGGACACCCGAAACTCAAGATATAGCAATTTGAAGATGAAGAAATGAGCTTGAGGTTTCTTGCTCTTCTCTCTCGGTTTTGCCTTCAAAAGTTTCTTATGGAATTTGGTCATACACACGTGAATACATATACAAATCACAAGCGTCCAACAATTTTCAACTATTTGCACTTTGGCCCCTCAAGTCTTCAATAATTGCAATTCAGTTCTCAACTTCTCATTTCATTCAATTTCAATCCTAAATAATTTAAGAATATTAGAATTTAAATCAAAACTCCAAATATTCCCAAATTAAATATTCTCGTATTAAAATTAAATAATTCCAGGCGTTACACTAGCAATCAGTTGTAGACGTTTAATCAATGATTCAGCTAATCCATTCTGTGTATGAACATGAGCAATATGATGTTTAACAGTAATTCTCATTGACATACAATAGTCATTGAAAGTTTGGGAAGTAAATTCTCCAGCATTATCAAATCTTGTTTTCTTGATTGTATAATCGGGAAATTGATTCTGCAATTTTATTATTTGAGCCATTAGTTTTGCAAATGCCACATTTTGAGTTGACAATAAGCATACATGTGACCATCTGCTGAAGGCATCGATCAATACCATAAAATATCGAAATGGTCCACATGGTGGATGAATTGGCCCACAAATATCACCCTGAATACGTTCAAGAAATATGGGTGATTCTGTTTGGATTTTAGCTGGCGATGGTCTTATAATAAGTTTTTCAAGAGAACATGATTTACATTAAAACTTATTATTCTGAAAGATCTTCTGGTCTTTCAATGGATGACCATGCGTATTTTCAATAATTCTTCGCATCATTGTTGAACCAGGATGTCCCAATCGATCATGCCAATTGATTAATATTGAAAAACTATTAACCACCATATTTGATTCGATTGGCTTTATATGTGTATAATGCAATCCAGTAGGGAGCATTGATAATTTTTCAACAACATATTTCTTTCCTGATTTATATGTGGTAAGACACATATATTTCTGATTTTCATCAGTTATCGTCTCAGTATCATATCCATGAGAATATATGTCATTAAAACTCAACAAATTTCTTTTCGATTGTGGTGAATATAAAGCATCATTTATCAGAAATTTTGTACCATTTGGTAACAAAAATTGTGCTTTACCACAACCTTCAATCAAGTCTACAGGACCTGATATTGTATTCACCATTGTTTTTGTTGGTTTTATTTTCAAGAAATATCTTTCATCTCGCAGAATAGTGTGCGTTGTACCACTATTCGGTATGCAAATTTTCATAATATTATTTCCATGTTTGCTCATAGCATTTTCCATATCAAACTTCATAAAAATGAAATAAAGAAAAATTAAGTTCAATACAAATGCAAAATATAACATGCTTTATAATACAAGAATGCATGAAAAATACGAATTTGTTACAATCTAGTTCCACCAATCTTTAATCAATATCTTCGAAATCATTTAAAAAATCTGCAGCATTGAAACTAGTTGAACCAATTAAATGGTCACTATTTTCAACAAAATTGGTCTCTTTTTCTTTTCCTTTTGTTGATTCTTTATAGAGCTTACATAGGTGCTCAGGGGTTCGACAAATATGTGACCAATGTCCTGGAGTGCCACATCTATAACAAACACTCTCAGTTTTTTTTGAGTGATTTTTATTTTCACTCGTATTTTCATGCTGCCTTTTTGGTGGGTGGTTCGTGACGTTCTTTTGAGATGAGTTATTGAAGTAACTATCTCGATTATTTTTATATCCACGGCCGCGACCACGACCGCGATCATTTTTACGTCCAAGCCCATGTTCTCTGTAACACCTGGTATTTTTAAATACGTAAATCCGCATGCATAATTAGGATATTTAATTATTTAAATTTTAGATTTATGGGTTAAATAATTATGTGAATTATTTGTGCATGATTTAATTTATTTTTAAGCATTTAACCCATAATTAGTGATTTTTATGATTTTTAGTATTTTAATTAATTGTTTTGATCGCGTAGACGGGAACGTGAACGGACGAGATACCAAAATATTTTTAGCCAAAAATATTTTATGAGTTTTATGAGCCTCAAAATAATATTTTAAGGTGTTTTGTCAAGAAAATTATAGTATTTAATTATATAATTATTTAGGAGTTTATTTTTAGCCAAAATAAGTCATTTTAATGACTTTTATTAATGTTTAAAAATCCCTTAAATTTATATTTCGGGATTTATCTTTTATATCAGATTATTTTGTATTTTTAAAAGTTTAAAATCTTATATTTATGTTATATTATCTACCTAATTATTTTATGTTAGTTATTATCCTAGATTATTCCTAATTATCAAAATTTAAAACAAAAACCTATCCTACTCTAACTCCATCAGCCGACACCTTCTCCTTCCACCACATTCTCACGTTTTCAGCAGAAACCTTCAAGCCTCCATAGCCAACTTTCGAACGTTTTGTCAAGTTTTCGTCCAATCGTCGTCCCGGAAACGTCCTACGCACTTAGCTCTTTATTTGCATCGGTGAAAGGCATGTTTCCTTCCACTTTTTAAGACCATATCAGTGGGTATATGTGTGAGTGTGTATGCATCAGATTATGTACTGTCCTGTTCGATTTTTGTAAGAAACTTTGGATTTTGAATGAACTATTCACGTTTTTTTGCATGTGTTGGCTTGTTCATGATGCATACTCATGTTTTTAAGGAAGGGGCCGATCCAGGGCTGCTGGCCACATCTAGGGTGATGTCTTAGGGTCCCTAGGATTGAATGGCTTGCCTGGTTCGAGCCATGCATGGCCAGGAGAGGAGCTGGTTCAGAACAGGTCCTAGGGTGCGCAGGTTGAGCGATGTTGGGAGATTGGGTCGTTCTCGGTCCATAAGGCGTGTTTTAGACTGATTCCAGTTGGGTTAGAACCACAAGACATAGGGGAAGGTAATCCAAGTTGTGCTCCGGCCAGTGGTGGCCGGAGCTGGGCGGCCGAACGGTCGGAACTCTGCTGTCGCGCGCAGGAGGCGAGCAGAATAAGGGCTAGTTTGTTTTGGTTCGTTCTCCTTCGTTAGGGCTCGGATGGGGCTGGTTTTTAGCTTGTTGGAAACGTCTTGAAGAGGGCTAGGGGTAGGTGGTGGTGCTCTGGCCAGGGGATGGCCGGAGTATGGCGGCAGCAGCCCCGGAAAGCTGCTGCTCGCGGCCGAGGAGAAGGATAAGAGAGGGGTTCGGGTTCTAGGGTTTCTAGCTGGTCCGGGTCGGGCTGTGGGTTTCGGGTCGGGTCAGTGGGTCATGGGTTATGTTAGTTGGTTCCGGGTCCGGGTTAAGTGCGTCGGGCTCGGGTATTTTTATTTTTAAGTTTTAAGTTTAATTAAGTATTTAATGGGCCTAATTAAATCCCAAAATTTAATTGGGCTCCATTTAATTATTTTGAGTCAAATTTATTTATTTTGGGCTTAATTAATTGAGTCCATTAATTTTTATGGGCCTTGGAGGCCCATGGAAATTATTGGGCCAGTCTTTAGGCTTTTGGGCCCATTGGGCCAGAATAGAGTGTTAATGGGCTTAAATTAATTATTTGGGCTTAGAATTGTATTTTTGGGCTTAAGTATGTTATTGGGCCATTCTCAGTGTTAATGGGCCAGATTTAAGAAAAATGGGCTTGAGTGTTAGGGCCAGCAGTTCAGGACAACCCATGAGAAATTGCATGTGTCCTGAATATATATTTAATTATTATTATTTATTTTTTTTATGCATGAAAGTTATTTTTATATTTATATGATAGTATGAAATTTAAATTAAATATATATAAAGGACACACATTTTATTCAAGTACATGCATTCATGAAATAATATTTTATGCATGATTTAATGTTTAAGGTTGAGCAAGAAAATATTTTATGTTGGAAGTTGAAGTAGTGTGACAATTTAAGGGGGATTCGTCCCCATATGATTGAAGGGCAGTTTACTGCCAATTTAAGAGGTGATTCGTCACCGGCCACGTACGTTGGTTTCCACGCTGATCAGTATTTAATGTATGATTTAAGGTTACACTATGGATACAACCATGCTATGTTAGAAAATTAATTTGCTCAACAATGTTATGTATTATGTTATTTAAGTTTATTTAAGTTAAGTTATGTTATGTAATTTTTAAGCATGCTCATTCATGTATATGTATGTATTAGTATTTAATTGTTTTAAATTATTTTAAACCCTTGTTATGTTAGCATGTTGGGCCTCTAGGCTCACTACACTGGTATGGTGCAGGTGAGGACGTTGAGGATGATGTTGTCCCCACCGGAGGCGAGGATGTATGAGCAGACATGCAGTAACCCCGTGACCGTGATAGATGTCTGAGTCACCTTGCATGTTTTTGAATATTTTAGCATGATACATTTTTATTATTTTTCAGTGGTTGTGAGTTTAGAATATTTTATTAAATATTTTCAGTGCATGCAGAATTTACTCATTTTTATTTTGCAGTATTTTTAATTAAATGTTTGACTCAGATGTTTATTTTATTTTAAAGAATGCATTTTATTTAAGTATTTATTTGTTTATTTATTTATTTATTTATTTTAAATCTTTTTATTCTGTGCATATATGTATGGGCGTATATGTACATATTTTATTTAGTAAGTATAAAAAAAAAAAAAATTTCCGCTTATTTATTTATTAATTATAGAGTTAGGGTCGTTTCATCCTCGACCTCGTCCACGACCAAAATCTGGTCTATGCCTTTGATTTTGATTTTCATTTTTCATTACGACATTTGCTTCAGGAAATGCCGTTGATCCAGTGGGTCGGGATTGATGATTTCTTATTAACAATTCGTTGTTCTTTTTCGCCACAAGAAGACATGCAATGAGTTCAGAATATCTCGTAAAACCACGCACTCTATACTGTTGCTGTAGAGTTATATTTGATGCGTGAAAAGTGGAAAATGTTTTCTCAAGCATTTCCATCTCTGTGACTTCAAGTCCACATAATTTTAATTGCGAGACTATTCGATACATCGCAGAATTATAAACACTGACTTTTTTAAAGTCTTGGAATCTCAACGTATTCCATTCATCACGGGCGGTCGAGAGTATCACTTCCCTTATATGCTCAAATCTTTCTTTCAACCTTTTTCATAAAATCATTGGGTCTTTTTCTGTGAGATACTCACATTTCAACCCTTCATCAAGATGTCGGCGTAAGAAAATCATTGCCTTTGATTTATCTTGTGAGGTTGATATATTAATTTCTTTGATGGTATCACTTAGACCCAATAACTCAAGATGCATCTCAACATCAAGAGTCCATGACATATAATTTTTTCCAGTGATATCGAGTGCAACGAATTCAAGCTTTGCCAAGTTTGACATGGTGGTACTAGAAAAATAACAATGCATTTTATTAGTTAATTTCCATTAATATGACAATACAAAATAATGAAAAAATAAAAATTACAAGTGCGTATACAAATAGATAAAAAGTATGTGGTGGAAAATCGCTGGTGAGTACAAGACTCGTGAGCATGATGATCATAATCGTTATGAAAAATAGCCTTATAAATGCCATCATCTTCATCTTCGAAAAATCGAGTAAAAATATTTTGAGAAAAAGAGTGAATTTTGGTGTGATTGAAAATAAGTTTGAGTGAACATATTTATAGGCCAAAAACTAGCCGTGTTTGACCGTTGAGGGTAAAGA
Source organism: Henckelia pumila (assembly GCF_033568475.1). Taxonomy (NCBI): domain Eukaryota; kingdom Viridiplantae; phylum Streptophyta; class Magnoliopsida; order Lamiales; family Gesneriaceae; genus Henckelia; species Henckelia pumila. The sequence goes on from NC_133122.1 coordinate 44,393,214, forward strand.
AAAAATCGAGTATATGTTGAATAAAAATTCGTGATAATGATGCAATGCATATAATGATAATCATAATTAAATAATTATGTATATCATATCACATTATTATAAGGTCGGTGTCGTAGACAACCTTTTATATAATATTATGAAATTATACTAATATAGTTAGTATAAAGTCAGATATATTATAAGATCGGTGTCATAGACAGCCTTTTATATAATAACATGAAATTATACAAATATGATTATAATGTTTAAAAACCTTAGAGGCTTTTATACTTGTCGTATCCCTTACCGAGAGTGTGGGATGTCGTCTTGACATCCTCCCAGGATTTATAACAAGTTTTTAAAAAACTAATTTTTTTTTTCATTTCTGATAATAACATGATATTATATATATTAATATATACACAATAAAAATATATAAACAGTAAAATAAAAATTCTTACTTGTTGAATATTTTTGACTTCTTCTTGTATTTTGGAGCGTCGGAAATTATAGAGAACCTTCGAGCGATCGTGCTGATAACGTGCTGTGAAAAAGTAAAAATTTATGGTAAAAAGTAAAAACTCCAAAACTCAAAATATATTAAACTCTACACTTCACAAATTTTTCTCTCTCAATTCAATTGTATTTTTTTTTATCACAAATGAAGACCTATTTATAGATCCACATTTGAGATTAGTCCAAAAATTAATATATCATCATCTACATCATCACACACTAATTTTCAACATTTTACAACACAATATTCAACATTCAACTATAATAATAATAATATATTTTCAACAAGATTGAATATATCCCGCTTAATTATTTAAGTTGTTGCCATTGCCAACCTTTCACAGTATTCTTTATAGTAAAATACATTTCCATCACCCTAAATTTATTTTTTATTTCATTTATTATGGTTTATCATGAAAATAACAAGATCGTTGAGAAGTGGGACCAGTGAAATAAAAGATAAGTTGCCCTTGAATGAAAAAATTTTAAATGTATTTTTTATTCACACTAGTAAGATTTCATAAGTTTCAAATATTTTATATTATATTTTATATTAATTATGATGAATTTCAAATGTGATGAATTTCAAGTTCAAGGTAACATTTGAAATTCATTTAAGTGAAAAATGTATAAATTTATGATTTGATCTATTGTTTATTTTATGATTTTAAAATCTTTATATCCAAGCACACCAAAGAATTAATCTATATTTTAAAATTAAAATTTGAATGAGTTAATTTAGGCCGGGGTTCAATCCGGGATTATAATAAATAAAATAAAACAAGGTCAATGACCATATGGGATGACGACTAAAATTGATCGAGGGAACAAACTGAAAAATAATCTTCATGTTAATGGTTCAAAGCTTCCAGTAGAAGCAGTTTCCCTCCGCTTTAAATACATAATATATATATGGCCTGGCCTATTCCCATCGTTCGGCGCCAATTAGAATCGTGAAATCCGTTCAGGCTTTCAGCGATCCTCCCAATTCACTGAATTCGCACGAAAAAGAATGAATTAATAGCCGAAAATGGAGGATTCAAAAGTTTTCAGTGTTCGAATAGTCTCGATAGACTATTACATGGCTGCGCCAATTCCAGGATTTGACATTTCTCAAAGCACTTTCCATGGTTAGCTCTTTACTCGGACTGCCGGTTCCACGTCTCCATCTTGGGTTTTGATTTTTCTTTCTGGTTGATTACTAGAAACTTGTGGGTTTTATTTGATTTTATAATTTTTTTTCCCAAAATGGGTATCCTCAGGTGGGAAGGTGAAGGAGGTCCCGGTGATAAGGATATTCGGTCCGACCCCAGCTGGTCAGAAGACTTGCTTACATATCCATCGTGTATGACGTTTTTCACTGCATAATTTCTCTCAATTCATGCATATGTAAGTTTTGTTTGTCCATGGATGTTCACCAGCTTCCCACAAGCCTGAAGTTCAAGCCTTTTTGGTTTTACACTGAGAAAAATCAAAACATGTTAGCTACATAGAGTTGATTGTTTCTACTGTAGAAAGTTTCCCCTGATTGATGTTTAGCTTAAACTATCTTGTTTTATGCAGGCTTTGCCTTATCTTTACATTCCATGGTCAGATCTTGGCCATATACCCGATGATGAAGGTACCTTATGGTCGGAATTGTCATTATATGCGTGAAATACCATTCTAGTGTTTCACATCATTAAGACGAATTTAAAATGAGTTACAGGGGATTGGAATTAGAAATGGTTTCTTTATCTGTTACCCTCTGCATCCTTCAGTTAGCCCAATAGAGCAGGCGTACTAGTTGAATGGATTTAACTTGTTAAATTGTGGGAGAGGTAATAACAAGGAAAGGCTTTTTTGCGTTTCTCAATGGTTGATACCTGCTTAAGATAGTAATTGTCGGAAAATATATCATTCTAGTTTGGAGGGTAGACTATATCAATCATGCTTAGTTAGAAATTTTCCAGTCATGTTGGAATTTGTATTCGATTTATTTCCAACCGTGTCAGTGCCACAGGTCCATTACCTTTGAGTCGTGTGTTGGCAGCCTCATAAAAACACATTAGACTTTCTCATTCAACCTAAAAAAAGAAAGGCTTTATGCTGAGAATAGAGAAGGAGAAATCAAGGCAGCCAATAATCAGCCATTAATAATGAACAAATAAAAATTGACCTAATTGAGAAGGAAGAGAAGTTATGAAGTCAATTAGAAATTCATGGAGAAGAAATGTGGGGAAGCCAAAGAAAGGGCATCAGGGAACAATTGAATTGACATGCATTGTTAAAATTTCGGTTTCATTCCTCCATGACCATATACCTCCACGTCACCCAATTTTTGCCCCTCCAATAGGTTTTACCATACGAGTTGAGTAGCATGAGGTTCTAATCATTTGTGGTAGAGTAAATTAAGAACTAAAAATCGAACATGTTTTGCAAACCACTAGTTGAGGTTGATGCCCTTGTGGAGTATAAACGTAGGATTTCATTTTTGACAATATTATCATTATTTAAGTTGTTTTTTTAATGAGAATGTGAATCATTCTTAGATGGAAGAGATGCTATTCTGATTTAGATATATGTAAATAGGAGTTTTTCAGAACAAAATCCATACTTCGATAGGCTATCACACTTTCCACCGTAACTTGTCAGCTATTAAAGCTATTTGCTGCTTTCTCTACTCTGGTGGAAAATTTGTAGAATGTTGTTTATTGAATGTGTGAGACACTTCATCTTAGCTAAGTAATATGAGGATGGTTAAATTTCCAAACTTGTTAACGATTTTGCTTTCGGTTAAAAACTATCTTCTCCTTGTGATCAGAAAGCTGTGCCTGTGTATCTGATGGACAAGAAGCTCATCTTTGACTATCCTTTTATGCATGACAGCTTTTAATATTTTGAATCGTTTTTGCATGTGAATGTATCAATATAAATAAGAGAAATATCAACCTCTAGATCGTAACCAAATTTATGACTCGAGTAATTGCTATGTATCTCTCAGTAGTTTATATTCTTGAGTACTTGTAATTAGGTCTTGCTACTGGTTCAAATTTTTCGCTATGCATGGCAAATTTATAAAAGGACTGGTTTTAGACTAAGATTTTGAACCTGATCTATTTTTCTTCCTTTATCGAAAATTGAACAGTTGATTCATGCATACATGCTCTGTCTCTGGGTCTTGATAAGGCTTTAAAGGTATCTCAGATTCAAATAGTTGTTACTTATATGCCGTTTTTCATTAGTAGTACTTTTCCATTTGATGGCAGAATTCCTTGAACATGCTTTGTACATTGACTTTTGTTAGCTCAAAGGTAATACTGGCTCAAAACGTCAGCATGTGCATGGTTGCAATCTTGTTCGAGCGAGGAAGTTTTATGGCTATCATCCTACCGAGGAGCTATTTGTAAAGATTTATCTGTATCCTAACATCATATTTGTGTTTTTAGGCTGGCTTAGATGCTGCATATCGCTATTATTTGACGAGTTTAGGAGGGGGGCTGGGTTTATAGCCCAATGGAGAGGGAGCAATCTACACTTCGTCTCCTCTCCCAATTCCAAATATGTCAATTTATCTTTCTTATGGAAATATTAATCTCTCTTAATTTTCGAAATAAATTTTCAATTTTTGAGAATTGTGTCGTAATATTATTATATCCTATGTCCCATTTCTTTTTTCATTATTATTATTATTATTATTATTATTATTATTATTATTTTTATTATTATTATTATTATTTTGTATTCACAGTCAAATGATCTTCTTTGCTACCGTATGGCTTCCACTACTACTCCCTGTATAATATATTTGTGTTCCATTAGTTCTTGTATTGACCAAATTTGTGCTGTTAATTGTCATTACAACATTTGCTAAGATATACGTGCAGCAGTTTTCACACTAGAGTTACTGTATTTTTGCTCTCTTTCTCTTTGTTTTTGGTTCACTTCCCATTTATTCTACTGAGAACCTTGACAAATATTTAAGCTACTATCCACAGGATGTTTCGCGGGCTGCAAAGCTTCTTTTGGTAATATCTTAAGCTTTAGAATGTGATGCTTCATATTGTTATATAATTTTATTGTTTCTGAGATTTTCTTTTCTTAGGCCATCCAATTTCACGTTGCGTAGAGCAGAAATCCTCAAATTTCTTCAATGGTTGTGTAATCTTGGATTTTGAATTGCCAGTTGCTATCCATTGTCTCCATGGATGGCTTTTAGCTTTTTACCGCGTAACAAGTTACCATGTTTTCTTAAAACCTATCAGTGGCTATCTGTGAATGGATTTGTTTCAGCTATTGTGGAGCCTCACAAATTCATAATCGGTAGGTGGATGCCGTTTTTTTATGTGTAGGCAGGTGGAGTAATGGAAAAGGTTTTACAACCTCATGAGTCACATATACCGTTTCTTCTCCAATTTTTGGTATGCATATGTTTATTTCTGTATATCCATCCCAGCATATTTATCAATATTTCTAATCATACTGTCAAAATTCTCATTTCTTTCTGTGATCCTCATTGCAATTTAGTCGAAACATTTCCCTTGTCTCTCTCAACTTGGATGTGGTGGTTACCACTTCCCTTTTGTATCCATATTCTGTTAGTCCATATGTACTCAAATGTACTTTGGGATGCTTATTCACTTGCAAAGTTTCAGAATTCAATAGAAAGATATGCTGAAATCCAAGTTTTTGGTGTTTCAGAGACATGCTAGTATATGTGAACCGTGTATAATTCACCTTTCTTGCTTATTGTGAAATCCAAGCACTCACAACTCAAGTTGCATCATGCATTTCATAGGGTAGGACACTATTCGAATTATAGTGGCTTTTCTTTGCAATTTTCCATACAATAAGATTTTCCGAAATTGATGAGAAAAATAAATTTATTTAATCTATACCATATGTTAGGTGAGAGCACCTAATATCACCTGTATTTGGTGAAGCCTTTTTGCGATTTTCCAAAATTGTCCTTAATTTGCTTCTTCATCTTCTTTTCACTTAATTTATTATTATTTGCTTCTTCATCTTCTTTTCACTTAATTTATTATTATTTGTTTTGCAAACCCTTTTCCAACTTTTGTTTTGCCATGATTTATTTAGCATTCAACTCGATAACAGTCAATCACCTTCTTCTCATACAAAATCATCCAAAACAGAAAAACCTACTCCCCAAAAACACAATCGATCATAAAATTTTATTGAATTTATTTTTATATTGTGGACACGCATCGTGTGTGTGTCACGGTTACTAGTGTAGTTTATGAAACTAGACTCATGATTTTCAGATTTTTTCAGATTGACAACAATTTGTACGGAATGGGTCATTTGCATGTTTCAAAGATCAAGTTTCGTCGTCCTGTGCCAGATGTTTTCTCGCAACCGAAATCTAATTGCAAGAGTGAGCTGAATTCATTGTCTGAGGACTCCACGTTTATGGCTGGGAATTCCCAGGTTGTACTTATGGTGTTATTTATTTTGGAATTTTTAGATGAATTTCGTATGCATAGGACTTATATGGTAGCAATTCTATTTAAATTTCTTATTTAGGCAGATATAGGTGATGGCATGTGTTCGAATTTTCCTTTGTGGACATCTTCTACAGTTCCAGATCGTCAGATCATGAAAAATGGCAGTCAGACTGATTCTTTAGCAAATGAAGATATTCCATTGTTCAGGCGGCAGAGTACCTCTGAGCTGGAAGGAGATGCTGTAATTGATGGTTTGTTGGGTTTTACAATTTCTGATGTTTGATGTTGTGATTCCTTGGTTTTGTCCACACAGTCTAACCATGCATTTTCTCCCAGAGATAGTAAATCAGCAGCTTTTGTCGTATGCACGTCTTTCTCAAACTCATTCTGATGTGAAAATGGTTCAGTCACTAATACCAATTTGGGAGGTTATCTTCTAATTCACCCGTTCTGCTAGCAATGCATATCTTAAATAATTGATCTTACTTATGACTAGCTATATCATTCATTGTTTTAGGAAGAATTTGAGAGGACTGGAGTACCTGAGGCCGTGCCTCCCAATTCTGAAAAACCACTTCCACGAGATGTATTGAAGACTCTGTCCTATGGTATTGATTCTGAAATGTTGATGGAAGTGAACGACGATGAAGGAAGCAAGCCACCTTTGACTCTAACATCAATAAATTGTTCAACAGATTGCAGAAATTTGGTTGATTATGGACTAGACCACTTTGAGGGTTGCATCAATCTATCTTCCAAGCATTTGAAACAAAGTGACAACATTGGATCTTCATCATTGTTAGAATCATTATCTGAAGCTGTTTATGAAGACAAAACTAGTGCATCCGAAGCAATTGATAAACTGCGGATGTCTTGCTCTGCGGGGCAATTGAGTGAAAAGGTAATGCTCTAATTCTTACGGTTTCACTTTCATTATCCAAATCTACCCCTGCCAAATCCCAACAGAGATAAAGGAACGTAGGTGGAGTCTTTGTTGTATGTGAATGTGAGTGAGAGATGGAGGAAGGAGATTATTAGGTATAATGTGCAACTTTTTTGTTTGTTTTGGGGAAATACGTTGGGGCCTGGGGGGTATGATTTTGAGGAAATAAGATGTATGTTTGGTATTATGGTAAAGAAAAAGAACTGTTAGCTTAAATCTCAAATTATGTCAGAAATTCTGTGAATGGTATCACATTATTGTTTGTGTTAGAATATCATAATGTATTTGAGTTTTTCTGGAAAGTGATGAAAAATCGGATTGACACAATTTGGCAGTACTAATTTTAATAGAGATAAAAATGATCTAGGGGAGTTGTAAAAATGAGGAACAAAATATTTTGAGAAAGAGAATGTAAATGAGATTTCAACTCTTGGTTTTATTTTTGGTGATGGGAAAATGAAATCAGACAAAGGGATCATATTTCCATGTGGTTTTACCAAATTAAACCAGTTGTCACGTCACGTGGTTCTATCTCATTACTTTTGCCCATGCTTATGAGATGCAGTTGCACAAAATCTTATTGTTACTATATGGTTTTTATTTTTATTTTATCATACTTCATTGGGCTTCTGTAGTTTAAATTGTAATATTTGTGAACATCGCATCAGACCTCAGATGAAGATGCCTTGAGGCTTTTAAAGTGGTTTGCATCTTCTCAAGCTGCTGAAGATATAAACTCTGATGACGAACTTGCTCGTGAGACAATATTGAGTCCCTTGATACCCGTGAAAACCATTGACGAGGTGTTAGAGAAAGCCAATGTGGAGTACGAGAATGAATCCCAGCAAGAGTGTCAGGACATTCTTGATTCTGTTGAAATGCTTAATTTTGAAGAATCGAACGGCAGAGCTTCTGAGCTTATCAACAATAATCATTCTAGCCAATCATTGTCAAATAAAACTATACCTCAAGTCGATGGATCTAGTGATGATCTACAGTCAAGTCCACAGTTCAATGAATCGCACAATTTAGACACTAATGAACAAAATCCATCACAGAAAGCGAAACCATGGGCTGAGAGAGTTTCAAGAAGCTGCGAGCACCATAAGAAAAGGCCTCGTTGGGGCTCTTTGCCCGTTTCTAGTCAGAATGCAAGTAATGTTTCATTTCCTAAAACATTCAACACATTGAGTGGATGTGATGACGAGAATGTAGAAGGTTTTGGTACTGCCGGGTGTGGTATTGAACCAGAGAGATCTCCTTTTGTAGTAAAGGTTGATGAGATGAAGGATGTTGGCTACACGGGGCAAGCTAGCTGGATAACTCCATGCTCTACACGTGAGTTGATGAGGAAAAAGCGTTCACGTCGAACTGAAGGATCCGATTCCAGAAGTCCTATTCAAGATCAAAACAATTTTTTTCGGCCGGTGCATAGATCCCCAGTTGCCATTGAAGGTTCAACATTCCATGGTATGATCTTACCATCTACTGATAAGGTTTCTAGTGAAATAAAACCCATTAAACGTTCAACTTTTGGGAATTTGCCTCTTTTCTGTGGCACTAGCATAGAGCCAGGAAATACACCAATCATTTGGGATCAAAAGTCTGTTATTCAACTTGAAACTGGCAATAACATTTGTTGTGAACATATGAAAAGCTCTCAGAATTGTGTTGGGAGCGTTCATATTAGTTCTTGTATGCTTGAGCAACCTCGGTTTAAAAACAGTAATATCGATGGCCAAGATTCTAGTGGTCTGGATTTGCTTCAAACAGATACTATTTGTTCAGGTGCAGTGGCTGGTTCAGCTGCAAGTGACTCTATATCCAAAGATGACTGCCCAATTGAAAGTGATTACCTGATTGCTAAGCATAAGGTACCTGAGAGTCCAGTTGAGGATTTGGAAGACATGACAAATAAAACAACAATTACGCATTGTAAAAATTATCTGTGTCAAGAAATTAAACCTGGTTTCTCTATGCCTTACTATTCGATATCAGATGATTTAAATAAGGAAATGGAATCTGTAAAACTCGTTAGCATGGTTTTCTCCAAGAAACCTCCAAAAATGGAGTGTACGGAAGGGCCAGGTGGAGAATCCCCAGGGCCTAGGGATGGGCACTGTAATGAAGTATCCACTGTTTTAGGTAGATCTATAGAGGATTGTCTTCCTTTTTTTGTAAGGAATTTCCCAGAAGAAAAAGAACTACCCCCAAGAAATCATGATTATGTTAATCCCCATGAATCAGTAATTGGTGTTCCCATTCTTTATCAAAATGATGGATCACATTTGTTCATTCTTACCTCTGCCATCTCACCCCCATCTACAGAATCCGTCGATAAATGGTTATCATCATGTGGCTCTGATGCTATGGGACAAAAGTCAGATGCACCATCACTATTTCCCCTATTTTCTGATGGATCATCTGGTGATGTGATTGGCTCACTTGGTTCTCAGGCTGATATTAGTAATTCACCTACACGGCCGGAAAAGCCTAATTTGGATCGACTACATGAGCATAATCAAGAATCCTGCAGCACGGAAGTTAAAGAGTTTCAGAAAACGCCATTACCTGGCTCCAAGCAAGATCCCTCTCAGATATCAGGCCCTGATAGAAAAACGAAGCTAACCCCACTTAGTCAAATTGGTTTTCGTGATCCAGCAAGTGTTGGTGGAGGGCAGCAGCTAACGTTGCTGAGTGTAGAAATCCAGGCTGAATCTAGAGGGGATTTAAGACCTGATCCTCGTTTTGATGCTATAAATATCATTGCTCTTGTCTTTCAAGAGGACGATGAGTCCACTCTTGATGTTCACGTGCTTCTGCGTTGTAATCATGCATCTGTTGTAAAAGACCTGAATGCAATTCTTGGGTGCAAGGTACTTGTGTTTTCTGAAGAATTACAGTTATTCAGCCATTTTACAAAGTTAATTCATTCTGCCGATCCCGATGTAATAATGGGCTGGGATGTTCAAAGTGGTTCCCTGGGATTTTTGGCTGAAAGGGCTGGATATCTTGGCCTTGGTTTATTGAATAACATATCTCGGGCTCGATCTGAAACAAATGAAGCTTTGATAGAGTTCGAAATTTCTGAAAAAAATATGGTGAAGGAGATGTTATCTGAATCTGAAGCTGGGGAGGCTGCCCATCTTAGGAATATTTTGATTGAGGACGAGTGGGGCAGAACACATGCCAGTGGTGTTCATGTAGGTGGCAGGATTGTTCTGAATATCTGGAGACTGATGCGGAATGAAATTAAACTTAACATTTACACAGTTGAAGCCGTAGCTGAAACAGTATTGAGGCGAAGAGTCCCATCTATTCATTGGAAGGTACTTAACAAATGGTTTTCAAGTGGTCCTGGACGTGCTAGATATCAATCTGTCGATTATATCTTAGAGAGAGCAAAGTTGAATTTGCAGATTATGAATCAGCTTGATGTGATAAACCGAACATCAGAACTAGCTCGAGTATTTGGCATTGACTTCTTCTCAGTTCTGTCGAGAGGTTCACAGTATCGTGTTGAATCTATGTTTCTGCGACTGGCACATACACAGAACTATCTTGCAATTTCACCAGGAAATCAGCAGGTTGCCAATCAACCTGCAATGGAATGCTTACCCCTTGTTATGGAACCAGAATCTAGTTTCTATGCAGATCCAGTTATCGTTTTGGATTTTCAGTCCCTTTATCCATCCATGGTTATTGCTTATAACCTTTGCTTCTGTACTTGTCTTGGAAAAATTTCACCTTCAAAGGAAAATTGTCTAGGAGTCAGTTCATATTCAGCAGATAAACATACTTTGCACAATTTGAGACGGGAGTTGCTAGTTACTCCCAACGGAGTTCTCTATGTGTCTTCCAAAGTTCGGAAAGGAATTCTACCTCGCCTATTGGAAGAGATATTATCAACTAGAATTATGGTGAAACAAGCGATGAAAAAATTGGCTCCATCACAGAAAGTTCTTGGCCGGATATTTAATGCCCGACAGCTTGCTTTGAAGTTGATAGCAAATGTTACTTACGGTTATACTGCTGCTGGATTTAGTGGGCGCATGCCATGCTCTGAGCTTGCTGACAGTATTGTGCAGTGTGGCCGGAGAACGCTAGAGACTGCAATTTCATTTGTGAATTCAAATGAAAAATGGAAAGCCAGAGTTGTTTATGGTGACACAGATAGGTAATTCTTGTTTCAAACAACTTTTGAAAAACTTTTCAAAGTTATAGTTTGCAAAAACACAATTGCTTGGAAAGCATGATGGCTACTTCATAGTACATGTTATGAAATAATCTAGGCTGTGTACCGTACAATACTTATGGTGGAACCATCATTTTCACAGGCATCCTAATGTACATCTAGTTGGGAGTTTTTTTTCTTTTTTTCCTTCTCTTTTACCATGCTTTGTATCTCATCAACCAGTAAAATGGTGGCAGGATAGATGGGAAATGTTTTTGTTAAGTAGATTGGCTTGTTTTTCATGTTTATAATTGGAGTGTTTATTTTGTTGCATGTTTATAATCCATTTTTTTGGTTCAAGTGGCAATTAATTTGTTCTATACTTTCCTTCATTTTTTTGGGCTTAAGAAGCCATTTAATTCCTATACTTTTGTGCTGCAGCATGTTTGTACTCCTTAAAGGTCGATCTCTCAAAGAAGCTTTTACTGTTGGACGAGAAATTGCATCTGCAATAACTGAAATGAATCCAAATCCCGTCGCTTTAAAAATGGAAAAGGTTTACTACCCATGTTTCCTCCTTACAAAGAAGCGATATGTTGGGTATAGTTACGAGAGTCCTGATCAGAGCAATCCGATTTTTGATGCTAAGGGTATTGAGACTGTGAGGAGAGATACATGTGCTGCTGTTTCTAAAACTATGGAGCAGTCATTAAGGATATATTTTGAATATCAGAATATAGACGAGGTAGGCATCAGAAGTATGTTCTCTCATCTTCCTCTAATTACTCGTTTGAATTTCATAAAATGAAAATGTGCTTCATTTAGATAATAGGACTGATACAAGAGGTTGATGTACACGTGCGACCAAATATTTCATACGAACTATTGACTAGAGGAGTGGGAAGGCAACTATTCCATTTTAGTAAAGCCATTTTAATCCTTATCTATGATCTAAGACTACGTTTGGTTCGAAGGATGTGATTATTGAATGATTAGTACATAAATGATAAAAAAAATGATTGATGTAGAAATATAATGTATTGTGTTAAATAGTATTTTGTTTGGTATGATTTTCGTGGATGTGATAAATTAAGAATTTTTGTACATTTGAACTAAATATTACCCTTCAAATATAATGAAAGTACTGCCCTAATTTATTTATCTCAACTACTGCTTGGATTTTGTAAGGCCGTCTTCACCATTCTTCTTTCGAATACTTCTACATATTTCTTAAATTATTCATATCGAACCATTCTTCTGTGATATTTTTTGAAATATTGTGGGTAGGTAGACAATCTGTTACTTCTCATCCATCATTTTTCTGTGTTTTCGAAATATTCCAGAAAGAAATATTCATAATTTTTGTGTGTTGTTTTCTGCTGTGTTGTTTTCATGGGGAATTACCGAGAAATTAAGACGTTGCATGATTTTACTTCTGTATGAGGACGAGTTCGATTTCTGATGTTTTCGCACCTGTGAGAGGAAACCTAACACGCACAGCTTTTTTCTTCCATCGTTTACATGGAGATGGGATAAGCAAGATGGTGGGCCCTTCTTTTTCTTGGGTGTAGTAGCAGGGGTAGAATTGGAAATAGGGATCTGATTACAAAAAGGATTGTTAATATATGGGAGGTAGATGGGTTTACTATCCTTCAAATAATATCAGTTTGTCCTTTGGACATTGGATTCACTTGATTTATTAAAAATTGTACCAAACACCATATTAACCAATGAAACCAACCACAATCCTAGGCAATCATTTATACCAAACGGTTAGAATATAAATTTTGTAAAAGAGATAGAACAGTTTTGACTATTTAGGAACTCCGCCGTATGTTTTGCCTGATTTTTTTTACTTAGGAATACCGCCATATAATTTTACTGATTTTTTTTTATAAATAATTAGTTTCCTCAAAATGGCACTTACAAATAGTTATCTTGCCATAAATCCACGTTCAAAATCCTGTACCATCGTGATCGTGGGATAAGTGGTCATTCATTTCCTCTGGAGAGGGCTTGTCTTCTGTTTTGTACCAGCAGTGATCCATTTTCTCAAAGTGGCACTTGCAATTATGTCATGCGTTCAAACTGGTGTAAATTTTTTTAAAGTTCCTATCAAGCAGGTGGAAGGTTTTGCATGAAACTCCACTGCTGCTGCAGTGTTATCCATGTCCTCTAGAGAGGGGCTGGTCTTCTATCTTGGTTTAGAACAGGCTATGGATTCTTGGGGGTTCAGCCTCATGCATGTGCATGGGAAACAAAAGCTTTCCCTCGATGGAAGCTTAGAACAGAAATTAGGATGCGAGGCTTCCTCAAAGCCGGTCTCATCCTTAATGGGCTACTTGTTGCTCGTGCTTAATTGTTGTGTTTATCTTCTTCCAATTGAGATTGGGTGATTGTTTGTGCTCATTTTTTTATTGTTGATTTAATGAATTTACCATGCTCTCACCATTTAGAATATTTTTTCTGTCATTGATACCCTACCATACAGAAAACCCATCTACATCTTAATTATATTCTAAAACTGTCTGATCAAAGAACACGTTTTGCCATATAATAGCTCTTTGAAACTTTCTGTCCGATCAAAGAACGTGTTTGATCATATAGCTCAAGTTCTAAGTCAATATAGAACACATTGGTGTGATAGACCTGTGTGGTACTAAATGTATGAACTTTGATTGATTTCCTTGTATTTTCTCTGTTTTGTCTTATCCTTTAACAGGTCCATTCATATCTACGGCGTCAGTGGACAAGGATGCTATCTGGCCGAGTTTCTCTTCAGGATTTTGTGTTTGCAAAGGAAGTTCGTCTGGGTACTTACAGCACACGTACTTCTTCACTTCCTCCAGCTGCAATCGTAGCCACTAAAGCAATGAAAATTGACCCCCGGGCAGAGCCTCGATATGCTGAGAGAATACCTTATGTAGTTGTTCATGGTGAACCCGGGGCTCGTTTGGTGGACATGGTAGTGGATCCTCTTGAAGTTCTGGCTATGGACTCCCCTTACAGATTAAATGACATTTACTACATCAGGAAACAGATAATCCCAGCATTACAGCGAGTTTTTGGGCTGCTCGGCGCTGATCTCAACCAGTGGTTTCTAGACATGCCTCGATCATCACGTGAAGCTGTTGGAAAACGCTGTTCTCTTGGTCTGAATCCACAGAGAAAAAGAATCGATTACTACTACACATCAAGGCATTGTGTTGTCTGTGGTGACCTAGTTCAGGCGTCGTCCCATCTGTGTCCGAAATGTATTAAGAATGAAACCACTGTTGCCATAGCTTTGATTGGAAGAACTTCAAAATTGGAAAAAGATATCCAACACCTCACAGCTGTAAGTGCTACATACGTTAAAATCTGCTCATGTTCAGGTTTTCTGGGGAGACACCCATATCTATCAGGGTGGAACTGAAAAGGGAACTATTCATCTGCTCGCAGATTGAAAGCCATCCTGTTTTTTGTAAGTAAGTTGCTTTTACATCGTGTGTTTTATTTGCATTTTTCCGTTGAAATGCAGATATGTCGTCATTGTGGTGGCGGGGATTGGCGTGTGGAAAGTGGAGTCAAATGTATTTCACTCGCCTGTTCGGTTTTCTACGAGCGGAGAAAAGTTCAGAAAGAATTACAGTCACTATCTGAAGTTGCAACAAGAGCTGGTTTCTATCCTAAGTGTATGGTCGAATGGTTCTAACTTCTAAGTGGTAAGCCATTGTAAATATAGTCATGTACCAGTACGATGTATTTTATTCAGACTCACATGCTTTAGTTAGATTTATACGTAAGGAATATGTAGGAAGGTCATGCTTTCGAGTAATAGGTTACTTGTTAAAAACATCTAGTATTATAGATCGACGGAGAAATAGATCACTGGTGTTGAAAAATATATTATTATTATTATGTTGAATATTGAATATTGAATGTTAAATATTAACTTGTAAAATGTGAAAAATTAGTGTGATGATGTAGATGATGATGTATTAATTTTTGGACTAATCTCAAATGTGGATCTATAAATAGGTCTTCATTTGTGATGAAAAATACAATTGAGTTGGAAGAAAAATATTATAAAGTGTAGAGTTTGATATATTTTGAGTTTTGGAGTATTTACTTTTTACCGTACATTTTTATTTTTTCATAACACGTTATCAGCACGAAGCTCTAAAAGTCCTCCATATTTTTCCAAGCTCCAAAACACAAGAAAAAGGTAACAAAAGTAAGAATATTTATTTTATTGTTTATTTATTTGTTGTGTATATATTTAATATATAATATCATGTTATTATCAGAAATGATAAAAAAAAATTAGCTTTTAAAAACTTGTTATAAATCCTGGGAGGATGTTAAGACGACATCCCACACTCTCAGTAAGGGATACGACAAGTATAAAAGCCTCTAAGGTTTTTAAACAATAACGTGATATGATATATATTTATTATGTATATATACTAACTATATCAATATATAATTTCATGTTATTATATAAAAGGTTGTCTAGGACACTGACCTTATAATAACGTGATATGATATATATTTTATTGCGTATATTTAATTATGATTATCATTATATGCATCACATGATTATCACGAATTTTTATTCAACACATACTCGATTTTTTTCCTTACTCCCAACGGTCACAAATGGTAACAAAACGGCTAGTTTTTGCCCTATAAATATGTTCACTGAAACTCATTTTTAATCACACCAAAATTCACTCTTTCTCTCAAAATATTTTCTCCTCGGTTTTTTTGAAGATGAAGATGATGACATTTCTAAGACTATTTTTCATAACGATTATGACCATCATGCTCACGAGTCTTGTACTCACCGGCGATTATCCACCGCACACTTTTCATCTATTTTTAAACATACTTGTACTCGTCATTTATCCATTATTTTGTATTGTCATATTAATGGAAATTAACTTATAAAATGCATTGTTATTTTTCTAGTACCACCATGTCAAATTTGGCAAAGCATAAATTCGTTGCTCTCGATATCACTAGAAAAGAACAGAGAATTGTTAATGAGAAATCATAAATCCCGACCCAATGTATCTACGGCATTTCCAGAAGCAAATGTCGTAAGTAAAAATGAAAACCAAAATCAAAGGCATAAATTAGATTTTGGTTGAGGTCGAGGATGTGGTCATGAACGTGGATGTAGAAATGATCGCGGTCGTGGTCACGACCGTGAAAATGAAAATAATCGAGATAGTTACTTCAATAACTAATCTCAAAAGAACATCACGAACCACCCAAAAAGACAACATGAAAATATGAGTGAAAATAAAAATCACTCAAAAAGATATGAGAGTGTTTGTTATAAATGTGACACTCCAAGACATTAGTCACATACCCCTGATCACTTATGTAAGCTCTTTAAAGTATCGATAAAGGGGAAAGAAAAGAGACCAATTTTGTTGAAAACAGTAACCATTTAAGTGGTTCAACTTATTTCAATGCTGTCGATTTTTCAAATGATTTCGAGAACATTGATTAATATATTGGTGGGACTGAAATGTAACATGCTATATTTTTCATGCATTCTTATGAAACATGCTATATTTTGCATATATATATTATCCTTGATTTTCTTTATTGCATAATTTCTTTTGAAGTTCAAAATGGAAAACGGTATGAGTAAAACTAAACAAGTTGAAATAATCCCATGGAAGTTTGCATACCCGATAGTGGTACAACGCACACTATTCTCCGAGATAAAAGATATTTCTTGGAATTAAAACCAACAAAAACAATGGTGAATACAATATCAAGTCCTGTAGACTTGATTGAAGGTTGTGGAAAAGCACATTTTTTGTTACCTAATGGTACAAATTTTTTGATAAATGATGCTTTATATTCACCCGGATCAAAAAGAAGTTTGTTGAGTTTTAATGACATATATTCTCATGGGTATGATACTGAGATGATAACTGATGGAAATCAGAAATATATGTGTCTTACCACATATAAATCAGGAAAGAAATATGTGGTTGAAAAATTATCAATGTTCCCTACTGGATTGCATTATACACATATAAGGCCAATCGAATCAAATATGGTGGTTAATAGTTCTTCAATATTAACCAATTGGCATGATCGATTGGGACATCTTGGTTCAATAATGATGCGAAGAATTATTGAAAATACACATGGTCATCCATTGAAAGACCAGAAGATCTTTCAGAATAATAAGTTTCAATGTAAAGCATGTTTTCTTCGAAAACTTATTATAAGACCATCGCCAGCTAAAATCCAAACAGAATCACCCATATTTCTTGAACGTATTCAGGGTGATATTTGTGGGCCAATTCATCTACCATGTGGACCATTTCGATACTTTATAGTATTGATCGATGCTTCTAGCAGATGGTCACATGTATGCTTATTGTCAACTCGAAATGTGGCATTTGCAAGATTAATGGCTCAAATAATAAAATTGCGGAATCAATTTTCCGATTATACAATCAAGAAAATAAGACTTGATAATGCTGAAGAATTTACTTCCCAAACTTTCAATGACTATTGTATGTCAATGGAAATTACTGTTGAACATCTTGTTGCTTATGTTCATACACAAAATGGATAAGCTGAATCATTGATTAAACGTCTATAACTAATTGCTAGACCAATGATTATGAGAACAAAACTCCCTATTTCTATATGGGGACATGCAATTTTACATGATGCGACATTAATTCGCATCAGACCAAGTGCATATCATAAATTTTCTTCATTGCAGCTTGCATTTGGTAAAGAACCAAATATTTCTCATCTGAAATTTTTTGGATGTATGGTGTATGTGCCTATTGCACCACCTCAACGATCAAAAATGGGTCCTCAAAAAAAAAAATCGGTATTTATATCGGTTATGATAGCCCATCAATCATTCGATATCTTGAGCCTCAGATAGACGATGTGTTTACAGCACGCTTTGCTGATTGTCATTTTAATGAAAAAATCTTCCCAATGTTAGGGGGAGAAAAGAAACACATCGAAAAAAAAATCACATGGTATGTACCATCATTGTTACATTTGGATCCAAGGACCAAACATTGTGAGAAAGATGTACAGTAAATTGTGCATTTGCAAAGAATTGCAAATCAAATGCTCGATGCATTTGCAGACACAAAAGGGGTAACAAAATCATATATACATGTTGTAAATGCCCCTGCTCGAATTGAAATTCCAAATAAAAAAATTGAAGACACTCATGATGTCATAAAACGCTTGAAGCGTGGAAGACCAGTCGGTTCCAAGGATAAAAATCCTCGAAAAAAAAAAGGCATAGAGAAGCACGATGATCATAAAATAGAAAATGGTGTTCCAGAAGAAACACCTGATGATGAAAATGTTTTGTCAGAACCACAAACTGACGAGAATCGTGAAATCTCTATCAATTATATTAATACTGGAAAAATATGGAACCGAAAAGACATAGAAGATATTGATGAGATATTTTCTTATAATGTGACTTGTGACATCATAAATGAAAATGAGGATCATGAACCAAAATCTTTTGGTGAATGTAAAAATCGTCATGATTGGGCCAAATGGAAAGATGTCATCCAGGTTGAATTGGATTCGCTGAATAAACGTAATATTTTTGGACCTATAGTCCTCACACCTGAAGGTGTAAAAACTTTTGGATACAAATGGGTTTTTATTCGAAAGCGAAATGAGGAAAATGAAATAGTCAGATATAAAGCTAGACTTGTTGCACAAGGTTTTTCTCAAAGGCCTGGAATTGATTATGAAGAAACGTATTCTCCTGTTATGGATGCAATTACAGTGTCTGAAAATTTGGAAATGTGTCTTATGGATGTTGTTACAGCTTACTTATATGTATCACTTGATAGTGATATATAAATGAAAATCCCTGAAGGATTTAAGATGCCTGAAGCACAAAGTTCAAAACCCAGAGAATTTTATTCTGTAAAATTGCAAAGATCATTATATGGGTTAAAGCAATCCGGCCGAATGTGGTATAATCGGCTAAGTGAGCACTTGATGAAAAAGGGATATGTAAATGATCTAATATGCCCTTGTGTTTTCATCAAGAAAATAACATCCGAATGTGTAATTATTGTTGTATATGTTGATGATTTAAACATCATTGGAACGAATAAAGAAATTCAAGAAGTTATGATGTACTTGAAGGAAGAATTCGAAATGAAGGATCTTGGAAAAACCAAGTATTGTCTGGGTTTGCAAATCGAACAAAAAGAATGTGAAATTTTTGTTCACCTGACAAATTATACAGAAAAGATCCTTAAACGTTTTAATATGGATAAATCAAATCCATTAAGTACTCCAATAGTTGTAAGAATATTAAACATAGAAAAGGATCCATTCCGTCCATGTGAAGATGATGAAGTTATTCTTTGTAAGGCCCGAAAATATTAAATTATTAATTATGAGATTTGAGAATTAAATTTCATATTATGGGCTAATATTGATTTAAGAAGATATGGAAATGATAGATTTAATTTCCGAGCCGAAAATATTTAATTTGAAAATTTATGGATTTTGAGAATTAAATTCCGAGAATTCTTAAATTAAAAGAATAAATATTCGATTTGAATATTTATGGGATTTAAGATTAAATTCCATGTTTTGGGAATTAAAGAAGATTAATTTTGGAGATGAAACCCGACCAGGGGTTGATTTGAAAATATCAAAGATTCGAGGGCTAAAGTGCAAAAGGCCGGGATTATTGATTTAATCCGAATTTATTTAATTTTAATCCGAGTATATTTAATTTGGGAATATTTAGGGTTTCGATTTAAATTCTAATATTCTTAAATTATTTTGGATTGAAATTGTATTAAAAAGAAGGTCGAGGACTGAATTGCAATTACTGAAGACTTGAGGGACTAAATTGAAAATTATGCAATACATATCAGATTATTAATCAGATTATCAGCATGCTACGTGTATATGTTATGTGTATTCAGAATTATTCAAAAAATTCAAACAGAGGAAGCCGAACCCCTCTTATTCTTTTTTCATTTTGAGTTTCAAATCGCCGTAACTTTTGATCCGCTCGTCCGATTTCAATTCCGAAAGATGTTCTGGAATCCTTGTGACGAGGGCTTTGATTTGATGTAAGTATTTTGTTATCTCGGCATGTTTTGAAGAACGAAATTTGGCAGAGATCAGATTATGACTTGATGTTTGTGTTCTTGAATTCGTATGCCGTTATATATCGAAGCTGGATTGAAAATGAACTAAGGAATGAACTTGTTATGATGTCCAGCTTATATTTGATATATTTAGTTGCTGATATGATGAATTGAATGATGAATTCAGCTGATATAAGTGATACGAATGACTGAATTGATTAGAAAGGAATTCGATACTGAGTCGGTTCTCGATTTTCAATCGCTACAACACCGGTTGATGTTTTGACATCGTTTTGATAGCCTATAACTGAGTTGAGATAGTTGTTTAGATGTTATGAATGTTATGGCATTTTTATTTCTTGATTTCAGTTGAGTTTCAAAGGCTAACGATTCACGACTCCGAGTTATACCGAATAAGAAGAAGTTGAAGTTTGAAATGATGTTGATTGAATCTATATGGATGATTTTGATTCAATTCTGAAATGATTGAATAGATTGAGGTTTGATATGCATGTTTTGATGATATGTTTCAGAGTTTAATAGGAGACTATTGACTCAAGAACCTCAACTTGAAACCGAAGAAGAAATGATGATAGTTGAAGTTGTTCTACCTTGAAGATCGAATGTTATTTGAATGAGCAGATTTGCTATGAGTTGTGGTACTTCCTATTCCGATGGGGAACATGAAAAACTCGAGAATAAAAGGTATAAGATGATATCGAGATTCAGGAATATGATACTCAAGATTGATGAATCTTGAGTAGTCCACCAAATGACATACTAGTTATGTTTATTTTGATTATGAACTTGTTATTGTTCTTGTCGATCCATCACAGGTAGTGGATCTTTATTGCTTTTGATATGATATGATGATATTGAATTGATTCTAATGCCAAGGTCAGATGGACCTTATTTTCGAGTCTGATGAGACGACGATAGATGGATATCCATGTCAAGATCGGTTACGAATCTTGATGGCAACGAAGTGATAAGAATCAATTCTTGAGTTAGCGCGCTATATAAATCGAAGTTTTGATTTGAAGTTTGAGTCGAATTATGCGTTATATTTACTCTATTCTTGATTTGATATGTTTAGAGTTGATATGAATTTATTTAACGCATTTATATGTCGATTATACTGAGAATGATTTCTCACCGTAGTTTATCTGGCTGTTGCTTTGTTTTGTATGTGTGCATTGCAACAGATGGGGCAGGAGCTGGTCTGAGAGGACATTGATAGCTCGGGAGCAAGACTTAGCAAGTGTGGACTCGAGTTTTAAGAAAAAGAATGGTAGTTTGATAGAATCGATTTTGATATGAAACTTGAGATTTAGAAGCTCACTTTTGAAGATTTAGTGTAGCTTATTGTTTCATGCCTCTATGCTATCTATTTGATGTAATAATCATAAGATTTGATGCTTGAGCTTGGCTATATGTATATATGCATGTTCTTAGAAATTATAACATGCTTATGATCGATTTGTATTGAAGATTCATGACTTGATCCAGGGTCTTGACAGCAAAGTGATTTCTGCAAGTTTTCTGGAAATGTGATGCGCTCGATCGGGTGATTGTGTGCGATCGAGCGCGGCCTGTCCATTTGCAAAACCAAGAGCATGTTTATGTTGCCCGCTCAATCGGATGAAAATTCCCGATCGAGCGCGGCCTTGAAAAACTGGAACCCGAGAGTTTGATTTTCTTGCTCGCTCGATCGGGTGATTTTGTCCGATCGAGCGAGGCTCGGGTCTTTTAAAAAAAAAAATAATTCTGCTCTTGATTTATTATTCTTTAATTGTTTGATTAATTGTTTAATTAATCATTAGCTGCCCTAAAACGAGATTAGCAACCCGAGGTCCCCACAACAGGTGGTATCAGAGCGTAGGTTCTGGACTGAGATAGAAGCTGAGCAGGGTAGAGTGAGTCACATGCATATATAGTATTGCATGATTATGCAGTATTTGATTCGATGATTTAATAAATTGCATGTGTTCTTGATCTACTTTTGAAATTGAATTGAGTAATTTTCTGATTTGTAAATTTTTGAATTCTTATCGATGTTATTATAAGAATTTTCCCGGGTGATGTAAGAACCCAGAATCGAAGAGAACAGTGTTCTTTGGGTGATGTAAACACCCCAGACTGACAAAGTTGTATGGCCAGACTGAACAGAATGGTATGGTCAGATTGAACAGAACTGTATTATTGCTCAGCTAGTCAGCTGAATGAAATATCTCTGATTGAACAGAACAGAATATCAGCGAATGAATAAATGTATTGCAGGTAGAAGTTGTTCTGAAGAACTGATTAATCGTTCAGATAACTGAAAGAGACAGATGAGTGACGTATCAGATTGACTGTCTACCAACTTCAAGACTAGAAATCAGCTGATAGATTTTGACGAAGAAATTCTGAAAAAATAGAGGTATATTTTGAAAGAGTGGGTGCCCGGTGAGCCAACTTGTGGCTAAGGGCTTTGATGACTATTTGTATAAATAATATTTTGTTTAATATAATTTACACTTTTATTAATGGCAATGACTTTATCTTTCTTCATATTGTTATATTGTGATATACTATTGTTGTTTTGATAAAGACCTTGAATATACAATAGTGTATGTAAGATGTGGTAGAACATGGGGATGTCTATCATGAAACACATCTTATAGTCACTGTATATTCTAAATCGTTCCTAGTCGATTGAGCCGTCCGTGAATAAGGATAAGGATCGCTCGAGATTGAGACTAGCATTTGCGATGTCGAGTACCATATTTCATTGGTATGGAACATAGAGATGTTCGAAGCATGCAAATGGATATTCATACGATGAATGATCGAACTACCCTATCCGGACTTTCCAAGTGGTTATCATTTATCGAGTGGATAAAGTCCGTGGTTTTGGTTGTACACCATTAGTCCTTACTACTTGAAACATCATTGAGACTCTATATGCTAGTACTGTACTTTGACTCGTTTACCGACTCTATTGGGGTCATCAGGTGTCGGGATTGGGTACAGTTACGACACATATAAGAGTCGATGCTTTGTTGTCAAGGATTCACCACATACTTGCGAGTGTGGATATCCTATGCAATCTGAGGAGATATTAGTGTGACGAATCTCTGACCAGAGTACATGATGTGTTTTAAGAAATGGTTTCTTAGTAGCACATGCGATGTCACTATTTGATCTTCAAGATGTATTGCATAGTTATCGAATCTCGAACGACTCTCGATTTACCAATGGTTGTTGATTCGATCGGGATATATGGATGAAGGGACCGTACTGTACGCTAACCAAAATCTATTGGTTCTTGCAGGCACTATCAGTGATACCTAGGGAATCATGGGGCGATGTTGCTAGACGCTCTTACCATGATTCGATGGGCAAGTCGGAAATGGTTGTTCCAAGTCACAAGGAGTTGTGAGCCCACGGCTAGCTGTATCCCTGAACCATTGAGGGTCACACAGAGTAATGGATTTATAATCCCCGTTGAGATAGTTAAATTTAAAGAGTTAAATTTAATGAACAAAGAAGTGAGACTTCTTATTTAAGAGTATAGGAGTAAGATTTCCTAAAATGACATAGAGATGGGCATTTTTGGAAACCACTGAATTCGGATTCAGAAAATTTATCTTGACTCTAAAAGATGCAGAAATGGTTTCTGTGAACATTGGTGAAATTGGTTTATCAATCTGAGTCATGATGAATTTTATATTAATTTCTGAACATGCGGGCTTTGCTTGTCAGGCTTGAACTTATGACTAATGGGTCCTAAGCTGTTAGCAGCCCACATTATAAATAAGTTATTGCAGTACAGGAATTACACAACAGAGGTCACAAAATATTTTTCGAAAATCCTAGCTTTGTTTTCTCTGAAGTGGCCGCACCCCTCCCCTCTGCTCGGGAAAAATCCAGCCTGTGAATTTTGAATTTGCAGTCTGGTTTAACGGATCAAATTCGTTAATTCTCTTCGTAGAAACTTCTGATAGATTTTCTAGTGCAATCTATCAGAGGGATTAAATCTCTGTTCGTGGACCTGATTGAAAAACAGTTCGTCCATCAGTTCCTGGGATATACAACAAGAGCAGAGTAATCTGTTGGTGTCCATAATCTCGATTCGAGATTGGAGGTAAAAATTTATAATTGTTATTTAATTTTTACACACACAATTTAATCGTAAAGTTTTGATACCCATTATGGAATCGTTCCATATAAAATTTTTAAACTTCCGCTGCACCGGGTATCAATTCTGATTGATCTGATCGCCGTTCTCCAATAGTGGTATCAGAGCCAGGTTGCTCAGATCAAGCGATTAAATTAATCGATTGTACAAAAAAATTTTAGCCTCGGTTTTTTGAAACAAAATAAATTTTTTTTTTAAATTAAAAATTTTTTCGGGCAAAAACACGGGCAGCGAGAGTCGCTGCCCTAGGGGCAGCCGGGCTGCCCGGCCCGAGCCCTTTTGGGGCGCGGGCAGCCCGGGAGCGTCCCGGGCGGCCCGCGAAAAATTAATTTTTAATTTTAAAATTAAAATTTTAATATGTTAAAATTCTATTTTTGGTCCGATCGAAAATTGTTTTTGATTGGTCCACGAGGCGTCGGATCGAATTGTTCGAGTCCGAAAATTTTAAAATTGATTTTTGGATAAATTTGAATTTTTGGAAAATTTATAGATTTTATCCATTAAATCAGATTTTATGAAATTAATTATTTTTGGTACAATTGATGATAAGATATGATCTTATGAAAATATTGAGTAAAATATGATTTTATGTATAAAATTGGATTTTATATGTAAAATATGATTTTATTTGATAAAAAGATAAAATATGATTTTGTATGTAAAATAAGATTTTATATATGGAATATGATTTTATCCTTTTAATTTAAATTGCCATTGCATGTTATCCAATAAATTAATTTTGAATTAAATATTATTGGATAAGGATGATCGATTGCCATGACCAATTTTGTAGATGTATGTTAGGAATTTACATTTGTTTTTATTGTTGTTGAATTTATTAATGGGCCTGGTTTATGGCCCAATATGAATTGTCATATGTAATAAAAGTGGGCCTGGTTTATGGCCCGTTCCCACCCCTTGAAATGTATCCCCTACTTGTCATGGTTATTTATTGTAAATACATTAGACTTAGTGGGAGATGAAGATTTGAAGACGGAGGTGGGCCTAGCAGACAATAAAGACTGAAGAAATGTAAATTGGAAGCTCAATGTAATAGGATTGCATTGCATACCTGCATATTACCTAGGATTGGACTTAGACTCGTGATTGGCAACCACGGGTCGATTAGAAATGGAATCGATCATCCTATATAATATATGATATTATAGTTGTATGCATATTTTAGACAAAATTGTATGAATCCCGCAAGCATACAAATTTTTAAAAATTGATGAGACAAATTTTCAAAATTAAAATCCCTCATTTTAAATATGATTTAAAATTGATATCAAGATAAATAAAGGAAATTTAAAATTGTTTAAATGTTCCTACCTTCCATCAACGATCAATGTATGAGATGCTACCCGCGGATACGGTCCGGCTCATATTATTGGGGGAGTCCGTTCGTCGGAAAGCTGTACATTGGATCGACACATGTTGTAAGTTGGGTGGAACTCCCATGGGATCGGCTCATATTATTGGGGGATCCACATGGCGACCGTCCATCACAACTTAATATTGATGGGTCATCTTGACATGTCACAATAAACGGCGTCATATTATTGGGCCCTTATTGGACATGAGGTAAAAACGTGGAGGTTGCTTTGGAAGCAATTGGGCTCTACCTTTTGAAAATTATGGTTGGCTGATATTATTCGGGACCATAGTTTGTCAATTGGACTCCATGTTCTCACTAAGGAAAACAGTTTCCCGTTTTCACTAGAGGGTAGTGAAATCGTTAAAATAGTGGGAGTGAGATTCATAAAATAAATTTCGCCTATTTTATGTCTTAGTAAATTAATTAAACAATCACTGATTATTGTCTGTTTCTTTTCAGTATTTCATAAAGATGAATTCGCGTAATCCACTATTCTCTATCCTCGAACAAAATAAACTGACTGGCGCAAACTATACGGAATGGTTCCGTAAGTTGAAGATTGTCTTAACCTCGGAGAAGATGCTCTACGTGTTAGAAAAATCTCCTCCGAAGGAAGCACCAGCTGATGTAAGTCCGGAAGAGTTGGCCAAACTTGATACATGGTGGGACCATGATATCAAGGCCAAATGCTATATGCAAGCCTCGATGTCTGATGAACTCCAGAGGCGATTTGAGGATACCGTGAATGCTGCTGACATTCACGTACAACTCAAGGAACTTTTTGGGGCTTAATCGAGAGCTGAAAGGTTCGTTACTGTAAAAGAGCTAATGACGTGTCGCATGCGTGAAGGGACTTCGGTCCGTGATCATGGGGTACGAGTGATTTGGCTCATAAAGAAGTTGGTAACGCTTGATTTGGTGTTGGAGCATGAACTCAACGTGGACTTATTACTTCTATCTCTTCCTTCTTCGTTTGACGGATTTGTGGTGAATTTCAATATGAACAAGATAGAGGCCTCCCTTGAAGAGTTGGTCAATATGCTTGTAACATATGAATCCACTTTAAAGAAGGATAAACCGGCTTTCTTGGTGGGCTCCTCTTCTTCTGCTAAGAAGGGGCCAAGTAAAAAGGGTAAGAAACGTTCTGCCCCACCTAAGAAAACCGAACCCGAGAAGAAGTACAAGACAAAGGCTTCAAACATGGAAAAGTCCAAGGATGTTTGCCATTACTGCAAGAAGCCCGGTCATTGGAAACGTAACTGCAAGGAATATCTAGAGCAGTTGCGAACTGCGAAGGGTATGTTCTATATTGAAATAAATGTTTCACTTAACACTACTTCTTGGGTATTGGATACCGGATGTGGATCTCACATTTGCAATGATTTGCAGGTGATGACAAGAAGTCGCAAGCTTAGAATGGGTGAGACCCAGCTGAGGCTCGGAAATGGTTCCAGAGTTGAAGCTAAAGCTGTGGGAGATGTTTATTTAATTTTGTAGAACGATTTTAAGTTACTTTTGAGAGATGTTTTATTTGTTCTAGATTTGATTAAAAACATTATTTCTGTTTCTATGCTTGATAGAGATGGTTATTCTTGCAATTTTGTGAATGAGATTTGCAATATTTACAAGAATGAATGTTTGATTGGAAATGGACAACTTGAAAACGATCTATATAACTTAAAATTAAAAGACGTTCCAATAAATTATGTTGATAAACCGGTAACAACAAACAAAAGAAAAATCGATAGTCAAAACCCGGCAAACCTTTGGCATGCTAGGCTAGGTCATATTTCCTCAAGGAGGATGAACAAGCTAGTGGGAGAGGGCATGTTTGATATGTTTGATATTAACTCTCTATCTACTTGTGAGTCCTGCCTGAAAGGAAAAATGACTAAATCTCCTTTTAAGGGGAAACCTGAGCGTAGTCAAAATCTGTTGGATTTGATCCATACAGACGTTTGTGGTCCATTTAGAATTGGTACTCAATATGGCCACACCTACTTCATTACCTTTACTGATGATTATTCAAGGTATGGGTATTTATATTTAATGAAATATAAGTCTGAAGCATTTGAAAAGTTCAAAGAATTCAAGGCTGAAGTAGAAAACAAGCTAGGTAAAAGTATTAAAGCACTTCGATCGGATCGAGGTGGAGAATACTTGAGTACCGAGTTTTTGGACTATCTAAAAGAGAATGAGATTCTCTCTCAGTGGACTCCTCCTATGACACCTCAGTTGAATGGTGTATCGGAGCGTCGTAATCGAACTTTGTTGGACATGATTCGATCCATGATGAGCTTCACTGAGCTTCCACCTTCGTTTTGGGGCTATGCGCTAGAAACGGCGGTATTGTTGTTGAACAACGTCCACACTAAAGCAGTGGATAAAACACCATACGAGTTATGGAATGGCAAAGCTCCTAAGTATTCGTACTTGAGGATTTGGGGATGTCCTGCTTACGTGAAGCAGACAGTGGGAGATAAGTTGGATAGTCGATCCACCTTATGTTATTTTGTAGGGTATCTGAAGAATTCAATCGGATATTATTTCTATCATCCTGCTGAAACAAAGGTGTTTGTTTCAAGGAATGCCACCTTCTTGGAGAAGGAGTTCTTATTGGATAAGAAAGGCGAGATGATGGAACTCGAAAAAATTCGAGAAGAACCCGAAATACAAAATAACGATCCTACACCTCAGGAACCATTGATAGACACACCTATACCTAGAAGATCCGAGAGGACTTCTAGACCTCCTATTCGATATGGTCTTCTTCTTGAAGGGGATCAAGATGAACCCGATGTTGGATGTGATCCAAGAAACTTCAAAGAAGCAATTTCTGATGCGGATTCAAATTTATGGCTTGAACCTATGCAGTCGGAAATAGATTCGATGCATACAAACCAAGTTTGGTCTTTAGTAGATCCTCCCGATGGAATTGTTCCAATAGGGTGTAAATGGATCTACAAGAGAAAGCTTGGGCTTGATGGTAAGGTATTGACCTACAAGGCGCGATTGGTGGCGAAAGGTTATACTCAAAGACAAGGAGTTGACTATGATGAAACCTTTTCACCAGTTGCAATGTTCAAGTCCATAAGAATCCTTATTGCCATAGCTGCTCGGTATGACTATGAGATATGACAAATGGATGTGAAGACTGCATTTCTTAATGGAAACATTAAGGAAGAGATCTATATGACGCAGCCTGAGGGATACACATCCATGGGAAGCGAGCATAAGGTATGCAAGCTTCAGAGATCAATCTATGGTCTAAAACAAGCATCAAGAAGTTGGAACCAGAAATTTGATGAAACAATAAAGGATTTTGGTTTCATCAAGAACCCGGAGGAACCATGCGTGTACAAGAAAGTAGTTAAGGATGCTGTGACATTCTTAGTACTTTATGTTGATGACATCCTACTCATTGGGAATGATGTAGGGATGTTGCAGTCAACAAAGATATGGTTATCAGGTAGATTCTCGATGAAGGATTTGGGTGAGACATCCTATATTCTAGGGATACAGATCTATAGAGATAGATCTAAGAGAATGATAGGACTCACTCAAACAACCTACATCGACACCATATTGAAACGGTTTTCAATGGATGGGTCCAAGAGAGGACATCTACCTATGTGTCATGGAGTTTCTCTATCCAGGTCTATGTGTCCCAAGACTGATGAAGAAATAGAGAAAATGACACATGTACCATATGCGTTAGCCATAGGTAGTATCATGTATGGGATGATATCTACCAGACCGGATGTAGCATTTGCTCTGAGTGTCACGAGCAGATATCAAGCTAATCCCGGTCAAATGCATTGGAAAGCCGTGAAGGACATTCTTAAGTACTTACAAAGGACTAAGAATATGTTCATGGTATATGGAGGAAGAGAACTAAAATTGGAAGGCTATACCGACTCTAGCTTCCAAAGTGACGTGGATGACTCGAAGTCAACCTCTGGATTTGTGTTCATGCTCAATGGCGGTGCTTTCTCTTGGAATAGTTCCAAGCAGGACACCACAACGGATTCCACCACTGAGGCAGAATACATTGCATCATCAGCTGCTGCTAAAGAGGCCGTTTGGATGAGGAATTTCGTCCAAGAGTTGGGTGTTATTTCGGAAGTTGTTGGTCCAGTCCCGGTGTACTGTGACAACACGGGTGCCGTTGCTCAGGCAAAGGAACCAAGGTCTCATTAAAGATCCAAACACGTACTGAGAAAATACCACATCATCCGGGAGATCGTGGAAAGAGGAGACATCACTGTCGAAAGAGTGGCATCTGCAGACAATATCGCTGATCCACTTACTAAGCCCTTGCCAGGACCATTATTTGACAAACATCGCGAAGCAATGGGTCTACATAGTATGACTAGTTGGCTTTAGGGCAAGTGGGAGATTGAAAGAGTGGGTGCCCGGTGAGCCAACTTGTGGCTAAGGGCTTTGATGACTCTTTGTATAAACAATCTTTTGTTTAATATAATTTACACTTTTATTAATGACAATGACTTTATCTTTCTTTATATTGTTATATTGTGATATACTATTGTTGTTTTGATAAAGACCTTGAATATACTATAGTGTATGTAAGATGTGGTAGAACATGGGGATGTCTATCATGAAACACATCTTATAGTCACTGTATATTCTAAATCGTTCCTAGTCGATTGAGCCGTCCGTGAATAAGGATAAGGATCGCTCGAGATTGAGACTAGCATTTGCGATGCCGAGTACCACGTTTCATTGGTATGGAACATAGAGATGTTCGAAGCATGCAAATGGATATTCATACGATGAATGATCGAACTACCCAATCCGGACTTTCCAAGTGGTTATCATTTATCGAGTGGATAAAGTCCGTGGTTTTGGTTGTACACCATTAGTCCTTACTACTTGAAACATCATTGAGACTCTATATGCTAGTACTGTACTTTGACTCGTTTACCGACTCTATTGGGGTCATCAGGTGTCGGGATTGGGTACAGTTACGACACATATAGGAGTCGATGCTTTGTTGTCAAGGATTCACCACATACTTGCGAGTGTGGATATCCTATGCAATCTGAGGAGATATTAGTGTGACGAATCTCTGGCCAGAGTACATGATGTGTTTTAAGAAATGATTTCTTAGTAGCACATGCGATGTCACTATTTGATCTTCAAGATGTATTGCATAGTTATCGAATCTCGAACGACTCTCGATTTACCAATGGTTGTTGATTCGATCGGGATATATGGATGAAGGGACCGTACTGTACGCTAACCAAAATCTATTGGTTCTTGCAGGCACTATCAGTGATACCTAGGGAATCATGGGGCGATGTTGCTAGGCGCTCTTACCATGATTCGATGGGCAAGTCGGAAATGGTTGTTCCGAGTCACAAGGAGTTGTGAGCCCACGGCTAGCTGTATCCCTGAACCATTGAGGGTCACACAGAGTAATGGATTTTTAATCCCCGTTGAGATAGTTAAATTTAAAGAGTTAAATTTAATGAACAAAGAAGTGGGACTTCTTATTTAAGAGTAGAGGAGTAAGATTTCCTAAAATGACATAGGGATGGGCATTTTTGGAAACCACTGAATTCGGATTCAGAAAATTTATCTTGACTCTAAAAGATGCAGAAATGGTTTCTGTGAACATTGGTGAAATTGGTTTATCAATCTGAGTCATGATGAATTTTATATTAATTTCTGAACATGCGGGCTTTGCTTGTCAGACTTGAACTTATGACTAATGGGCCCTAAGCTGTTAGCAGTCCACATTATAAATAAGTTATTGCAGTACAGAAATTACACAACAGAGGTCACAAAATATTTTTCGAAAACCCTAGCTTTGTTTTCTCTGAAGTGGCCGCACCCCTCCCCTTTGCTCGGGAAAAATCCAGCCTGTGAATTTTGAATTTGCAGTCTGGTTTAACGGATCAAATTCGTTAATTCTCTTCGTAGAAACTTCTGATAGATTTTCTAGTGCAATCTATCAGAGGGATTAAATCTCTGTTCGTGGACCTGATTGAAGAACAGTTCGTCCATCAGTTCCTGGGATATACAACAAGAGCAGAGTAATCTGTTGGTGTCCATAATCTCGATTCGAGATTGGAGGTAAAAATTTATAATTGTTATTTAATTTTTACACACACAATTTAATCGTAAAGTTTTGATACCCATTATGGAATCGTTCCATATAAAATTTTTAAACTTCCGCTGCATCGGGTATCAATTCTGATTGATTTGATCGCCGTTCTCCAACATATTTATTTGTTGGTAAGTGCTTAGAACAGAGTTTTATTAATGTTTCTTTGCTACAACAGATAGAAATGATGAGAAGGAAAAAAAAACATATACCTTTTAGAAGCTGAATATTTTGAGTATTGAAGAATGTCTTGTTAGATTTCAAGCCTATTACGATTCTTTGAATTGTAAATGATAAGAAGCTCATGATTGAGTGAATTATTTAATGGCTTGAATTAGACGATTATGTCTGAATAAATTTTGATGACTGAAGTATGTTATGAAAGACATAGTCTTGTTTAAGAGAACTGAATTTGAATGATGAGGCAGAAAGAATGAACTTGTAGACATGCCATAGTGTGTGAGAGAAACACATATTTAGCTACAATTTCTATTCCAGAAGTATACAGAGGATCAGAATGAAATTGCACCTGAGAATGAAATTGCAGGTAACAGATTTATTTTGTTTTAACCTCTTTATGTTATTGGTGCAATAGATTCATGATAGCTGAACGATTATTATATGATCACCTATGTATCAGAAAAGAGACAGTGTGAATTGAACGGAAGAATGGAGCTATTGCTTCGATGAACTGAAACTGAAGATGATTTTTGTTCGTATTGAAATATCTGTTTATGTTGCATGATAGATGATGATGCAATATTCGAATACAGATTAATAGAAGAATTGATGATAAGAAGCGATAAAATTAGATCAGCAAGAACATAACGTGCATATGAATAAGTTGATATGATATAGAATCTCGAATTAAGATTCTATGATTTCGGTTTGATATATGATGTTTGATTACAGAAATATTCCGAAATCAGTATATTCGATGTAATAGATATGTTCAAGATCTAAACCAGCAGTGATAGGTATGCCAATGAATAGAGATTACAGAGATGTTCCGGTAATAATTTTGACTTTAGATTCAGTTGCGAACTGGAATTCAATAGCGAATTGATGAATTGATAAATTACCGACTTGATGAGATTATGAACTGAATTTTGATTTTGAGGTTTGGAAGATAGACGATGATATGAAAATCAGTTACAAATGAGTCTTTTCTTTGATTTGCTGAATCGATTACATCCACTGGAGATATAATTCTTGAATGATTAAATATTGATTGGCTCTCATGGCACATTGCTTTCGTTTAGAGCCTGTGTTGATTCACTCATTCTGAGTTATGCGATGCAAATGAGTTGTTTTCACTTTGCAGAGTTTGTTATCCAGACGATTTGATTTTTGGATGACCTTGATTGAGAGATTTTCTCAATCTTGATTTATTTCTTTTGATTTTGAGAATTATTGATCATTTGATGATATTTCAGCGTATTGTAAGATTGTTGGCCCGTAACTGATAAAAGAATTTGAATTTGATTCCTGAATTTTTGGGATTAGATGATATGAATTGTTTGTATTTAGAGATAGAAATGAGGAATGGAATGGACATCCGATGAATTGATTTTAGATTTTTGTGTATTCTGGTTTGACTATTTAGATGATTATGTGACCAATCAGAATGATTTTTGATTGGAAGCGATCCAGAACTGTTTATATGATGAAAGAAACACAGAAAATAAACTGAAGCGATGAGAATTCAGTAAAGAATGCCAGATGAAGATATGAATTGAAGCCTCAGATCAGAATGAATGAATTCTATTCTGATTGCTTATCTGATTGTGCTTGATATGTCCGAAAAGAAATATCAGATTTTGAAGAAAATGCACAACAATGAATTTGGGATTCATCTAATATATGTTTTATCAGAAGATACAGCAACTAGATGTAACTGAATTAGTATGTTTTCGAAGTTAAACATACAAAAAGTTCTGATGAAGTTGCAAATCGTTGACCAGATTAGTTCAGTGATAGTTTAGAAACTCCAAAAATTGAAATGAGATCATGATTTGAAAGAGTAATGTGTGAAACTACCAAGATGAAACCGTTTATAGATGAGGTAAACAGGTGGTAGTTATGAACAGATTGATTAAAATTACTATATACGATGATCTGTCTCTATGATCAAATCACTGAAGTGTGACTAGATTCGTTGCAAAATGAATAGTAAGCCAAGAAATAATGTTTCAGATTGAAACATTGGGTTTACTATTACATTGTAATACAGATGATTCGAAGATTTTGAGTACTATTTGAGATAAAGGTACAAAATATTATTGTTGAATTGGAAAAATAGTCAGAGAAGATGAATTGAATTTCGAGAATGAATTTTATCTGACATGATATCGATTATCAACAGCTCTGAATACACTGTATGAGATGTGAATAACAACTATCTATTCAGATCTATGAAGAAGATAGAGATATGATGAAATTACAGGAATGATAAAAATCTATTTTCAGGATTAAGACTTTAGATTTATTCGACATATGTGGCATCGATTGATTGATTGATGTTCTGAGAGTTGGTTATATGTGATTGCATTATACCATTTTTTTTCGATTGATGGATTATCTGAGTTGATTTTCCAGATGTTGAGAACATTCTCAGAACTTTAATACCTGATTCGGTATTACTTGATTTGATGTGTTGCCACTTGATGATTATAATTCCTGTAATAGCTAATGAATCGATTTTGAGATAATGTTATGATGATATGATGAAAAGAAATCCGATTTTTTTTTTGTGTTGGAATGATACTACTGAAGTATATGATATCAGATCAGACATGATTAGTTGTCAGCAGATCAGATGTGATTTGAGGAACACAAGGATGATGAATATGAATCTGTATGGAATGAAAACAGAGAAGAAGAAACAAAATTAGTATTGAATGATAAATATAACTTTTGAAGCTGAAACTGAATAGTTAAGCAGAAAAGTATTCTTGAAACATCATTCAATTCAGAAGTGAAACAGAGCAGAATTGTTTTACAGATTCAGAATATGAATGAGAATACTGATTTTGAAGCGATGAACTGAATGACAGTGTAGACTTGATTTATGTTCTATACTCTGTATAGAATGATATAGAGAAAGAATCAAGTCGTCACCAAAGCTGAATTGCACTGAATGACATGTCAGACGGAATTGACGATTGTATTGACCGAATGTATTCTTTTCAGCTGAATAAGTTCAGTATCTAAGTGAGAGTGAAAGAAGTATCAGTAGATTCTTCGTATGTACTTTATTCAGATGAGATAGATATTGACGAGATTCTGAGTTAAGTCGATTATTCGACAAATCCTTGATTGAAGAAAGAAACAGCTTAGAACAAAGTCGATTCAATGACTTAAAGTACAACTGAATAAATACTGATTAAAAGAG
The DNA here is from genome assembly GCF_033568475.1 of Henckelia pumila. Lineage (NCBI taxonomy): Eukaryota > Viridiplantae > Streptophyta > Magnoliopsida > Lamiales > Gesneriaceae > Henckelia > Henckelia pumila. The sequence goes on from NC_133122.1 coordinate 44,428,486, forward strand.
AATAGAAGCAGATTCGAAGTAATAATCTGACAAGAGATTGAAAGATGAAGTGAGATACGAAATACAAAGTGGATGATTGAAGTGAGAATCACTTCAGATACTCATTCAGTCTATTAGATTTGATATTCTGGATGAATACGATTTCGAGGACGAAATCATTTCTTAGAGGGGAGGAATTGTAAGGCCCGAAAATATTAAATTATTAATTATGGGATTTGAGAATTAAATTCCATATTATGGGCTAATATTGATTTGAGAAGATATGGAAATGATAGATTTAATTTTCGAGCCAAAAATATTTAATTTGAGAATTTATGGATTTTGAGAATTAAATTCCGAGAATTCTTAAATTAAAAGAATAAATATTCGATTTGAATATTTATGGGATTTAAGATTAAATTCCATGTTTTGGAAATTAAAGAAGATTAATTTTGGAGATGAAACCCGACCAGGGGTTGATTTGAAAATATCGAAGATTCGAGGGCTAAAGTGCAAAAGGCCGGGATTATTGATTTAATCCGAATTTATTTAATTTTAATCTGAGTATATTTAATTTGGAAATATTTAGGGTTTCGATTTAAATTCTAATATTCTTAAATTATTTTGGATTGAAATTGAATTAAAAAGAAGGCCGAAGACTGAATTGCAATTACTGAAGACTTGAGGGATTAAATTACAAATTATGCAATACATATCAGATTATTAATCAGATTATCAGCATGCTACGTGTATATGTTATGTGTATTCAGAATTATTCAGAAAATTCGAACAGAGGAAGCCGAACCCCTCTTATTCTTTTTTCGTTTTGAGTTTCAAATCGCCGTAACTTTTGATCCGCTCGTCCGATTTCAATTCCAAAAGATGTTCTGGAATCCTTGCGATGAGGGCTTTGATTTGATGTAAGTATTTTGTTATCTCGGCATGTTTTGAAGAACGAAATTTGGCAGAGATCAGATTATGACTTGATGTTTGTGTTCTTGAATTCGTATGCCGTTATATATCGAAGCTGGATTGAAAATGAACTAAGGAATGAACTTGTTATGATGTCCAGCTTATATTTGATATATTTAGCTGCTGATATGATGAATTGAATGATGAATTCAGCTGATATAAGTGATACGAATGACTGAATTGATTAGAAAGGAATTCGATACCGAGTCGGTTCCCAATTTTCAATCGCTACAACACCGGTTGATGTTTTGACATCGTTTTGATAGCCTATAACTGAGTTGAGATAGTTGTTTAGATGTTATGAATGTTATGGCATTTTTATTTCTTGATTTCAGTTGAGTTTCAAAGGCTAACGATTCACGACTCCGAGTTATACCGAATAAGAAGAAGTTGAAGTTTGAAATGATGTTGATTGAATCTATATGGATGATTTTGATTCAATTCTGAAATGATTGAATAGATTGAGGTTTGATATGCATATTTTGATGATATGTTTCAGAGTTTAATAGGAGACTATTGACTCAAGAACCTCAACTTGAAACCGAAGAAGAAATGATGATAGTTGAAGTTGTTCTACCTTGAAGATCGAATGTTATTTGAATGAGAAGATTTGCTATGAGTTGTGGTACTTCCTATTCCGATGGGGAACATGACAAACTCGAGAATGAAAGGTATAAGACGATATCGAGATTCAGGACTATGATACTCAAGATTGATGAATCTTGAGTAGTCCGCCAAATCACATACTAGTTATGTTTATTTTGATTATGAACTTGTTATTGTTCTTGTCGATCCATCACAGGTAGTGGATCTTTATTGCTTTTGATATGATATGATGATATTGAATTGATTCTAATGCCAAGGTCAGATGGACCTTATTTTCGAGTCTGATGAGACGACGATAGATGGATATCCATGTCAAGATCGGTTACGAATCTTGATGGCAACGAAGTGATAAGAATCAATTCTTGAGTTAGCGCGCTATATAAATCGAAGTTTTGATTTGAAGTTTGAGTCGAATTATGCGTTATATTTACTCTATTCTTGATTTGATATGTTTAGAGTTGATATGAATTTATTTAACGCATTTATATGTCGATTATACTGAGAATGATTTCTCACCGTAGTTTATCCGACTGTTGCTTTGTTTTGTATGTGTGCATTGCAACAGATGGGGCAGGAGCTGGTCTGAGAGGACATTGATAGCTCGGGAGCGAGACTTAGCAAGTGTGGACTCGGGTTTTAAGAGAAATAATGGTAGTTTGATAGAATCGATTTTGATATGAAACTTGAGATTTAGAAGCTCACTTTTGAAGATTTAGTGTAGCTTATTGTTTCATGCCTCTATGCTATCTATTTGATGTAATAATCATAAGATTTGATGCTTGAGCTTGGCTATATGTATATATGCATGTTCTTAGAAATTATAACATGCTTATGATTGATTTGTATTGAAGATTCATGACTTGATCCAGGGTCTTGACAGCAAAGTGATTTCTGCAAGTTTTCTGGAATGTGATGCGCTCGATCGGGTGATTGTGTGCGATCGAGCGCGGCCTGTCCATTTGCAAAACCGAGAGCATGTTTATGTTGCCCGCTCGATCGGATGAAAATTCCCGATCGAGCGCGGCCTTGAAAAACTGGAACCCGAGAGTTTGATTTTCTTGCTCGCTCGATCGGGTGATTTTGTCCGATCGAGCGAGGCTCGGGTCTTTAAAAAAAAAAAAAAATTCTGCTCTTGATTTATTATTCTTTAATTATTTGATTAATTGTTTAATTAATCATTAGCTGCCCTAAAACGAGATTAGCAACCCAAGGTCCCCACATTCTTGGTCCAGAAGTACCATATCTAAGTGTCATTGGTGCCCTTATGTATCTTGCAAATTGCACTAGACCTGATATATCTTTTGCTGTAAATTTATTGGCAAGATTCAGTTCATATCCAACAAAGAGGCACTAAAAAGGAATTAAACATATATTCCGTTATCTACGAGGAACGAAGATTTGAGACTTTTGTACTCAAAAGACACCAATCAAAGTATCATTGGTTATGCTGATGCTGGATATTTATCTGATCCACATAAGACATGTTCCCAAATCGGATATGTATTTACTCGTGGAGGCACCGCAATTTCTTGGCGTTCACAGAAACAAACACTCGTAAAAACTTCATCAAATCACGCTGAGATTATTGCGCTACATGAAGCAAGCCGTTAATGTGTTTGGCTAAAATCAATGACACAACATATCCAAATTTCTTGAGGATTATCAGTAGACAAGAAGCATGTGACGCTGTATGAAGATAATGCTGCATGTATTGCTCAAATGAAAGAAAGATACATCAAAAATGACAGAACCAAACATATCCCCCCAAAATTCTTTGCCTACGCTCAAGAGCTTGAGAAGAATAAAGATATTGATATCTGTTATATTCAATCAAGTGAGAACTCATCAGATCTCTTCACAAAGGCACTTCTTACGTCAATATTCAGAAAGCATATATATAATATTGGGATGCGCAATCTATGGAATATGTGAAGAATCACTCATGTTAACATGAGGGAGAGTTTACGTGGCTGCACTCTTTTTTCATTACTATGGCTTTTATCTCACTGAGTTTTTCCTAGTAAGGTTTTTAATGAGGCAGTATAAAACACGTAATGAAGACAATCATCATATCACGATCATCATCACAAGGGAGAGTGTTGAAAAATATATTATTATTATTATGTTGAATATTGAATGTTGAATGTTGAATATTGAGTTGTAAAATGTGGAAAATTAGTGTGTGATGATATAGATGATGATGTATTAATTTTTGGACTAATCTCAAATGTGGATCTATAAATAAGTCTTCATTTGTGATGAAAAATACAATTGAGTTGAGAGAAAAATATTATAAAGTGTAGAGTTTGATATATTTTGAGTTTTGGAGTATTTACTTTTTACCGTAAATTTTTACTTTTTCATAACAACTGGGATTTTATTTTTTATTATTTAATTTTTTTTGGATGTTTTTGTTATAATGGGTTTCATCCTACATCTCGTTTCATTTTGATGTCAAAAGAGTTATCAATAATTGGCGATTGAAATACAGTTTATGGGATTATATATGTGTGTGTATATATATATATATATATTTGAAGATTCAATATGTACATGTTTCCAAAATAGTTATTACAATTTCAATTTTGTGAGGTGAATTTTTCATGAAATAATTTTATTTTTTTATTGCTAATGTGAGTAATGGCGTGGAATAGGATTGGGACCCGTCCCGTAAACTCCTACCCAAATTCCGTCCCGAAAAGAATCGAAAAACTTTTTTTTCTCCCGATCCCGTACTCGAAACATTTCGGGACCCGACTATTTGAGATCCCGAATGTTCGGGATCCCGTCGGGTAGGGAGATAAAATCCCAAATTTTTTTCATGTTCAAGATTTCGTTCAAAAAATAAAAAAATGTGATAATTTTATTAAATATACTATTTAGAAACTTATATTTATAAATAAAAATAAATATTCAATTTAAAACATATAATATTAAAATATTCCGGATAATGTTTCAAATTTGTTAAGAGAAAAAATGTATCGGATAATTATTAATAAAATATTCGGATACAATTATTAAATAAATTTTGTTAAATACATTGTCAAATTAATCTCTTGAGTCTTTTTCTACATATTTGTTGTAATTAGATAATTATAAATATGAATTAATTAAATTATTAATTTAATTTTTTTAAAAAATACACAAAAATAAAATGGCATTTTGTGATTTTACAATTTGATCGTCCCAACAATAAAAATTATGTGAATTAAGTCCACAATTAAGTGTTATATGAATTGAAACATAATAATATTTAGCTTATTATATTAATAAAGTTATTAATAAAATATAATAGTATATTATTTCGGGACGGATCGAGAATTCCGTCGGGACAAAATTTTATTCCCGATCCTGCTTCCGATATTAATCGGGATTGGAAAAATCCCAAAAGTTTGGGTCGGGTAAATTTCGGGTTGGGATATTTTTGGGACGGAAATGGGATGGGATTCGGGAAGGATCGGGATTTCGGAAATTTTTGCCACCCCTAAATAATATTAACTTATCTTACAGATAATGATATGTAACAACGTCTCACATAAGAGACTTACTTTTTTTAATTACTATAATAGAAGACAATATGATAAGACGATCTTGTTTGTTTTATTTCTCCAAAATCCAAATTAATTTTTTAATTTTCTGCAAAAATAATAATTCCATTTATTTATCTTTTAATTCTTCGAAATATATTTTCCTTCCTTTTCTAAAGTGATAACTAGAGCTGTCAAATGGGCCAATCCATGGCGGGCCGGCCCACCAAAAACCTACCTTTTGGTGGGTCGATGGCGGGCCGACCCACCATCCTGGCGGGCTGGAAATCCTCAACTCAACCCAACACAAGGTGGGTTGTGGGTTAGGCGGGCCGGCCCGCAGGTTGGATCACGATAAATAAAAATAAATAAAAAATATTATAATTAATTATAAATATCATTTCATAAATAAATATTATTAGAAACATATTAATAAAAATTTTAATTATTGATTTCATGTGTGTAAATTTTATATAAAGTAATTAATACAAAAAAATCACAACTTTTATTAAAAAATACATATATAAAAATAAAAATAAAAAATTAATTTTTCAGGCCCGCGGCAGGACAACCCGCGCGGGTCGCGGGCTAGGCTGGTTGGCCCATCTAGGCCCACCTTTTGTTGGGTTGAAAAAATTTTAACATAACCCACTTAAATTGTGTGGCGGGCCGAGCCGACCCAATATACCTAACCCAAATTGACGGCTCTAAATTGATAACAAACGAATCTTTCATGAAATGGTTTTATAAATTTAATCAATGGATAATTTTATTTATATTCATAATAAAAATTAATAATTGTTTTATAGATGATTTCACAATTAACTCGTGAGATCGTCTCAATATATATATATATATATATATATATATATTATATTATATGTAGTTATCATCAATTCAATATGCAATACCCAAAAATAGTATTTATTTGTAATAATTCCCAAATTTCCTAAAAGCAAAAACCAATCAAATCCTTAGAAATGACTGTTTCATCAAAACAAAGAAGTAATTAGTAGTTTCAAATTGTCAATACTGATTACTGAGTAGTGTAAAAAAAAAAGTCGGGTATCTGCCTGAAATTTAAGTGTGAAAAGTTTAAAATAATAAAATTTCTAAAAAAAATATCAATAGTATATTTAACCCTTATATTAAAAAAAATAAACATATTTATTATGCTTGTAGGAGATTTTATGTCTGATAAATCTAATTTAAAATGCACTTAATTTTAATTCAAAGATTTCTTTTTTTTTTTTATTTTAATTTTTGCACGATAACATCGATGCAGTTGGCTCTTAAAAAAGGTCCATCACCCATCCTCTCCAAAACAAATTTCCTCACACATGTTAGGTATATTTTCCAAACCAACAATCTTATTTTAAAAACATATGTTTACCTACCAAAGTATTAACTTTTACTTATCTCCATTCACATTAACATGGAATCGATAACTACAATTTGTTGGTCAACAAATTTAAAGGAGAATTTCAACAATAATATAAATGTAGTATAAAATCCACCAAAATTAATCACATAATCATTTGATGACAAAAATATCGATATAATCTACACAAGCGAATCTATAGATTTTAAAATAAAAACATAATAAACTTTTATGAATTATACATAACATTTCAAGAATTTAGCATCAATCCGGTTTGTATTATATCTTTACTTCATTATTACATCCCTATACCAATTATTCTTTTCTGAAAAATACTTTAATTTCCTTCTTTTTAAAAAGATACCCATAATATGATTTAAAAAAAAAAGACAAGTAAAAACACAAATACATCATTATATACATTTTCAATATCCAATACCCACAACTTAAATAGAGCGCGTGATATAATGCTCCACATTTTAATTTTTTATTTTTAAATTTTAAAAAATATCGACTCTCCGTTATATCACTATTTTTTTATATAAAAATCAAGTAAAACACAAATATATCATATACACATAATATAATATCAAAATCGAATAACCACAACTTAAATAGAGCGCGTGGTATCATAACTATAAAAAAAAATTAGTGACTTGAGTTCGAGTCCGAAAAGCAACGCCCAAATCTAAAAAAGAAATTATCGATAATGAGAAGAGAAATATTATTACAGAGATTATATATATATATATATATATATATATATATATATATATATATATATCATGTGTGGACCCACCCATGAAAACCAACCCACTTTCACTCGGTCAAAATACATAATCAATCTCAGCCGTCCATCTGAGTATGTTCATCTAATCTTATCAACTACTTTGTTTGGACAACAGTTATAATCCTGCCGAAACAACGTGTTTGGAAAGGAAGAAAAAGAGAAAAGTTAGGAGATTTGTAATAAAAAAAAAATGGATCACAATTTCCCCAATTTTTTTCCTCTATCTCTCCTAAAACGTATTTAATCCCATCCTATTAAGTTTTCAATCGATCTATTTTTGGCCGTCTTGCGTCAATTATAGTTGTTTTATACCGGAAGAAATCGTTTTCCGAGACGGAAGATTGAGTTTTTTTTTTTTTTAAATTGTCAGTTAAGTTATGGGATTGGGAGATTTGGGAATTCTCGACGACGGCGATGAGGGTGGAGGCGGCGAAGGAAAGGTGGTTGCGGCGGCGGTGTCTTGTTCGATTTGCTTAGAGGCGGTGATGGATAACGGTGATAGATCTTGGGCTAAGCTTCAATGTGGTCATCAATTTCACCTCGGTGAGTGGTTTATTTTCCTGTTTGTTTTGGAATTGATTTAGATGGTTACGGTTTTTCTTCCTGCCGGATCCTTCCGCTACTCGTTATTTTTAGTTTTACTTAGTTGAAATTGTGTTTTTTTTTATGTATGAACACAAAGATTTCATCCTTAATTTTTTTTTCCCTTGAATTTCTTGCTGCATCTTGTGGGATTTAGGATCTGGAGTGTAAGATTTTTGTTCTAACGTGAGATTCTTTTTTTAAAAACAAATTTAGAATTGAATGGGAATTCGCAACAATGATGGTCAAAATTGTAGTGTTTTTGACCGGAGAATGTGGTTAGGGCGCTATTGCTTTTAAGAATTTACTGCACTCGATCATGATGCCACGAAAAGCTCCTTCTCCGGCTCGCCGGTGGACCGATTAATATGTCCCGGAGTGTGTTGTACACTATTCCAACTTTACCACTTTGAATGAGGATCAGTAATATTTGTGTGATTGTGCATTGTGCGCCTCGAAGCGTGATCAATTCCGTACGAGTTATTACAGTGTGCTAAGACATGATCAATACTGGATTTTTAATATCACCAACATATTTTGTTTTTATGGTTGCCACAGAGGGGTTTTCTGTTTGTAATAATGTATAGATTAGGCTTGGAAACGGTTTCCGTTAAAAGATAAGTGATTAACTTGTGATCAATGGCATTAATTTTCGTCAAAATAACTAACTTCTGTAATCAGTTGGACCGATTAACATGTCCCGGAGTGTATTATACACTATTCCAACTTTACCACTTTGAATGACGATCAGTAATATTTGTGTGATTGTGCATTGTGTACCTCGAAGCGTGATCAATTCCGTACGAGTTATTACAGTGTGCTAAGACATGATCAATACTGGATTTTTAATATCACCAACATATTTTGTTTTTATGGTTGCTACAGAGGGGTTTTCTGTTTGTAATAATGTCTAGATTAGGCTTGGAAACGGTTTCCGTTAAAAGATAAGTGATTAACTTGTGATAAATGGCATTAATTTTTGCCAAAATAACTAACTTCTGTAATCAGTTGGAATTTTTGGAAGATTTGAGCTGTCAACTGCATGCCAGAGGGCAAGGCAAAATTTTTCGTTACTTTTTAACCACGTGTTGTTTAGGCGTGACCTATTTTATGAAACGTGGTGCAAGATGAGATAATTTGCTGGATGGGCCGAATTGGTTTAGATTTGAGCTTGAAATTTTTGAAGCTTGTGCTGAGTTTGATCATAATCACAAATTAAATTTGACCTTGAATGATGTTTGAAATTAAATGAATCACATGAGCCTGATCGAGCTCAACTATATCATACCCCACTCCCAAGATTGATCCAAAGTTCAAATTTTTTTGAATTTTAACCGTAACATTTTTTGAAGCTTGATATGTGTAGCTCAACTATATCATTCTTAAGCTTGTCCTAGCACACCTCTCTTTTTTTCTATTCAGATAAGAAATAATTTTCTTATGTTTTTTTAATGTGTGAATTTTGATTTGTACAGATTGCATTGGTTCAGCCTTCAACATCAAGGGAGCAATGCAATGTCCGAACTGTCGGAAAATTGAGAAAGGACAATGGCTTTACGCCAATGGTAGTCGTCCAATATCTGACTTCAACATGGATGATTGGGCTCACGATGATGATCTATATGATCTAAGCTATTCTGAGATGGTAGTACATAAACCTATCTTATATTTTTGTTTTTGTCGTATTTTTGCATATAGGGAAGTTGCTGGATTTATACAGTTACCAGTAAATACCTAAATTGGTAATTGAATAAATTTTTTCGAATTTATCTAGTATTTCACTTTGAGGTTGGGGTCCGGTTATGTATTGTTATTACACTGATTTTAAAATAACTCCATTCTTGCTTCCAAATACCATGTTATGTACTTTATATTGATTTCTGTGTTATAACTCTTAAAGCTGATTAGGGATACAAGTAAAATTAACGGCTTGGTTTCATCAGATGTTATTGGTTTGATTATCATAAACTTTTGAATTTATTTTGTAGTCATTTGGAGTTCACTGGTGTCCATTCAGTGGCTTAACAAGGCTCCCGACCTCCTTCGAGTAAGGCTCGTCCACCTTTATCTGTGGTGTATTTATTGTTGTATTTCAAGTCCTACAGATAGTTGTACTGAGTTTCATTTCCTAGTAGATGATATAAGTGGTATTATTTTTTGAATGAAGTTTCATGTCATTTATTCCATCATGCATTGGGCATTTTGTCCTTGCTGTCTAATTTTGGCATATAACTTTACCTCTTATATTATTTCTTTGGTATATGCATATGCTCTTTAGATATATACTTATTCTGGCATAGGTTTTGGTGTATGCATATGCTCTTTAGATATATACTTATTTCTTCTGCAACAGCGTTACCATATTCTAGGAAGAGAAATTTATCCAATTAAATAATGTGTTATGTCCCAAGATTCAACTCAAGAATATGTAGCAAACTACACAAATATCATCACAGAAATTCAAGAAATTAGAAAATGAAATACATATTGCACTCAGTATTACTTGAAAGGCAGGATGAAAGATCATTGTTGAAGAAAAGAATTGATCCCGGAGAGTGGGAGACTATTCTTTTGCAAAACAAAGGTTGGCCCTGCCCGTCTCAACCTAGTATCTTCCTAGAACAAAATCTACCCCACAGATTCTCCCTTTCACCTATTGCATCTAAACTTCTTTATGGGCCTGATTTGGGCCCATAACATAACAAATCATATATCACTGACCTCCCTGCTCCCATACCTTTTTATAATATATAATTTGTAATTTGAAACATGTGGTACGATCGATCTCAGTTAAACTTTGCAGCATCTATAGTTCTAAATCTCCCCACAGTTCTAGTAGCCATGCTACTTCGTGTCATGCTATGTAGTAGTTAGAAGCCAAACATTTTCGATGAAGCTCTCATTTGGTTTGATAGAAATGGTTTCTTCTGGCCTGCAATTACTTTTGTCCTTTTTGTGAAGGAAAATAAGGAAACCTTTTAGTCTAGGGCACGACTATTTTAACATTTCATATGAAATACTGAATGAAGTTTGATAGACCTGGATTATTTTTGGCAAAAAAATATGTTTAGGAATTAGGAATTTCATGTGAAAAATATTCATCTAACAATGACTTGGATTTTTGTATTCTTTGCAGCGAAGGAGAATTTTCATCAAGTGCATGTAAGATTTCTCTACTCTTATCTTTATAGTAAGGTTTACACCGACTTCCAGTAACAGGAGTGCTTGCTGTTTGATAGATCATGATCTTCTTGGACATCATGCCATCTTTGCTGATCATACACCTGTGCCATCCTCAGCTCATCCGTGCCCATACATTGCATATTTTGGGCCCATTCATCCATCTTCTGCATCAAACGGAAGTGTTTCTGATGGATCTAGTTTCAATAATCATTGGAGTGGCCCTTCGGTTCCAAGTGAGGTCCCCAGTTCCTATGCTTTCCCTTCTATGGATAATCACTATCAAAGTTGGGACCATTTTTCTCCTTTTGGTGCAAGTAGCCGCATAGGTGCTGCAGATCAACCTTCAATTCCATCTGTGAATCAGAGAGCAGCTAGGCATACATCTGATGTTCCAAGACCTGGAATGCTGCACCCCTTTGTTGTCGGTCATAGGTATGTATATCGCATCAAGTTAGATTTATCGGTTTCGCTCAGTTTTTTTTAGGTTTTAAATTTTCGGTTTTCACATGTGAAGTATCAAGTATGGGAGATTTATCTTCTCTTAGAAAGGTGTTTTCGTAGTTTTTTTTTTTTTTTTTTAAAAAATTAGATGGTGGTTTATGAATTTAGAAGATGATCTAACGCTGGCATGTATTCCGGCAGTTCTGCTAGTAGAGCTCCCAGCTCAGTTACCTCATCAATGCTTCCCCCTTATGCTGGTGTTGTTGCTCGAAATCGCGATCGTGCCCCATCCCTCCAAGCATATTTTCAGCAATCAAATAGCAACCCAGCTGCACGAACTCCTCTTGGACGAAGATCCGGAAGTAATAGAGGAGGTCTAGCTCAGGTTGCACCTATGAACTCTTCATCAGATCAGTCGAGCGGCTTTTACTTCTTTTCATCTAGTTCATCTGGAAGAACATCCTTTCAAGAACCCGAAAGCACCCAGCATCAGGAGCGATTCCGTCCTTGGGAGAGGGAACACCAACTCCCCTTCCCTTTGAACCCCATTGACCGGGACTCAATATGGGGGCCGTTCCACCCACCAGCTGGCGGATCCGAAACTGGAATCAGATCCAACGGTTTCCGCCAGAGGTATGGATCCGAGAGGATGCCACCAAATCGGTCATAGGTTCGTTGCTATGATATATTGAGAACTGTGACTGGATAATCTGTGTTTGAGTAAAAATCTATAACGGTTCGAGTTTGCCTATCCCGGTTGACCCGAAAA